>NC_134576.1:17803675-18128675 GCF_050947875.1 Dermacentor variabilis
AGTGAGGTTGCAAAACCAGGCATCAATACCCCTACATAGGGTGTGCGACAGGAGAGGAGTCGTATACAATCGAACCCACTTATACCAATATTCAAGTGCCACAAAAATTCCATTGTTATAACTGATAATTGTTCTAACCGGGTTGCACGAAAAAATAAAAATAGGGGGACGGCAGAGCTGATGTGAGAAAACTATATTAGCAGGGAGGCCAGTGCCCCTCCCCACCACTTTCCGCCGCCTGGCTGTTGATTGTGTTCGCTTGTTTAACTGCTTCCTGGGCGCTCTGATCACGTGTAACAAGCCACGACTGTCGGCATTAAAGAATGGCACTGCTATAACAACTGCAAAGAGGTGTCACGGGTGGCAAGCGACCTGCAAGCATCCCTGAGGCATCACTTTGGTGGCCCCAAACGGGGCCTTTTAAATATTGCTAGAAGGCTGCCGCAGCAGCCTGTCAACTTGAGAAATCCAGAAGAAATTGGAGGTGAGATCACCACAAGCATCTCACCACGTACTCGTCACTGGCTTGCACGAGAAAAGCCTATGTCCGTCAGCCATGCATGCTTTACGCAAAGCTTGCCGGCATCCTTTTCCAAGGCATCCACGCGCTCCACATAGTGCAGTGGAAGGTTCCTCGGGAAAATTAAGCCCCGGAGGGACTGAATCATCTGCCAGGCATCCTGTGAGGACAGTGTTGAGGCAGCCTGCCCTACCGTGTCATCGCTGCCGTCGTCGCCATCGCTATCCGCTGCAAATATGTTCGTGACGATCATCTCATTGGTTAGAAGCACTTAGTTTCCAAATGTATAGCCGTGCACTTTCTTTTCACCGACAATGGCATACATTGCCAATGATCAGCAGGTGGATCAGCCATGTTCCGTTTTGGTGGCGAGTCAAGTGAAGTTGAGAAACCGCGTGGCCAGGAATGACTTTGACACAACCAACAAAAATAAACGCGAGCGATTAAGCTTTTCACACCACTGCACTGAATGAGGAGCCAGCGAGCAACATGTGAGCAATCTGCTTGCGGCACAGTTGGCGCAGTCCATTTGTGTTTCAAAGGGTGGGGTAGCATAGAGCAATGGGCACAGCCCATTCATATTCGGAGGAGTGGAAGGGCGACGGGAGAGGGCTGCACGGAGATGGCTAGAAAATGAGTGCGCGGCAGCTGTTGGAACAGCGGCCCATCATGCAGCGGCTCGAATTTCTCGTTTTCTTTTCAAGGATTTTGCATTTCACTACTTTTCGGCTCGGACCCCAGCAGCCAGACTTCATCATTATAACCGATAATGCAGTGTCTGGGCATTGTAGTATATGGGGGTATTTTACCATGGAAAACATACAAAAGTCGACGGTGCAGTAGCTTCTCATTTTTATAACCAATATATTGTTAAAACCGGTATCGTTATAAGTGGGTTCAACTGTATTCAGTTCCCTTGAAGTGTGCAAGTGTGCACATCGGCCAAACTGAAAGGTGCATCAACAACCGGCTCAGGGAGCATGCACTGAAGGTTAAGGAAAAATAGGACAAATGTGCACATTTGGTTGCCCATACCATCGCGTGTGGTTGCGAGGCACTTTTTTCTAAGACCACTATCTTAGGCAAGTCTGCATGCCGCACGGCTCTAGTGGCTTTAGACGCATTCCATATCCACATATATACACCTGTCGGTGTAAGTGAAGCATCTACGCTTTTGCACAGTACCGAACTGGACTTCTTGAATTCTGCTGTCTAAAGCAGGCAGCAGTTTTGTTCACCTTTTTTAGTTTTTACTCATGTTTATCACCTTTGCATGGGGAAAGGGGTGTGAGACTTGTGTGTGGCTCATTTTATAAAACCTGAGGGTGTGTCGATTGGAATGAACAGCTGGTAGCAGCGCTTGTCTGCATCTTTCATGTCTTCTTTATGTGTATCTTTTTTGTGCTGTATATCGGAATTTACAATGACCACCTAGCTCAGCAGGACAGCAACAGACTAGATTGTCACTTTCCTTATCGGTGCCAAGCTCTGAGCATTTATTCACTCATCACGTTGCACTGTGCAGCAGAAGTCATCCCTGTGACAATCGCCTCTCAGTGTGTAAATAAAGCGGCATCCAAGGTCAGCGTGGCTTGTCATCACCTGTGGGACTTTGGCCAGCGCAGCTCTCCTTCGATGAGCTGTTTGCAAGCCACGTCTAACTTTTCTGTTGCTCACTTAACACAAGATAGCTGCTATTTTTAAACAAATTTCAGAGTGAGTTTTTTTGCCTACTAGGGACATGCACTCTGCGCTACAAAATTTGCTGTGGGGAGTGCTCTGTCCTTGTTTTGTGTGTTTCTGTTTCATAGTTGTTTATATATATTTTTTGCATTTGCCTGTTAGTCTTTCTGATTTGCCCTCACCTGTTGCATCCTCGCCATCGCCACTGGTGTTGTACCGAACATAATGTGTCGCAACATTTTCCCTTTCTTTTGTATTACATGGGTTGTGTTTGTGCTGGTTCTTTCTGCCAGTACTGTTCTTGCCCCAATGTCTCTGTTCCATTTGTTCTTTGAAGGAACTATTTCCTTTCCTATTATCTTGTGTGCAGTGCATTTTTTTTCTTTTGTTTGCTTGTCTTCAGTGTTTCACATTCTTATTTTTCAGTGCACCAGGCATGTCCTTTCAGTTATCCTGTCTAGTGCTCCCATTTTATGTTTAAAAATAAGTAATGGTATTTTACACACACTAGGAGATGTTAGTGCAGTGCGGCAGGAAGCCGCAGTGCCGCTAATGACAGCTGGTGGACCTATTTTCAAACAAAGCGTGCAGATTTTGCACCGTTATGTTCGTTTGCTTGCATGGAAGTTTTTGATAACAGTTTTGTCTAATGCAGCTAGATTTTATGTCTTTTCTTTGTTGATTGTCATAACTAACATTTAGGCTGCCTGTTTCATCTCTAATGTGTTATTAATAGTAAGAATATTTAGTGTGTTAGACTAAAGTTCACTAATAACTGAACTAATGTGCTGCAGGATAGTATAAGGAAGCTTTCGGCAGCTGGTTTTCTTGTCTGTGCAGGAAGGCTAATGCATAAAATATAACTTTGAATCAGAAAGTCTGATGTCATGATGTGACTTTTATGCACCAACTTCGAGGTAGTATAAAATAATTTTTTCGTGTGATTGTACAGTGTGAGTAGAACGTGTTAATAAACTGCTCAAATATTATACCTTCTGCTTGAATTAATGTACAGGTAGTCTTAAAGAAATTGCAGCTTGTTGAGTTCATTTGTGAAGTACATGGCAGCCAGGATGGCATGCAGCACCTTTATTTTTGTCAAGGAGACGGGGAAACCCTGTTGGCAATGCCATAGTGTCGGCTCAGGGTTCTGAAGCTCTTGAGCATTGCTTGAAACTTGTCAAGTAACAGCCTTGCGTGCAGTCTTCTTTTGACAACAGTGCTTTTGGTATGTTGCTTAAAGCTCTCGGGTCATATTTTTTACTGATAACTTTTGTGGATCCTTTCACTTTGACCTGATGTAGCATCTGGTGCGGCGACCCACTGGAGGGGCCAGCATTCTTTTCTCTGGCTTAGACAACCAGTGACCACTAAATGTGATGTCCTCGAAAGTGATCAGTTTAGTTTTCTTCACAGAGGAGAAAGTTCAGAACTCAGTCACTTAAGGCAGAACGACCGCCATCCAGCTGACTGTAACAGAGTGACAATGAGAGGCCCAGTGCAGTGTTGGTGAAAAGCAAACTTTGTGGTCAAAGAAAAGTTTGTCATGGTGGTCAGTCTACCATTCAAGTTAACCTGCAGGCTAGCCTATGACCGCAAGAGGCTGTTCCAGTTACAAACTGAAACTGCTGGAAGCTTTAAAGTGACTGTCTGTCACTCAGGACATGTTTTTAGACTGTGGTGGGAATGAGAAGACTTCCATTGCATTGATGGAAATGGGCAGGCTTGCACTGCATAAACTAAGAACTATATTTTCAGTTAAGCTGTAAAAGTAGTGCAACACTGAAGTGACATTTCTTGACAGTGAAACAGTGTCAACCAATCTGTGTGTGGTCGTGTAACCAAAAACCCATGCAGGGAGAGGTATTTTGCTTGGATATAATGTATTGCATGTAATAGTATATTATGCTCTTCTAACTTTTCTTTGTGTCAGAGAGTAATTTCTTATGTCCATTTAGTGTCTTGAAAAGCCTCCTTGCAGATGAATGGAGTGGTGTATCGATGGGTCATCGGGTATGCCCTCTTGACATGGAGACGTAAAACAGTGCGAGTGTAGCATGATTGTGGGAGTGGTATAAGGGTCACTGCATTTTTTAATGTGTTGAAAATGCTTTGTCTTTTAAGAAGTGCTAGCATCATCACAACACCAGTGTAGTTCCTGCTTAACCATAGCACAGAAGGCTTGAATTGACTATACAGACGGTGACTAAGAAATGCATGAGATTTAGGTAATCAATAAAAAACAAAAGAAAGAAAGCTAAGAACTTGTGCAACCGATTGCAAGTCAAGGACACCTATTATGTTTATAATTTCAGTGCTTAGCTCAAAGCGATGCTGAACCTCGATGCACTTCCAGTTTCTCGCTTTCCCTGGGATGGCATGCGTGCTGTGTTGTGGACTGCTTGAGCTGCGGCTCGGTTTCAGTGCCCTGCTGACCTGGCTGTCGCACTGCTGAGAGCCGGTCTCGTTTGCAGGCACTGCGGTGGCAGGTGTCAGGCGGCCGTTCCACGCACATGGCGAGACGTTCCACTGCGACAGCTGCAAGTACACCACGCACCACAAGTGGAACATGGTGGTGCACGTGCGCACCCACACCGGCGAGCGGCCCTTTCGGTGTGGGGTGTGCCCCAAGTCGTTCACGCGCAAGAACGTGCTCGAGGAGCACATGCACACGCACACGGGGGCCCGTCCCTTTCGCTGCTCCCTCTGCCCTGTGGCGTTCGCACACAAGAACTCGCTCGTGACGCACCTCAAGCGCCACGTGGGCGAACGGCCCTTTGCGTGCCCAGACTGTGGCCGGTCGTTCACCGGCCGCTTCTCGCTCAACCGGCACCTTCTGTCGCACGCACGCTCGGCACCTCTGCCCTGACTTTTGAAGAGGTGCTGCGATGGAAGGAAACTCTGCTCTCTTTAGCCCTCGTAGTTGGCCCAGCCAATTTTGGTCCAAGTACCAGGACATGATGCACATTATTCGGTAACAGAGCTCTGGGACGATGGAACACAAGCATGGGTAACAGACGAGACCACTCATAGCAGCTGAGCTTTGTGTTACACCCGCAGGAAGGGCAGTGCACGAGGTTTAAAAGGCAAGCAACAGAGGCATGTGTCTGTGCCGTTGTAATCATTGTCATGCAGTGAAACAAAAAATTGGCTCACTCACAGAACAGCGTTACGTTATGAGTTGTACCAGTGTCATCTGTTTGAATGCAGGGCCATTTTGTTCCATGCTGTGTGAAAGATCTTGATAAGATCTTGTGTTGTCAAGAATGCCACAAAGTCTGGTTGAACACATTGCTTTCGTGCTTGTCTTTAGCCAGTGCTTATTTTTCGTCTTCCAAGTTATCCTAGTGCTTTGTTCTTCAGTGTCCAGAATGATGCATGACAAAAGAGTTGTGGTTTGAGCTAGTTGACACAGCTTACACAACAGCTACGTGCACATTGTTTCTGAGAGTGCAACATATCAAAATTGCAGAAAAACGGAGCCAAGATGGCACACCGACACATAGGAAGCACCAAAACATGGATCGCCTGTGAGAATTTCATCTGTGGCATCTACAGAATGACGTATCAAAGTATTGGCTGGAGATCTTCATGTTCATGAGGGCTCTGCCTTTGAGATACTGTACCTCTTGTCCTGAAAGTTATAACACCAAACGTTTATTTTTTTGCCACCACTGAGGTTGAAATTTGGGATGCCTTATTCTGTGCATTTGCCTCCAGCAAATTATGCCATGTGGCTCCTTTTTTATTGTCGCCAAAAAAAGGTCACACCTTGCACCTTTATGTCTCAAAGGAGAAAGTGTGACAGGATTCGTCAGCAGTGAAACTGGTTGAACAAGACAACTTGGTATGAAACTTAGCAAGTTTATGAAGCGTTTTATTTCTGTTGCCTTATGCCTTTTGCACTGTAATACTCATGTGACTTGGATATGAAATGGGGGAACACTTGTACTTCTATGATTGTCCAAACACATCTTAACCGAGGATGCTCATTTGAGGTAGCTAGTGCACTGATTTCTTCCACACCATTCACCATATTCACAGGGAACAACATATTCTATTTCATTACAATATATATATTGTGCTTCCTTGTGTTAATCCATACTTGCAGACCTTGTGTATTTTGCAGATGTATTTTTTGTGAGCATGGAAATGTAATGAACAATTGCATCAGCATTTCCTTTTATAAATGCAAATACACAATGTGAATTCTCAAGTCAAGGAAATTAAGCTCGTAATTTGTTCTTGTTTAGAACTACTGTCGCTTTGATTTTTCCTTCTCGCGTCAGCCATTGAGCCTATGCAGAATAGCGGGACGCTGTTGCCATTCAGATATATTTATTGTCACTTCTGTTTATGATGCGCTCTATCATGCATTTGCAGTGCCTGCAGTAAGTGCTTCTGTGAAACTGAACTTGTCTTGTTACATGTGCGATGTGAAAGCCTTGTGAAATTAATTTGTTCAGAACTGCTTGCATTTAGGTTACTAAATTTTCAGTCTGGCTTTTTGTTTCGTTTTGTTTGTTTGGTTTGGTTTTTTGTTTCAGGCTGGCATATTTTTTCGTGCATGACTCTGCAGCTGTGAACGGTGTGTTAGTATTTTAATAAATGCCTGTTCCTCACTTGCATTCCATGCAGTTCTGATTAAATTTGTAATTGCGCATTTACCGAGAGACAGACTGCATAGGTTGGTTGTGATCACGTCATTTGCTTTTGTGCTCTCAGGACCATTTCATATCCTGGCATTATGAATATGGCAAGCAGGCTCTTTCCAAATATGTGTTCGACGGAAGCTCTGATTGGTGCAATTGCATGTGTATCCTATACAACTGTCCTGTGATAACAGAACATGAATACTCCTTGCCCTATCGACACTCCTTCTTTTGCAGTTAATTTAGGGTAATTTCAATCTGTGGAGGCTCTGCCTGGTTTTAGCATTAATTACTTGGATGCGTTAGCACATATTGTATATAGTGAAGCCTTGTTTATCAACTTGCATCTCTGTTCATAATAACCTATCATCACTATCATTCACACATTTATGCCTCATCTAATGTATTTATTGCTGGCCCATTGTCAAGTGGTTTGCAGTAATTTTGTACTGGCCGTCTCCATGTGTTCCCTTTGTGCTGTAAGTTGGCAACCCTTCTGAAGCAGCACGGCCAGTGAGCAGGCCGCAAATATTTGCCATAAAAAGTTAATAATAAACAAAGCTGCCTTGACAGCAACCTTTCATGGAACCTACAAGTTGTAGCACTAGTATTGGATGGTAAGTACTAGTGCATTTAGACATTTCTAACCAAGGCCTGTTATGGGCTTGCATAGCCAGCAACTCCCCACTAATCATGCTCCCAGGATTAACAAGGTTTCCTGCATGTCTGTTGTATGCAATCTGGAGTGGCATGCACATTGTGAGCCTGATTTTTTTTCTAAAACACTGACACTTTGCTCCGTTCCAGCTTAGCTTTATCAGCAGTGTCAACTCTTTACAACCAGGCACATGTAACTGTGGTGAGGCTCGTGGGCTGCCAGCGTCTGTTCTTAACTGTACTCCATCTTGGTAATCCCTTTCAGCATTGCCGAAGGTATAGCATATGTTGAGGCTGCGCTGGCACATCATGGTACTGCACTAGGGCCATTACTGAAACACTGCTTTACAACTTTGACCTTAATGTGCCACTGGTAAACTGGGGGGAAAGTGGTATGTTTGAATCTAGATATTGTCACATTGGTGTAGCGATACTGGCGAGCACGATTTACGAGTGTGTCGGCTATTTATACATGACTCTGTACATTGAAGAGTATGCCGAGCCAGCTCTTGTGCTTCCTTAATCGGGAAGTACTACTGAGCATGAAAGCTTTATAAGTGGTTGTTGCACCCAATTGCGCTATGCTTCTCTATAAAATAAATGCCTTTGTAACACACATCTGGCAATTGTGTTTTATTTCAGAATGTGCTTAAGGTGAGTTAAAGCATTGTAGAAGCATGACTACATGCAGCTAGTCCCACCACTAAGGCAAGCTCCTCTGAGACAACGCATCATTTCCTTTGAGAGCATGCTGGTACTCTTGGGATGTAGATCCTATGTTTGCTGGATCTTTTGAGGCATTGTTTGGTTCTTGGCAACTATCACTGCTGCCACACATCGCAATCAGTCCTCAGCACTGGCTCTTCTACCCCACACTGGCCAGAAATTGCCGCTGGCCTATCGCATAGTGGAGGCCCATTTCCCTTTTCAACTGTACTTCGTATCACTAGGCTTCAAGATTGTGATAATAGCGAGTCAATTCTGCGGAAGCCTGCAAGGTGGAGGAAAGGGAATGAGACAGAAAAATTGGTGGAGCTACAGAGGAAACACATATGGGTTTCTCAGAAAGAAAGCCTCGCAGTGGAAGAGGAATTCGTTCGGGACTCGAACCCAGGACTAATGCCTTTCTGGGGCTGTCGCTCTACCAGGTGAGGTAGCCAGGAGGCTAGCCGATCGCAGAGTGAGGGCAAATTAACAACTTGAGACACTGGCACACTGAATATGGCAAATCAGTTCTATGGAAGCTTGCAATATGGAGGAAAGTTAGCTCAGATGGTAGAGCGGAAAGGTGTTGGTGCTGGGTTTGAGTCGCAGACCAGGACGAATTTTTCTTCAACTGCGAGGCTTTCTTTCCTAGAAACCTGTATGGGTTTCCTTTGTGGCTTCTTGCTACAATTTGAGTGGATGCCAGTTTTTTCCCTTTCATGTACCTTCCTCCACCTTGTGGGCTTCCGAAGAACTAATTCGCCATATTCAGTGTCCCAGTATCTTGACTTGTCGATTAATTTGCCCTCGCTCTACACTCGGCTAGCCTCCTGGTTAGTTTAGATGGTAGAGCGACTGCCCCGAAAAAGTGTTGGTCCCGGATTTGAGTCCCAAACCAGGACAAATTTTTCATCAGCTGTGAGGCTTTCTTCCTGAGAAACCCGTATGGGTCTCCTTTGTAGCTTCATGCTACAATTTGGGTGGATGCCAATTTTTCTCTTTCAGGATTGTAATGAGTAGTCAAATAAAGGAATGTTGCTTTAAGTCATTGGCTTAAAGCGACATTCCTTGTCCTACTTCTCATCATTTCAAGTTTCCATCTTCCTTTGAACTTCTGCCTTGCTAAGCTTCAACAACGCTCCCTCCTAGTCTGTCTTTTTTTATTGTCCGTGCAATGAAGCCAACTGCATGGCTATCAAGTGTCGGCAATCGTTTAAGATTTGCACAAAATTTAATCCACCATCTGCAACCATGCCACCATGTGAAACTCGTAATTTAGAGGGTAGAGAGACTGCCCCAAAAATGCTATGTTGCTGGGTTCCATCCCTTGATCAGGGTGGACTTGGAGAGCTGCCATGTAAGTGCTCTTTGTAGCCTTTGTGTTACGTTCAAATGGATTACTGTTAATGCAGAGCTATATTTGCCTTTCCCCAAGTGTGGGGCAAGTTTCATGCCAAATGGCCAACTTGCATAGGACTGAATATTGACTGATAGAAGTAGCACCAGTGAGCGCACCTCTCTGCTGTGTAATCAAGCAACAAGTCGCAGCATAATACATTACCCAGTGATCATAGGCTAATGAGGTCTAGGATTCACCTCAATATGAAGAGAAAAAGAGTAAAATTGGTCAAGAAGAAACAGGCCAACCTAGACACCGTAAGGGTAAAAGCAAACAAATTCAGGCTGGTACTTGCAAACAAATATGCAACTTCGAACAGAGAGATGAAGATCACATAAAGGTAACGAATGTAACCGTAACTAGGCTGGCTTCAGAAGCAGCAATTGAAGTGAAAGGTAAGGCACTAAGGCAACCAGTAGGTAAGCTCTCCCAAGTAACGAAGGACCTAATAAAGAAACCACAAAGAAAAAGTGTGCAACTCAAGCGATCAGACCGAATTAGTGGAACTGTCAGAACTGATCAAGAAGGGGAAAGTAACGGATATTCTAAATTATAACGTGAGAAAGGCTGAGAAAGCAGTAAAAAATAGGCACAGAATGAAATCAGTGGGAAGAAAACTTGGCACAGGACAAGCCAAGATGTATGAACTGAACATGAGCAGGGTAATATCATCAGCAACTTTGAAGATATACTAAGAGCAGCAGAATAATTCTATACTGACCTGTACAGTACCCAGTGAAAATCATGTAGTAACTGCTTTTCGAATAAGCTTTTGTTTTGGGCAGGCAGCTGTGCTATGCCGTAGTGTTTTTAGTTAACTGTTCGGTTCGCGGCTCGGTTTGAATGGAGCTATTGAAAATGACGTAGTTTCTACTTTTCGAATGAGCACTTCGTTTTGGGTTGCCAGTTGTGCTTTGAGGTAGTGTTTCCACTAAACTGTTCGGTTCGAGGCTCTCTTTGCCTCGAGCTATTGAAAATCACATAGTACCTACTTTTCGAATGAGCTCTTGATTTCGGGTGGCCAGGTGTGCCTTGCGGCGATATTTATAATAACTTGTTCGGTTCGGGGCTCGCTTTGCCTCGAGCTATTGAAAATCACGTAGTACCTACTTTTCGAGTAAGCTCTTGTTTCATGCGGCCAGCTGTACATTGTGGTATTGTTTTTAGTAAACTGTTCGGTTCGCGGCTAGGTTTGGCTCGAGCCTTTGAAAATCACGTAGTACCTACTTTTCCAATAAGCTCTTGGTTTCGGGTGGCCAGCTGTGCTTGGCGGTAGTGTTTCCAGCAAACTTCGTTTCAAGGCTCCCTTTGCCTCGAGCTATTGAAAATCGCGTAGTAGCTACTTTTAGAGTAAGCTCTTCGTTTCGGGCGTGCAGCTGTGCTTTGCGGTAGTGTTTCCAGTAAATTGTTCGGTTCGCGGCTCGCTTTGCCTCGAGCTATTGAAAGTCACCTAGTACCTTTTTTTCAAATAAGCTCTTGGTTTCGGGTGGCCAGGTGTGCTTTGCGGTATTGTTTTTAGTAAACTGTTCGGTTCACGGCTCGGTTTGAATCGAGCTATTGAAATTACGTAGTTTCTACTTTTCGAATAAGCTCTTGGTTGGGGGTGGCCAGTTCTTCTTTGCGGTAGTGTTTTTATTTAACTGCCATGTTTACGGCGCGCTTTTACTCGAGGTATTGAATATCACGTAGTTCCTACCTTTCAAGTAAATTCTTGGTTTCATGCGGCCAGCTGTGCTTTGAGGTAGTGTTTCCGGTAAAGTGTTCGTATCGCGGCTCGCTTTGCCTGGAGTTATTGAAAATCACGTAGTACCTGTTTTTCGAAGAAGCTCTTGGTTTCGAGCCGGGAGCTTTTCTTTGCGGTAGTGCTTTTAGCAAACTATTTGGTTTGCTGTTTGCTTTGCCTCGAGCTATTGAAAATGTTATAGTACCCACTTTTCCGGGAAGCTTTTGTTTCGGACAGGCAGCTGTGCTTTGCGGTAGTTTTTCCATTAATCTTATCGCTTCACGGCTCGCTTTGCCTCGAGCTATTGAAAATCACGTAGTACCTACTTTTGGAATATCCTCTTGGTTTCGGGCGGCCAGCGGTGCTTTGCGGTTGTGTTACCAGTGAACAGTTTGGTTCACGGCTCGCTTTGCCTCGAGGTATTGAAAATCACTTTGTAGCTACCTTTCGATTAAGCTCTTGGTTTCGAGTGGCGAGCTGTTCTTCGCAGTAGTGTTATGAGTAAACTGTTCGGTTCGCGGCTCGCTTTGCATTGAGCTATTGAAGATCACATAGTGCCTACCTTTCGAGTAAGCTCTTGGTTTCGGGTGGCCAGCTGTTCTTTGCGGTAGTCTTTTTAGTAAACTGTTCAGTTGTGGCTCGGTTTGTCTCGAGCGCTTGAAAATCACGTAGTACGTACTTTTCGAATAAGAGTCTTCGTTTCGGGTGGCTTGTTGTGCTTTGCGGTTGTGTTACCAGTGAACCCAACCAGTAACCCCAATTTGGCGGCAGCAGTTGTGGCGGGATGTCCTCCTTCTAAGAAAATTCTTGTTGGCAACAGGTTAGTTTATTATTTCTGTACACTATCTAAAAGTTATTTCTGCCGCAACTGCTGCCCAAACTTCTTGTTTCACCGTTCGTAGTGTATATACTTCACTATGCCTACCACAGCGGAACTGGCGAAAAAAATTACATCTCTTGAAGCAGTGCTGAAATAGAAGTTGGATACACTGTTCGATGATTTAGTGTCACGAATTAATATCAAGCTACAGAATGCAGGACTAGGTGAGCACGCTTCCCTCTGTGAAAGTGTTCAGTTCATGAACAAGGAACTAGACACGATAAATCTAAAACAGGAAGAACTCGTAACCTCAAACAAGGCGCTCTTGTCACGTAACGAAGCACTGGAAAGAAAAGTGGCTGATTTAGAGCAATATTCGAGAATGAATAATGTGGAAATTAAGGGAATCCCTACATCGCAGGGTGAAGACTGCGGAGTCATTCTGAAGCGAATTGGCGATGCTATTGAGTACCCTCTCTTATCCGCTGATATCGACACGGCTCACCGTGTTGCCTCTAAGTCAAATGAAAAGAGCATCATTGCTCGCTTCTGCTCACGCGATAAGAAAAACGAGTTCATCAGGAAGGCAAGAAGAGCTAGGCTTCGCACTGACCACATTGGTTTCACAGGTGGCGCTAGCACGCCTGTCTATGTAAATGACCACTTGACCATTGATAACAAGAAGATGTTCTCGAAGGCGCTGGCATTCAAAAAAGAAAATAAGTGGAGATACATATGGACAGAAAACCGCCAGATAAAAGCCCCCAAAACTGATGATAGCAGTGTCTATCAGATTTTCACTGAGTCCGACCTTCGAATTTTCACGTGATTCACTGTAAATATTTTTTTCTTTTCTCCCTTTTTTTCATGGCCTTGCTCTACCCCGTTGACGCAAAATATCGTCTTACCGCAAATAAACGATCACTCCTTCACTTCAATGCTCGTAGCCTTCGTAAGAACATAGATCTAATTAATAACTTCATTGCCACACTTCACCATGTCTTCACTTTTATCTGCATATGGGAGACTTGGATTTCTGATTCCGACAACAACATGAGCGGTTTTCCATCTTATCAACCCGATTATTGTCATCGTCCAACTAACTGTCATGGTGGCGCCGCCATTTTTGTTTCACAAGCTGTCACCTACGCTCGCAGATTTGATCTGGCAGTTAACGTGAATCATTGTGAGTCAGTGTGTAGAGAAGTAGACCAGTCATTCCTTAATAACAATAAGAACTTGACCCTTGGTTGCATTTATCGCTCACCGTCATCTTCCCTTAAGGATTTCTTGCTTTCTTTTGATGCAGTATTGTCCAAGCTAGCTTTTGAAAATAAGGATTGGTAATTGTAGGTGATGTTAATATTAACTTACTTGACACTGAAGCTACCTCGTACACAACTTACAGAGATTGTTTTGCTGGATTCGGTTTTGAATCACTCATTGACTGTCCAACTAGAGTAGCCTCTCATGGGAGCAGTACGCTTATTGATAACATGTTATCTAACATATCACCATAGCCTTGCTCCGGGGTTATTAATACCGACATAACCGATCATTTTCCTGTTTTTGTAACATTTAACAATGAAATACATGAGAACGATAATAGCTACTTTACTTACGTATTTAGTGCAGATACCTTTATTGAAGCCATCAGTGAAACTGATTGGTCGCCAATTAATTCTATGTCTGATCCCGAAGAAGCACTAAACAAATTCTGCACTTTATTTTTATTGGCCATTTCGACTGACACACGCACTGTAAAATGTTGGAAAAAGTATAAATATCCGCGCAACCCATGGATGACGGACGGTATTCTAGAAAGTTTAAAAAAGAAGGAAAACATGTAGAAGAAAACTAAGCGTCAGCCCTTTAATACTGGACTAGCTATCGACGCTATAGTAGGTACTGTAAATTACTGAACGTTTTACTTCAACAGGCGAAAAAAGGTACTACGAAAATAAATTTGATCAGAATCAGCTAGGATAACCCCCAAAAGCAATGGCAGTTATTGAACTTTTTTCTTAACGAATCGTCTGTTGATGCCTCTATAACCAAAATAAATTACAATGGTCTCACTCTTTCTGAGCCCAACGAAATTGCTAATGCTTTTTCGGACTACTTTTCTTCTGTTTACACTAATAACAACATACATGCGCAGTTGCATAATACTTTGAGCCGTACGACACAATCATTCTTCTTGTTACCAGCTACACCAAAATGAAGTGTCCTCCACGATTGCTAACCTTAAAAATACAGGGCCTGGCTTAGACAATATTTGTGTCAGGCAATTACAATTGGTTGCGCATTTAGTTTGCGACGCACTCTGTAATATTATCAACCTTATGTTTAAAGAAGGTACATTCAAGCTTCATTTTCAAAAAATGCCAAGATTATTCCTTTTTTTTAAAAAGGCGACAAACATACACAGTTAATAATTACCGACCAATTGCAATTCTTTCCTGCCTTAGGAAACTCATTGAGAAATTATTTGTTAAACGTCTTAATAACTACTTAACAAAGTTTAAATTGCTAAAGAACAATCAATTTGGTTTCCGCCCAGGAAGTTCCACGAATCTAGCTGTTCTATCTCTAACTGACTCCATAAAAAAATGTATTGATTCGGGAAACTTAGTCGGATCCGTATTTTTAGACTTCAGTAAAGCTTATGACACAGTTAACCATCAAGTCCTGTTTAATAAACTTGACTCTTATGGTATAACCGGTCCTGCGCTAACATTCTTAAAAAATTATTTACTTGACCGGCCATACACAGTACATGCAGCCAATACTTTCTCAGGTAGTAACAAAATGTATTAACCAAGGTGTATCACAGGGATCAATGCAGGGCCCTTTGCTTTTCCTTTTATATATTAATGATCTTCCGGATTCTCTTAACTCCACCAACGACGTGCATTGCATTTTATACGCAGATGACACAACTATATCTTCATCTCGCAAATCTGTTGCTACTCTTACTTCTAAGTTAAATATTGCATTAAGTAACATTATAAAATGGTATAGCACCAATTACTTAGTTCTTCATCTTTTAAAAACCAAATTCATGTTATTCAAAAGTGCTCAAAGGGCCTTAAGTTCTATTCCTAAAGTAAAGCTTGGAATTCATTCAATTCCCGTTAGCACCGATGTCAGTTTTCTTGGCATAAAGCTTGACCCTAACCTTACATTTCGCTCTCACTTCCAACATCTCAAGCACAAGACTGCGTTTGGTATACGTGCATTAATCAAAGCTCGCCCTTTTTTTCCTTGTCAGGCTCTGCTAGCGTTGTATTATGCGTTCATTCATAGTCACATTAATTACGGCATTGTTTCATGGGGCAACACGCGTACGCTTGTCACTTATCATCAATTCAACATATCCAAAATCCGTCAATACGCACTATCACTTCTAGCTCCATGCAATCCAATGCCTCTTTGTTACTTCGCGCGTATAGTATCCTGCCTATCAATAATTTGTTCCAGTTTAACATACTCGTCTTACTCCACAAGTTGCTTCGTAATAACCTTACGTTTCCGTTAATTGTAACTGACCTTTTGCACAATAAAAATATGACCAGATTTGCGGCTAACAACAATTTCTTTTTACCCACGGCTCATACCAATTACGGCAAAAAAAATGTCTTCCTTCCCTGCAATTTCTCTTTGGAATGAATTACCAACAACCATAAAATCCTGTACTTCTCCTGCAATTTTTAAAAAACCACCTTAAGCATAATTTCCTGTGATAACTACGATCTGGTGGTGTACCATTGACTTTTATCTCACATGTCATTTCTTGCATTTCATCCATGCTTTTTTGCGACTTTCTTTTATAACGTGCTTTGTCGTGTTTGATTGTAAATGACATGTCTAATGATGTATTTCATCTGTAGATGTTGTTTATAATACGCTACATTGCTGACTATTGATATCACCATCAATGTTGTCATTATTAAACGAGGGTCCCACTGCAGTTCTTTCACTTTGGGAATCTCGTCTGTATATTTGTCATGTAATCACTTCTTTTTTTGGAACCAATAAATCTGAATCTGAATCTGAACAGTTCGGTTCACGGCTCGCTCTGCCTCGAGCTATTGAAAATCACGTTGTACCTACATTTCGAGTAAGCTCTTGGTCTCGAGCGGCCAGCTGTTCTTGGCGGTAGTGTTTTTAGTAAACTGTTCGGTTTGCTGCTTGCTTTGCCTCAAGCTATTGAAAATGACGTAGTGCCCACTTTTCCAGTAAGCTTTTGTTTCGGACAGGCAGATGTGCCTTGCGGTAGTGTTTTTACTAAACAGTTCAGTTCGCGGCTCGCTCTGTCTCGAGCTATTCAAAATCACGTAGTCCCTACTTTTCGAGTGAGATCTTGGTTTCGAGCAGCCAGCTGTACTTTGCGGTATTGTTTTTCGTAAACTGTTCGGTTCGCGGCTAGGTTAGGCTCGAGCTACTGAAAATCACGCATTACCTAATTTTCCAATAAGCACTTGGTTTCGGGCGGCCAGCTTGCTTTGCGGTAGTGTCTCCAGTAAACTGTTCCCTTCGCAGCTGGCTTTGCCTGGAGCTATTGAAAATAACGTAGACACTAATTTTCGAGTAAAATCTTGGTTTCGAGCGGCCATCTGTACTTTGCGGTAGTGTTTTGAGTAAACTGTTCGGTTCGCGGCTCGCTTTGCCTCGAGCTGCTGAAAATCACGTAGCACCTACCTTTCCAGTAAGCTCTTGGTTTCGGGTGGCCAGGTACGTTTTGCGGGAGAGTTTCCAGTAAACTGTTCGGTTCGCGGCTTGCTTTGCCTCGATCTATTGAAAATCACGTAGTACCTATTTTTCCAATAAGCGCTTGCTTTCGGGTGGCCAGTTGTGCTTTGCGGTAGTGTTTCCAGTTAGCTGTGCGGTTTGAGGCTCGCTTTGCCTCGAGCAATTGAAGATCTCGTAGTGCCTTCATTTCCAATAAGCTCTTGGTTTGGAGCTGTCGGCTGTGCTTTGCGGCAGTGTTTCCAGTAAACTATTCGGTTCGCGGCTCGCTTTGCTTCAAGCCACTGAAAATCACGTAGTATCTACTTTTCAAATAAGCTCTCGGTTTCGGGTGGCCAGGTGTGCTTTGCGGGAGTGTTTCCAGTAAACTGTTCGGTTCGTGGCTCGCTTTGCCTCGTGCTACTGAAAATCACGTAGTACCTACCTTTCCAGTAAGCTCTTGGTTTCGAGCTGTCAGCTGTTCTTTGCTGGAGTGTTTCCAGCGGACTATTCGGTTCGCTGCTCGCTTGCCATCGAGCTACTGAAAATCACGTAGTACCTACTTTTCCAATAAGCTCTTGGCTTCGATGGGCCAGCTGTGCTTTGCGGTAGTGTTTCCAGTTAGCTGTGCGGTTTGAGGCTCGCTTTGCCTCGAGCAATTGAGGATCACGTAGTGCCTTCATTTCCAATAAGCTCTTGGTTTGGAGCTGTCGGCTGTGCTTTGCGGCAGTGTTTCCAGTAAACTATTCGATTCGCGGCTCGCTTTGCCTCGAGCCATTAAAAAGCACATAGTACGTACTTTTCGAATAAGCTGTTCGTTTCGGGTGGCTATTTGTGCTTTGCGGCAGTGTTTCCAGTAAACTGTTCGGTTCGCGGCTTGCTTTGTGTCGAGCTACTGAAAATCACGTAGTACCTATTTTTCCAATAAGCTCTTGGTTTCGGGCGGTCAGCTGTGCTTTGCGGGAGTGTTTCCAGTAAACTGTTCGGTTCGCGGCTCGCTTTGCCTCGAGCTACTGAAAATCACGTAGCACCTACTTTTCCAATAATCTCTTGGTTTCCGGCGGCCAGCTGTGCTTTGCGGGAGTGTTTTCAGTAAACCGATTGGTTCGCAGCTCGCTTTGCTTCCAGCCACTGAAAATCACGTAGTGCCTACTTCTGGAGTAAGCTCTTGGTTCGCGGTGGCCAGGTGTGGTTTACAGGAGTGCTTCGAGTAAAGTGTTCGGTTCACGGCTCGCTTTGCCTCGAGCTACTGAAAAATCACGTAGTACCTACATTTGGAGTAAGCTCTTGGTTTTGTGCGATCAGCTATGCTTTGTGGGAGTGTTTCCAGTCTAACTGCTCGGTTCGCGGCTCGCTTTGCCTCGAGCTACTGAAAATCACGTAGTACCTACTTTTCCAATAAGCTCTTGGTTTCGGGTGGCCAGCTGTGCATTGCGGCAGTGTTTCCAGTTAATTGTTCGGTTCGTGGCTCGCTTTGCCTCGAGCTACTGAAAATCACATAGTACCTACTTTTGGAGTAAGATCTTGGTTTGGGGCGGCCAGCTGTGCTTTGCGGGAGTGTTTCCAATAAACTGTTCGGTTCCCGGCTCGTTTGCCTCGAGCTACTGAAAATCACGTAGTACCTCCTTTTCCAATAAGCTCTTGGTTTCGGGCGGCCAGTTGTGCTTTGCGGTAGTGTTTCCAGTTAACTGTGCGGTTTGAGGCTCACTTTGCCTGGAGCAATTGAAGATCACGTAGTGCCTACATTTCCAGTAAGCTCTTGGTTTGGAGCTGTGAGCTGTTCTTTGCGGCAGTGTTTTAAGTAAACTGTTCGGTTTGCGGCTCGCTTTGCATCGATCTATTGAAGATCACGTAGTACCTACTTTTCCAATAAGCTCTTGGTTTCGGGCGGCCAGCTGTGCTTTGCGGGAGTGTTTCCAGTAAACGGTTTGGGTCGCAGCACGCTTTGCCGCGAGCCACTGAAAATCACGTAGTACCTACTTTTCCAACAAGCTCTCGGTTTCGGAGGGCCAGCTGTGCTTTGCGGGAGTGTTTCCTGTAAACTATTCGATTCGCGGCTCGCTTTGCCTCGAGCCATTAAAAAGCACATACTACGTACTTTTCGAATAAGCTGTTCGTTTCGGGTGGCTATTTGTGCTTTGCGGCAGTGTTTCCCTCGGTTCGCGGCTCGCTTTGCATCGAGGTATTGAAGATTACGCAGTACCTACATTTCACGTAAGCTCTTGGTTTAGAGCTGTCAGCTGTGCTTTGCGGCAGTGTTTCCAGTAAATTGTTCCGTTCGCGGCTCGCTCTGCTTCGAGCTACTGAAAATCACGTAGTACCTACCTTTCCAGTAAGCTCTTGGTTTCGAGCTGTCAGCTGTTCTTTGCTGGAGTGTTTTAAGTAAACTGTTCGGTTCGCTGCTCGCTTGCCATCGAGCTACTGAAAATCACGTAGTACCTACATTTCCAGTAAGCTCTTGGTTTCGAGCTGTCAGCTGTTCCTTGCGGTAGTGTTTTAAGTAAACTGTTCGGTTCGCGGCTCGCTTTGCATCGAGCTATGGAAGATCACGTAGCACGTACTTATCGCTTAAACTCTTGGTTTCGGGTGGTCAGGGGTGCTTTGCGCGAGTGTTTCCAGTAAACTGTTCGGTGCGCGGCTCGATTTGAATCGAGCTAGTGAAACTCACGTAGTACCTACTTTTCCAATAAGCTCTTGGTTTCGGGCGGCCAGCTGTGCTTTGCGGTAGTGTTTCCAGTTAACTGTGCGGTTTGAGGCTCGCTTTGTCTCGAGCATTGGAAGATCACGTAGTACCTACTCTTCCAATACGCTGTTGGTTTCGGGCGCCCAGCTGTGCATTGCGGTAGTGTTTCCAGTAAACTGTTCGGTTCGCTGCTCGATTTGCCTCGAGCTACTGAAAATCACGTAGTACCTACTTTTACAATACGCTCTTGGTTTCGGGTGGTCAGCTGTGCATTGCGGGAGTGTTTCCAGTAAACTGTTCGGTTCGCGGCTTGCTTTGCATCGAGCTACTGAAAATCACGTAGTACTTACTTTTCCAATAAGCTCTTGGTTTCGGGTGGCCAGGTGTGCATTGCGGTAGTGTTTCCAGTGAACTGTTCGGTTCGCGGCTCGATTTGCCTCGAGCTGCTGAAAATCACGTAGCACCTACCTTTCCAGTAAGCTCTTGGTTTCGGGAGGCCAGGTGTGCTTTGCGGGAGACTTTCCAGTAAACTGTTCGGTTCGCGGCTTGCTTCGCATCGATCTATTGAAGATCACGTAATACCTACTTTTCCAATAAGATCTTGGTTTCGGGCGGCCAGCTGTGCTTTGCGGGAGTGTTTCCAGTAAACGGTTTGGGTCGCAGCTCGCTTTGCCGCGAGCCACTGAAAATCACGTAGTACCTACTTTTCGAATAAGCTGTTCGTTTCGGGTGGCTATTTGTGCTTTGCGGCAGTGTTTGCAGTAAACTGTTCGGTTCACGGCTTGCTTTGCGTCGAGCTACTGAAAATCACATAGTACCTACATATATAGTAAGCTCTTAGTTTCGAGCGGCCAGCTGTTCTTTGCAGTAGTGTTTCCAGTAAACTGTTCGGTTCGCGGCTCGCTTTGCCTCGAGCTACTGAAAATCACGTAGTAGTACAGTTGGAGTAAGCTCTTGGTTTAGGGCGGCCAGCTATGCTTTCCGGGAGTGTTTCCAGTCTAACTGTTCGGTTCGCGGCTCGCTTTGCCTCGAGCTACTGAAAATCACATAGTACCTACTTTTCCAATAAGGTCTTGGTTTCGAGCTGTCAGCTGTTTTTTGCGGGAGTGTTTCCATTAAACTGTTCCGTTCGCGGCTCGCTTTGCATCGAGGTATTGAAGATTACGCAGTGCCTACATTTCACGTAAGCTCTTGGTTTAGAGCTGTCAGCTGTGCTTTGCGGCAGTGTTTCCAGTAAATTGTTCCGTTCGCGGCTCGTTTGCTTCGAGCTACTGAAAATCACGTGGTACCTACTTTTCCATTGAGCTCTTGGTTTCGGGCGGCCAGCTGTGCTTTGCGGCAGTGTTTCCAGTAAACTGTTCGGTTCGGGGCTCGCTTTGCTTCGAGCTATTGAAGATCACGTAGTACCTACCTTTACAGTAAGCTCTTGGTTTAGAGCTGTCAGCTGTGCTTTGCGGCAGTGTTTCCAATAAACTATTCGGTTCACGGCTCGCTTTGCTTCGAGCCCCTGAAAATCACGTACTATCTACTTTTCCCATAAGCTCTCGGTTTCGGGCGGCCAGATGTGCCTTGCGGGAGTGTTTCCAGTAAACTGTTCGGTTCGCGGCTCGGTTTGCATCGAGCTTTTGAAGATCACGTAGTACCTACTTTTCCAATAAGCTCTTGGTTTGGGGTAGCCAGGTGTGCTTTGCGGGAGTGTTTCCAGTAAACTGTTCGGTTTGCGGCTCGCTTTGCCTCGTGCTACTGAAAATCACGTAGTACCTACCTTTCCAGTAAGCTCTTGGTTTCGAGCTGTCAGCTGTTCTTTGCTGGAGTGTTTCCAGCGGACTGTTCGGTTCGCTGCTCTCTTGCCATCGAGCTACTGAAAATCACGTAGTACCTACTTCTGGAGTAAGCTCTTGGTTTACGGTGGCCAGGTGTGTTTTACAGGTGTGCTTCGAGTAAACTGCTCGGTTCGCGGCTCGCTTTGCCTCGAGCTACTGAAAATCATGTAGTACCTGCATTTCCAGTAAGCTCTTAGTTTCGAGCGGCCAGCTGTTCTTTGCAGTAGTGTTTTTAGGAAACTGTTTGGTTCGCGGCTCGCTTTGCCTCGAGCTACTGAAAATCACGTAGCACCTACCTTTCCAGTAAGCCCTTGGTTTCGGGTGCCCAGGTGTGCTTTGCGGGAGAGTTTCCAGTAAACTGTTCGGTTCGCGGCTTGCTTTGTATCGATCTACTGAAAATCACGCAGTATCTTTTTTTCCAATAAGCTCTTGGCATCGGGCGGCGAGCTGTGCTTTGCGCGAGTATTTCCAGTAAACTGTTCGGTTCGCGGCTCGCTTTGCCTCGAGCTACTGAAAATCACGTAGTACCTACTTTTCCAATAAGCTCTCGGTTTCCGCCGGCCAGCTGTGCTTTGCGGGAGTGTTTCCAGTAAACTGTTCGGCTCGCGGCTCGCTTTGCATCGAGCTTTTGAAGATCACGTAGTACCTACTTTTCCAATAAGCTCTTGGTTTCGGGTGTCCAGGTGTGCTTTGCGGGAGTGTTTCCAGTAAACTGTTCGGTTCGCGGCTCGCTCTGCCTCGGGCTACTGAAAATCACGTAGTACTTACCTTTCCAGTAAGCTCTTGGTTTCGAGTTGTCAGCTGTTCTTTGCTAGAGTGTTTCCAGCGGACTGTTCGGTTCGCAGCTCGCTTGCCCTCGAGCTACTGAAAATCACGTAGTACCTACTTTTCCAATAAACTCTTGCATTCTGGCGGCCAGCTGTGCTTTGCGGAAGTGTTTCCAGTAAACTGTTCGGTTCACGGCTCGCTTTGTATCGAGGTACTGAAAATCACGTAGTACCTACTTTTCCAATAAGCTCTTGGTTTCGGGCGGCCACCTTTGCTTTGCGGGAGTGTTTCCAGTAAACTGTTCGGTTCGCGGCTCGCTTTGCCTCGAGCTACTGAAAATCACGTAGCACCTACTTTTCCAATAATCTCTTGGTTTCCGGCGGCCAGCTGTGCTTTGCGGGAGTGTTTTCAGTAAACCGATTGGTTCGCAGCTCGCTTTGCTTCCAGCCACTGAAAATCACGTAGTGCCTACTTCTGGAGTAAGCTCTTGGTTCGCGGTGGCCAGGTGTGCTTTACAGGAGTGCTTCGAGTAAAGTGTTCGGTTCACGGCTCGCTTTGCCTCGAGCTACTGAAAAATCACGTAGTACCTACATTTCCAGTAAGCTCTTGGTTTTGTGCGATCAGCTATGCTTTGTGGGAGTGTTTCCAGTCTAACTGCTCGGTTCGCGGCTCGCTTTGCCTCGAGCTACTGAAAATCACGTAGTACCTACTTTTCCAATAAGCTCTTGGTTTCGGGTGGCCAGCTGTGCATTGCGGCAGTGTTTCCAGTTAATTGTTCGGTTCGTGGCTCGCTTTGCCTCGAGCTACTGAAAATCACATAGTACCTACTTTTGGAGTAAGATCTTGGTTTGGGGCTGCCAGCTGTGCTTTGCGGGAGTGTTTCCAATAAACTGTTCGGTTCCCGGCTCGTTTGCCTCGAGCTACTGAAAATCACGTAGTACCTCCTTTTCCAATAAGCTCTTGGTTTCGGGCGGCCAGTTGTGCTTTGCGGTAGTGTTTCCAGTTAACTGTGCGGTTTGAGGCTCACTTTGCCTGGAGCAATTGAAGATCACGTAGTGCCTACATTTCCAGTAAGCTCTTGGTTTGGAGCTGTGAGCTGTTCTTTGCGGCAGTGTTTTAAGTAAACTGTTCGGTTTGCGGCTCGCTTTGCATCGATCTATTGAAGATCACGTAGTACCTACTTTTCCAATAAGCTCTTGGTTTCGGGCGGCCAGCTGTGCTTTGCGGGAGTGTTTCCAGTAAACGGTTTGGGTCGCAGCACGCTTTGCCGCGAGCCACTGAAAATCACGTAGTACCTACTTTTCCAACAAGCTCTTGGTTTCGGAGGGCCAGCTGTGCTTTGCGGGAGTGTTTCCTGTAAACTATTCGATTCGCGGCTCGCTTTGCCTCGAGCCATTAAAAAGCACATACTACGTACTTTTCGAATAAGCTGTTCGTTTCGGGTGGCTATTTGTGCTTTGCGGCAGTGTTTTCCTTAAACTCCTCGGTTCGCGGCTCGCTTTGCATCGAGGTATTGAAGATTACGCAGTACCTACATTTAACGTAAGCTCTTGGTTTAGAGCTGTCAGCTGTGCTTTGCGGCAGTGTTTCCAGTAAATTGTTCCGTTCGCGGCTCGCTCTGCTTCGAGCTACTGAAAATCACGTAGTACCTACCTTTCCAGTAAGCTCTTGGTTTCGAGCTGTCAGCTGTTCTTTGCTGGAGTGTTTTAAGTAAACTGTTCGGTTCGCTGCTCGCTTGCCATCGAGCTACTGAAAATCACGTAGTACCTACATTTCCAGTAAGCTCTTGGTTTCGAGCTGTCAGCTGTTCCTTGCGGTAGTGTTTTAAGTAAACTGTTCGGTTCGCGGCTCGCTTTGCATCGAGCTATAGAAGATCACGTAGCACGTACTTATCGCTTAAACTCTTGGTTTCGGGTGGTCAGGGGTGCTTTGCGCGAGTGTTTCCAGTAAACTGTTCGGTGCGCGGCTCGATTTGAATCGAGCTAGTGAAACTCACGTAGTACCTACTTTTCCAATAAGCTCTTGGTTTCGGGCGGCCAGCTGTGCTTTGCGGTAGTGTTTCCAGTTAACTGTGCGGTTTGAGGCTCGCTTTGTCTCGAGCATTGGAAGATCACGTAGTACCTACTCTTCCAATACGCTGTTGGTTTCGGGCGGCCAGCTGTGCATTGCGGTAGTGTTTCCAGTAAACTGTTCGGTTCGCTGCTCGATTTGCCTCGAGCTACTGAAAATCACGTAGTACCTACTTTTACAATACGCTCTTGGTTTCGGGTGGTCAGCTGTGCATTGCGGGAGTGTTTCCAGTAAACTGTTCGGTTCGCGGCTTGCTTTGCATCGAGCTACTGAATATCACGTAGTACTCACTTTTCCAATAAGCTCTTGGTTTCGGGTGGCCAGGTGTGCATTGCGGTAGTGTTTCCAGTGAACTGTTCGGTTCGCGGCTCGATTTGCCTCGAGCTGCTGAAAATCACGTAGCACCTACCTTTCCAGTAAGCTCTTGGTTTCGGGAGGCCAGGTGTGCTTTGCGGGAGACTTTCCAGTAAACTGTTCGGTTCGCGGCTTGCTTCGCATCGATCTATTGAAGATCACGTAATACCTACTTTTCCAATAAGATCTTGGTTTCGGGCGGCCAGCTGTGCTTTGCGGGAGTGTTTCCAGTAAACGGTTTGGGTCGCAGCTCGCTTTGCCGCGAGCCACTGAAAATCACGTAGTACCTACTTTTCGAATAAGCTGTTCGTTTCGGGTGGCTATTTGTGCTTTGCGGCAGTGTTTGCAGTAAACTGTTCGGTTCACGGCTTGCTTTGCGTCGAGCTACTGAAAATCACATAGTACCTACATATATAGTAAGCTCTTAGTTTCGAGCGGCCAGCTGTTCTTTGCAGTAGTGTTTCCAGTAAACTGTTCGGTTCGCGGCTCGCTTTGCCTCGAGCTACTGAAAATCACGTAGTAGTACAGTTGGAGTAAGCTCTTGGTTTAGGGCGGCCAGCTATGCTTTGCGGGAGTGTTTCCAGTCTAACTGTTCGGTTCGCGGCTCGCTTTGCCTCGAGCTACTGAAAATCACATAGTACCTACTTTTCCAATAAGGTCTTGGTTTCGAGCTGTCAGCTGTTTTTTGCGGGAGTGTTTCCATTAAACTGTTCCGTTCGCGGCTCGCTTTGCATCGAGGTATTGAAGATTACGCAGTGCCTACATTTCACGTAAGCTCTTGGTTTAGAGCTGTCAGCTGTGCTTTGCGGCAGTGTTTCCAGTAAATTGTTCCGTTCGCGGCTCGTTTGCTTCGAGCTACTGAAAATCACGTGGTACCTACTTTTCCATTGAGCTCTTGGTTTCGGGCGGGCAGCTGTGCTTTGCGGCAGTGTTTCCAGTAAACTGTTCGGTTCGGGGCTCGCTTTGCTTCGAGCTATTGAAGATCACGTAGTACCTACCTTTACAGTAAGCTCTTGGTTTAGAGCTGTCAGCTGTGCTTTGCGGCAGTGTTTCCAATAAACTATTCGGTTCACGGCTCGCTTTGCTTCGAGCCACTGAAAATCACGTACTATCTACTTTTCCCATAAGCTCTCGGTTTCGGGCGGCCAGATGTGCTTTGCGGGAGTGTTTCCAGTAAACTGTTCGGTTCGCGGCTCGGTTTGCATCGAGCTTTTGAAGATCACGTAGTACCTACTTTTCCAATAAACTCTTGGTTTGGGCTAGCCAGGTGTGCTTTGCGGGAGTGTTTCCAGTAAACTGTTCGGTTCGCGGCTCGCTTTGCCTCGTGCTACTGAAAATCACGTAGTACCTACCTTTCCAGTAAGCTCTTGGTTTCGAGCTGTCAGCTGTTCTTTGCTGGAGTGTTTCCAGCGGACTGTTCGGTTCGCTGCTCTCTTGCCATCGAGCTACTGAAAATCACGTAGTACCTACTTCTGGAGTAAGCTCTTGGTTTACGGTGGCCAGGTGTGTTTTACAGGAGTGCTTCGAGTAAACTGCTCGGTTCGCGGCTCGCTTTGCCTCGAGCTACTGAAAATCATGTAGTACCTGCATTTCCAGTAAGCTCTTAGTTTCGAGCGGCCAGCTGTTCTTTGCAGTAGTGTTTTTAGGAAACTGTTTGGTTCGCGGCTCGCTTTGCCTCGAGCTGCTGAAAATCACGTAGCACCTACCTTTCCAGTAAGCCCTTGGTTTCGGGTGCCCAGGTGTGCTTTGCGGGAGAGTTTCCAGTAAACTGTTCGGTTCGCGGCATGCTTGGTATCGATCTACTGAAAATCACGCAGTATCTTTTTTTCCAATAAGCTCTTGGTATCGGGCGGCGAGCTGTGCTTTGCGGGAGTATTTCCAGTAAACTGTTCGGTTCGCGGCTCGCTTTGCCTCGAGCTACTGAAAATCACGTAGTACCTACTTTTCCAATAAGCTCTCGGTTTCCGCCGGCCAGCTGTGCTTTGCGGGAGTGTTTCCAGTAAACTGTTCGGCTCGCGGCTCGCTTTGCATCGAGCTTTTGAAGATCACGTAGTACCTACTTTTCCAATAAGCTCTTGGTTTCGGGTGTCCAGGTGTGCTTTGCGGGATTGTTTCCAGTAAACTGTTCGGTTCGCGGCTCGCTCTGCCTCGGGCTACTGAAAATCACGTAGTACTTACCTTTCCAGTAAGCTCTTGGTTTCGAGTTGTCAGCTGTTCTTTGCTAGAGTGTTTCCAGCGGACTGTTCGGTTCGCAGCTCGCTTGCCCTCGAGCTACTGAAAATCACGTAGTACCTACTTTTCCAATAAACTCTTGCATTCTGGCGGCCAGCTGTGCTTTGCGGAAGTGTTTCCAGTAAACTGTTCGGTTCACGGCTCGCTTTGTATCGAGGTACTGAAAATCACGTAGTACCTACTTTTCCAATAAGCTCTTGGTTTCGGGCGGCCACCTTTGCTTTGCGGTAGTGTTTCCAGTTAACTGTGCGGTTTGAGGCTCGATTTGCCTCGAGCAATGGAAGATCACGTAGTACCTACATTTCCAGTAAACTCTTGGTTTCGAGCTGTCAGCTGTTCTTTGCGGTAGTGTTCTGAGTAAACTGTTCGGTTCGCTGCTTGCTTTGCATCGAGCCATTGAAGATCGCGTAGTATCTACTTTTCCAATAAGCTCTTGGTTTCGGGCGGCCAGCTGTGCTTTGCGGGAGTGTTTCCAGTTTTACTGTTCGGTTAGCGGCTCGCATTGCCTCAAGCTACTGAAAATCATCTAGTACCTACATTTCCAATAAGCTCTTGGTTTCGGGCGGTCAGCTGTGCTTTGCGGGAGTGTTTATAGTAAACTGTTCGGTTCGCGGCTCGCTTTGCCTCGAGCTACCGAAAATCACGTAGTACCTACATTTCCAGTAAGCTCTTGGTTTCGAGCTGTCAGCTGTTCCTTGCGGTAGTGTTTTAAGTAAACTGTTCGGTTCGCGGCTCGCTTTGCATCGAGCTATGGAAGATCACGTAGCACGTACTTATCGCTTAAACTCTTGGTTTCGGGTGGTCAGGGGTGCTTTGCGCGAGTGTTTCCAGTAAACTGTCCGGTGCGCGGCTCGATTTGAATCGAGCTTGTGAAACTCACGTAGTACCTACTTTTCCAATAAGCTCTTGGTTTCGGGCGGCCAGCTGTGCTTTGCGGTAGTGTTTCCAGTTAACTGTGCGGTTTGAGGCTCGCTTTGTCTCGAGCATTGGAAGATCACGTAGTACCTACTCTTCCAATACGCTGTTGGTTTCGTGCGGCCGCTGTGCATTGCGGTAGTGTTTCCAGTAAACTGTTCGGTTCGCTGCTCGATTTGCCTCGAGCTACTGAAAATCACGTAGTACCTACTTTTACAATACGCTCTTGGTTTCGGGTGGTCAGCTGTGCATTGCGGGAGTGTTTCCAGTAAACTGTTCGGTTCGCGGCTTGCTTTGCATCGAGCTACTGAAAATCACGTAGTACTTACTTTTCCAATAAGCACTTGGTTTCGGGTGGCCAGGTGTGCATTGCGGTAGTGTTTCCAGTGAACTGTTCGGTTCGCGGCTCGATTTGCCTCGAGCTACCGAAAATCACGTAGTACCTACATTTCCAGTAAGCTCTTGTTTTCGAGCTGTCAGCTATTCCATGCGGAAGCGTTTTAAGTAAACTGTTCGGTTCAGAGCTCGCTTTGCCTCGAGCTACAGAAAATCATGTGGTACCTACTTTTCCAATAAGCTCTTGGTTTCGGGCGGCCAGCAGTGCTTTGCGGGAGTGTTCACAGTAAACTGTTCGGTTCACGGCTCGCTTTGCCTCGAGCAACAGAAAATCACGTAGTACCTACATTTCCAGTAAGCTCTTAGTTTCGAGCGGCCAGCTGTTCTTTGCAGTAGTGTTTTGAGGAAACTGTTTGGTTCGCGGCTCGCTTGCCTCGAGCTGCTGAAAATCACGTAGCACCTACCTTTCCAGTAAGCTCTTGGTTTCGGGTGGCCAGGTGTGCTTTGCGGGAGACTTTCCAGTAAACTGTTCGGTTCGGGGCTTGCTTAGCATCGATCTATTGAAGATCACGTAATACGTACTTTTCCAATAAGCTCTTGGTTTCGGGCGGCCAGCTGTGCTTTGCGGGAGTGTTTCCAGTAAACGGTTTGGGTCGCAGCTCGCTTTGCCGCGAGCCACTGAAAATCACGTAGTACCTACTTTTCGAATAAGCTGTTCGTTTCGGGTGGCTATTTGTGTTTTGCGGCAGTGTTTGCAGTAAACTGTTCGGTTCACGGCTTGCTTTGCGTCGAGCTACTGAAAATCACGTAGTACCTACATATATAGTAAGTTCTTAGTTTCGAGCGGCCAGCTGTTCTTTGCAGTAGTGTTTCCAGTAAACTGTTCGGTTCGCGGCTCGCGTTGCCTCGAGCTGCTGAAAATCACGTAGTAGTACAGTTGGAGTAAGCTCTTGGTTTCGGGCGGCCAGCTATGCTTTGCGGGAGTGTTTCCAGTCTGACTGTTCGGTTCGCGGCTCGCTTTGCCTCGAGCTACTGAAAATCACATAGTACCTACTTTTCCAATAAGGTCTTGGTTTCGAGCTGTCAGCTGTTCTTTGCGGGAGTGTTTCCATTAAACTGTTCGGTTCGCGGCTCGCTTTGCATCGAGGTATTGAAGATTACGCAGTGCCTACATTTCACGTAAGCTCTTGGTTTAGAGCTGTCAGCTGTGTTTTGCGGCAGTGTTTCCAGTAAATTGTTCCGTTCGCGGCTCGTTTGCTTCGAGCTACTGAAAATCACGTAGTACCTACTTTTCCATTGAGCTCTTGGTTTCGGGCGGCCAGCTGTGCTTTGCGGCAGTGTTTCCAGTAAACTGTTCGGTTCGCGGCTCGGTTTGCATCGAGCTTTTGAAGATCACGTAGTACCTACTTTTCCAATAAGCTCTTGGTTTGGGGTAGCCAGGTGTGCTTTGCGGGAGTGTTTCCAGTAAACTGTTCGGTTCGCGGCTCGCTTTGCCTCGTGCTACTGAAAATCACGTAGTACCTACCTTTCCAGTAAGCTCTTGGTTTCGAGCTGTCAGCTGTTCTTTGCTGGAGTGTTTCCAGCGGACTGTTCGGTTCGCTGCTCTCTTGCCATCGAGCTACTGAAAATCACGTAGTACCTACTTTTCCAATAAGCTCTTGGTTTGGGGTAGCCAGGTGTGCTTTGCGGGAGTGTTTCCAGTAAACTGTTCGGTTCGCGGCTCGCTTTGCCTCGTGCTACTGAAAATCACGTAGTACCTACCTTTCCAGTAAGCTCTTGGTTTCGAGCTGTCAGCTGTTCTTTGCTGCAGTGTTTCCAGCGGACTGTTCGGTTCGTTGCTCTCTTGCCATCGAGCTACTGAAAATCACGTAGTACCTACTTCTGGAGTAAGCTCTTGGTTTACGGTGGCCAGGTGTGTTTTACAGGAGTGCTTCGAGTAAACTGCTCAGTTCGCGGCTCGTTTTGCCTCGAGCTACTGAAAATCATGTAGTACCTACTTTTCCAATATGCTCTTTATTTTCGGGTGGCCAGCAGTGCTTTGCCGGAGTGTTTACAGTCAACTGTTCGGTTCGCGGCTCGCTTTGCCTCGAGCAACAGAAAATCACGTAGTACCTGCATTTCCAGTAAGCTCTTAGTTTCGAGCGGCCAGCTGTTCTTTGCAGTAGTGTTTTTAGGAAACTGTTTGGTTCGCGGCTCGCTTTGCCTCGAGCTGCTGAAAATCACGTAGCACCTACCTTTCCAGTAAGCCCTTGGTTTCGGGTGCCCAGGTGTGCTTTGCGGGAGAGTTTCCAGTAAACTGTTCGGTTCGCGGCTTGCTTTGTATCGATCTACTGAAAATCACGCAGTATCTTTTTTTCCAATAAGCTCTTGGCATCGGGCGGCGAGCTGTGCTTTGCGGGAGTATTTCCAGTAAACTGTTCGGTTCGCGGCTCGCTTTGCCTCGAGCTACTGAAAATCACGTAGTACCTACTTTTCCAATAAGCTCTCGGTTTCCGCCGGCCAGCTGTGCTTTGCGGGAGTGTTTCCAGTAAACTGTTCGGCTCGCGGCTCGCTTTGCATCCAGCTTTTGAAGATCACGTAGTACCTACTTTTCCAATAAGCTCTTGGTTTCGGGTGTCCAGGTGTGCTTTGCGGGAGTGTTTCCAGTAAAGTGTTCGGTTCGCGGCTCGCTCTGTCTCGGGCTACTGAAAATCACGTAGTACTTACCTTTCCAGTAAGCTCTTGGTTTCGAGTTGTCAGCTGTTCTTTGCTAGAGTGTTTCCAGCGGACTGTTCGGTTCGCAGCTCGCTTGCCCTCGAGCTACTGAAAATCACGTAGTACCTACTTTTCCAATAAACTCTTGCATTCTGGCGGCCAGCTGTGCTTTGCGGAAGTGTTTCCAGTAAACTGTTCGGTTCACGGCTCGCTTTGTATCGAGGTACTGAAAATCACGTAGTACCTACTTTTCCAATAAGCTCTTGGTTTCGGGCGGCCACCTGTGCTTTGCGGTAGTGTTTCCAGTTAACTGTGCGGTTTGAGGCTCGATTTGCCTCGAGCAATGGAAGATCACGTAGTACCTACATTTCCAGTAAACTCTTGGTTTCGAGCTGTCAGCTGTTCTTTGCGGTAGTGTTCTGAGTAAACTGTTCGGTTCGCGGCTCGCTTTGCATCGAGCTATGGAAGATCACGTAGCACGTACTTATCGCTTAAACTCTTGGTTTCGGGTGGTCAGGGGTGCTTTGCGCGAGTGTTTCCAGTAACCTGTTTGGTGCGCGGCTCGATTTGAATCGAGCTTGTGAAACTCACGTAGTACCTACTTTTCCAATAAGCTCTTGGTTTCGGGCGGCCAGCTGTGCTTTGCGGTAGTGTTTCCAGTTAACTGTGCGGTTTGAGGCTCGCTTTGTCTCGAGCATTGGAAGATCACGTAGTACCTACTCTTCCAATACGCTGTTGGTTTCGTGCGGCCAGCTGTGCATTGCGGTAGTGTTTCCAGTAAACTGTTCGGTTCGCTGCTCGATTTGCCTCGAGCTACTGAAAATCACGTAGTACCTACTTTTACAATACGCTCTTGGTTTCGGGTGGTCAGCTGCGCATTGCGGGAGTGTTTCCAGTAAACTGTTCGGTTCGCGGCTTGCTTTGCATCGAGCTAATGAAAATCACGTAGTACTTACTTTTCCAATAAGCACTTGGTTTCGGGTGGCCAGGTGTGCATTGCGGTAGTGTTTCCAGTGAACTGTTCGGTTCGCGGCTCGATTTGCCTCGAGCTACCGAATATCACGTAGTACCTACATTTCCAGTAAGCTCTTGCTTTCGAGCTGTCAGCTATTCCATGGGGAAGCGTTTTAAGTAAACTGTTCCGTTCACAGCTGGCTTTGCCTCGAGCTACAGTAAATCATGTGGTACCTACTTTTCCAATAAGCTCTTGGTTTCGGGCGGCCAGCAGTGCTTTGCGGGAGTGTTCACAGTAAACTGTTCGGTTCACGGCTCGCTTTGCCTCGAGCAACAGAAAATCACGTAGTACCTACATTTCCAGTAAGCTCTTAGTTTCGAGCGGCCAGCTGTTCTTTGCAGTAGTGTTTTGAGGAAACTGTTTGGTTCGCGGCTCGCTTGCCTCGAGCTGCTGAAAATCACGTAGCACCTACCTTTCCAGTAAGCTCTTGGTTTCGGGTGGCCAGGTGTGCTTTGCGGGAGACTTTCCAGTAAACTGTTCGGTTCGCGGCTTGCTTAGCATCGATCTATTGAAGATCACGTAATACGTACTTTTCCAATAAGCTCTTGGTTTCGGGCGGCCAGCTGTGCTTTGCGGGAGTGTTTCCAGTAAACGGTTTGGGTCGCAGCTCGCTTTGCCGCGAGCCACTGAAAATCACGTAGTGCCTACATTTCGAATAAGCTGTTCGTTTCGGGTGGCTATTTGTGCTTTGCGGCAGTGTTTGCAGTAAACTGTTCGGTTCACGGCTTGCTTTGCGTCGAGCTACTGAAAATCACGTAGTACCTACATATATAGTAAGTTCTTAGTTTCGAGCGGCCAGCTGTTCTTTGCAGTAGTGTTTCCAGTAAACTGTTCGGTTCGCGGCTCGCGTCGCCTCGAGCTGCTGAAAATCACGTAGTAGTACAGTTGGAGTAAGCTCTTGGTTTCGGGCGGCCAGCTATGCTTTGCGGGAGTGTTTCCAGTCTAACTGTTCGGTTCGCGGCTCGCTTTGCCTCGAGCTACTGAAAATCACATAGTACCTACTTTTCCAATAAGGTCTTGGTTTCGAGCTGTCAGCTGTTCTTTGCGGGAGTGTTTCCATTAAACTGTTCGGTTCGCGGCTCGCTTTGCATCGAGGTATTGAAGATTACGCAGTGCCTACATTTCACGTAAGCTCTTGGTTTAGAGCTGTCAGCTGTGTTTTGCGGCAGTGTTTCCAGTAAATTGTTCCGTTCGCGGCTCGTTTGCTTCGAGCTACTGAAAATCACGTAGTACCTACTTTTCCATTGAGCTCTTGGTTTCGGGCGGCCAGCTGTGCTTTGCGGCAGTGTTTCCAGTAAACTGTTCGGTTCGCGGCTCGCTTTGCCTCGTGCTACTGAAAATCACGTAGTACCTACCTTTCCAGTAAGCTCTTGGTTTCGAGCTGTCAGCTGTTCTTTGCTGGAGTGTTTCCAGCGGACTGTTCGGTTCGCTGCTCTCTTGCCATCGAGCTACTGAAAATCACGTAGTACCTACTTTTCCAATAAGCTCTTGGTTTGGGGTAGCCAGGTGTGCTTTGCGGGAGTGTTTCCAGTAAACTGTTCGGTTCGCGGCTCGCTTTGCCTCGTGCTACTGAAAATCACGTAGTACCTACCTTTCCAGTAAGCTCTTGGTTTCGAGCTGTCAGCTGTTCTTTGCTGGAGTGTTTCCAGCGGACTGTTCGGTTCGCTGCTCTCTTGCCATCGAGCTACTGAAAATCACGTAGTACCTACTTCTGGAGTAAGCTCTTGGTTTACGGTGGCCAGGTGTGTTTTACAGGAGTGCTTCGAGTAAACTGCTCGGTTCGCGGCTCGCTTTGCCTCGAGCTACTGAAAATCATGTAGTACCTACTTTTCCAATATGCTCTTGGTTTCGGGCGGCCAGCAGTGCTTTGCCGGAGTGTTTACAGTCAACTGTTCGGTTCGCGGCTCGCTTTGCCTCGAGCAACAGAAAATCACGTAGTACCTGCATTTCCAGTAAGCTCTTAGTTTCGAGCGGCCAGCTGTTCTTTGCAGTAGTGTTTTTAGGAAACTGTTTGGTTCGCGGCTCGCTTTGCCTCGAGCTGCTGAAAATCACGTAGCACCTACCTTTCCAGTAAGCCCTTGGTTTCGGGTGCCCAGGTGTGCTTTGCGGGAGAGTTTCCAGTAAACTGTTCGGTTCGCGGCTTGCTTTGTATCGATCTACTGAAAATCACGCAGTATCTTTTTTTCCAATAAGCTCTTGGCATCGGGCGGCGAGCTGTGCTTTGCGGGAGTATTTCCAGTAAACTGTTCGGTTCGCGGCTCGCTTTGCCTCGAGCTACTGAAAATCACGTAGTACCTACTTTTCCAATAAGCTCTCGGTTTCCGCCGGCCAGCTGTTCTTTGCGGTAGTGTTCTGAGTAAACTGTTCGGTTCGCTGCTTGCTTTGCATCGAGCCATTGAAGATCGCGTAGTATCTACTTTTCCAATAAGCTCTTGGTTTCGGGCGGCCAGCTGTGCTTTGCGGGAGTGTTTCCAGTTTTACTGTTCGGTTAGCGGCTCGCATTGCCTCAAGCTACTGAAAATCATCTAGTACCTACATTTCCAATAAGCTCTTGGTTTCGAGCTGTCAGCTGTTCCTTGCGGTAGTGTTTTAAGTAAACTGTTCGGTTCGCGGCTCGCTTTGCATCGAGCTATGGAAGATCACGTAGCACGTACTTATCGCTTAAACTCTTGGTTTCGGGTGGTCAGGGGTGCTTTGCGCGAGTGTTTCCAGTAACCTGTCCGGTGCGCGGCTCGATTTGAATCGAGCTTGTGAAACTCACGTAGTACCTACTTTTCCAATAAGCTCTTGGTTTCGGGCGGCCAGCTGTGCTTTGCGGTAGTGTTTCCAGTTAACTGTGCGGTTTGAGACTCGCTTTGTCTCGAGCATTGGAAGATCACGTAGTACCTACTCTTCCAATACGCTGTTGGTTTCGTGCGGCCAGCTGTGCACTGCGGTAGTGTTTCCAGTAAACTGCTCGGTTCGCTGCTCGATTTGCCTCGAGCTACTGAAAATCACGTAGTACCTACTTTTACAATACGCTCTTGGTTTCGGGTGGTCAGCTGTGCATTGCGGGAGTGTTTCCAGTAAACTGTTCGGTTCGCGGCTCGATTTGCCTCGAGCTACCGAAAATCACGTAGTACCTACATTTCCAGTAAGCTCTTGCTTTCGAGCTGTCAGCTATTCCATGCGGAAGCGTTTTAAGTTAACTGTTCGGTTCACAGCTCGCTTTGCCTCGAGCTACAGAAAATCATGTGGTACCTACTTTTCCAATAAGCTCTTGGTTTCGGGCGGCCAGCAGTGCTTTGCGAGAGTGTTCACAGTAAACTGTTCGGTTCACGGCTCGCTTTGCCTCGAGCAACAGAAAATCACGTAGTACCTACATTTCCAGTAAGCTCTTAGTTTCGAGCGGCCAGCTGTTCTTTGCAGTAGTGTTTTGAGGAAACTGTTTGGTTCGCGGCTCGCTTGCCTCGAGCTGCTGAAAATCACGTAGCACCTACCTTTCCAGTAAGCTCTTGGTTTCGGGTGGCCAGGTGTGCTTTGCGGGAGACTTTCCAGTAAACTGTTCGGTTCGCGGCTTGCTTCGCATCGATCTATTGAAGATCACGTAATACGTACTTTTCCAATAAGCTCTTGGTTTCGGGCGGCCAGCTGTGCTTTGCGGGAGTGTTTCCAGTAAACGGTTTGGGTCGCAGCTCGCTTTGCCGCGAGCCACTGAAAATCACGTAGTACCTACTTTTCGAATAAGCTGTTCGTTTCGGGTGGCTATTTGTGCTTTGCGGCAGTGTTTGCAGTAAACTGTTCGGTTCACGGCTTGCTTTGCGTCGAGCTACTGAAAATCACGTAGTACCTACATATATAGTAAGTTCTTAGTTTCGAGCGGCCAGCTGTTCTTTGCAGTAGTGTTTCCAGTAAACTGTTCGGTTCGCGGCTCGCGTTGCCTCGAGCTGCTGAAAATCACGTAGTAGTACAGTTGGAGTAAGCTCTTGGTTTCGGGCGGCCAGCTATGCTTTGCGGGAGTGTTTCCAGTCTAACTGTTCGGTTCGCGGCTCGCTTTGCCTCGAGCTACTGAAAATCACATAGCACCTACTTTTCCAATAAGGTCTTGGTTTCGAGCTGTCAGCTGTTCTTTGCGGGAGTGTTTCCATTAAACTGTTCGGTTCGCGGCTCGCTTTGCATCGAGGTATTGAAGATTACGCAGTGCCTACATTTCACGTAAGCTCTTGGTTTAGAGCTGTCAGCTGTGTTTTGCGGCAGTGTTTCCAGTAAATTGTTCCGTTCGCGGCTCGTTTGCTTCGAGCTACTGAAAATCACGTAGTACCTACTTTTCCATTGAGCTCTTGGTTTCGGGCGGCCAGCTGTGCCTTGCGGCAGTGTTTCCAGTAAACTGTTCGGTTCGCGGCTCGGTTTGCATCGAGCTTTTGAAGATCACGTAGTACCTACTTTTCCAATAAGCTCTTGGTTTGGGGTAGCCAGGTGTGCTTTGCGGGAGTGTTTCCAGTAAACTGTTCGGTTCGCGGCTAGCTTTGCCTCGTGCTACTGAAAATCACGTAGTACCTACCTTTCCCGTAAGCTCTTGGTTTCGAGCTGTCAGCTGTTCTTTGCTGGAGTGTTTCCAGCGGACTGTTCGGTTCGCTGCTCTCTTGCCATCGAGTTACTGAAAATCACGTAGTACCTACTTCTGGAGTAAGCTCTTGGTTTACGGTGGCCAGGTGTGTTTTACAGGAGTGCTTCGAGTAAACTGCTCGGTTCGCGGCTCGCTTTGCCTCGAGCTACTGAAAATCATGTAGTACCTACTTTTCCAATATGCTCTTGGTTTCGGGCGGTCAGCAGTGCTTTGCCGGAGTGTTTACAGTCAACTGTTCGGTTCGCGGCTCGCTTTGCCTCGTGCAACAGAAAATCACGTAGTACCTACATTTCCAGTAAGCTCTTAGTTTCGAGCGGCCAGCTGTTCTTTGCAGTAGTGTTTTGAGGAAACTGTTTGGTTCGCGGCTCGCTTTGCCTGGAGCTGCTGAAAATCACGTAGCACCTACCTTTCCAGTAAGCCCTTGGTTTCGGGTGCCCAGGTGTGCTTTGCGGGAGAATTTCAAGTAAACTGTTCGGTTCGCGGCTTGCTTTGTATCGATCTACTGAAAATCACGCAGTATCTATTTTTCCAATAAGCTCTTGGCATCGGGCGGCGAGCTGTGCTTTGCGGGAGTATTTCCAGTAAACTGTTCGGTTCGCGGCTCGCTTTGCCTCGAGCTACTGAAAATCACGTAGTACCTACTTTTCCAATAAGCTCTCGGTTTCCGCCGGCCAGCTGTGCTTTGCGGGAGTGTTTCCAGTAAACTGTTCGGCTCGCGGCTCGCTTTGCATCGAGCTTTTGAAGATCACGTAGTACCTACTTTTCCAATAAGCTCTTGGTTTCGGGTGTCCAGGTGTGCTTTGCGGGAGTGTTTCCAGTAAACTGTTCGGTTCGCGGCTCGCTCTGCCTCGGGCTAATGAAAATCACGTAGTACTTACCTTTCGAGTAAGCTCTTGGTTTCGAGTTGTCAGCTGTTCTTTGCTAGAGTGTTTCCAGCGGACTGTTCGGTTCGCAGCTCGCTTGCCCTCGAGCTACTGAAAATCACGTAGTATCTACTTTTCCAATAAGCTCTTGGTTTCGGGCGGCCAGCTGTGCTTTGCGGGAGTGTTTCCAGTGTTACTGTTCGGTTAGCGGCTCGCATTGCCTCGTGCTACTGAAAATCATCTAGTACCTACATTTCCAATAAGCTCTTGGTTTCGGGCGGTCAGCTGTGCTTTGCGGGAGTGTTTATAGTAAACTGTTCGGTTTGCGGCTCGCTTTGCCTCGAGCTACCGAAAATCACGTAGTACCTACATTTCCAGTAAGCCCTTGGTTTCGAGCTGTCAGCTGTTCCTTGCGGTAGTGTTTTAAGTAAACTGTTCGGTTCGCGGCTCGCTTTGCATCGAGCTATGGAAGATCACGTAGCACGTACTTATCGCTTAAACTCTTGGTTTCGGGTGGTCAGGGGTGCTTTGCGCGAGTGTTTCCAGTAAACTGTTCGGTGCGCGGCTCGATTTGAACCGAGCTAGTGAAACTCACGTAGTACCTACTTTTCCAATAAGCTCTTGGTTTCGGGCGGCCAGCTGTGCTTTGCGGTAGTGTTTCCAGTTAACTGTGCGGTTTGAGGCTCGCTTTGTCCCGAGCATTGGAAGATCACGTAGTACCTACTCTTCCAATACGCTGTTGGTTTCGGGCGGCCAGCTGTGCATTGCGGTAGTGTTTCCAGTAAACTGTTCGGTTCGCTGCTCGATTTGCCTCGAGCTACTGAAAATCACGTAGTACCTACTTTTACAATACGCTCTTGGTTTCGGGTGGTCAGCTGTGCATTGCGGGAGTGTTTCCAGTAAACTGTTCGGTTCGCGGCTTGCTTTGCATCGAGCTACTGAAAATCACGTAGTACTTACTTTTCCAATAAGCTCTTGGTTTCGGGTGGCCAGGTGTGCATTGCGGTAGTGTTTCCAGTGAACTATTCGGTTCGCGGCTCGATTTGCCTCGAGCTACCGAAAATCACGTAGTACCTACATTTCCAGTAAGCTCTTGCTTTCGAGCTGTCAGCTATTTCATGCGGAAGCGTTTTAAGTAAACTGTTCGGTTCACAGCTCGCTTTGCCTCGTGCAACAGAAAATCACGTAGTACCTACATTTCCAGTAAGCTCTTAGTTTCGAGCGGCCAGCTGTTCTTTGCAGTAGTGTTTTGAGGAAACTGTTTGGTTCGCGGCTCGCATTGCCTCGAGCTGCTGAAAATCACGTAGCACCTACCTTTCCAGTAAGCCCTTGGTTTCGGGTGCCCAGGTGTGCTTTGCGGGAGAATTTCCAGTAAACTGTTCGGTTCGCGGCTTGCTTTGTATCGATCTACTGAAAATCACGCAGTATCTATTTTTCCAATAAGCTCTTGGCATCGGGCGGCGAGCTGTGCTTTGCGGGAGTATTTCCAGTAAACTGTTCGGTTCGCGGCTCGCTTTGCCTCGAGCTACTGAAAATCATGTAGTACCTACTTTTCCAATAAGCTCTCGGTTTCCGCCGGCCAGCTGTTCTTTGCTAGAGTGTTTCCAGCGGACTGTTCGGTTCGCAGCTCGCTTGCCCTCGAGCTACTGAAAATCACGTAGTATCTACTTTTCCAATAAGCTCTTGGTTTCGGGCGGCCAGCTGTGCTTTGCGGGAGTGTTTCCAGTGTTACTGTTCGGTTAGCGGCTCGCATTGCCTCGAGCTACTGAAAATCATCTAGTACCTACATTTCCAATAAGCTCTTGGTTTCGGGCGGTCAGCTGTGCTTTGCGGGAGTGTTTATAGTAAACTCTTCGGCTTGCGGCTCGCTTTGCCTCGAGCTACCGAAAATCACATAGTACCTACATTTCCAGTAAGCTCTTGGTTTCGAGCTGTCAGCTGTTCCTTGCTGTAGTGTTTTAAGTAAACTGTTCGGTTCGCGGCTCACTTTGCATCGAGCTATGGAAGATCACGTAGCACGTACTTATCGCTTAAACTCTTGGTTTCGGGTGGTCAGGGGTGCTTTGCGCGAGTGTTTCCAGTAAACTGTTCGGTGCGCGGCTCGATTTGAACCGAGCTAGTGAAACTCACGTAGTACCTACTTTTCCAATAAGCTCTTGGTTTCGGGCGGCCAGCTGTGCTTTGCGGTAGTGTTTCCAGTTAACTGTGCGGTTTGAGGCTCGCTTTGTCTCGAGCATTGGAAGATCACGTAGTACCTACTCTTCCAATACGCTGTTGGTTTCGGGCGGCCAGCTGTGCATTGCGGTAGTGTTTCCAGTAAACTGTTCGGTTCGCTGCTCGATCTGCCGCGAGCTACTGAAAATCATGTAGTACCTACTTTTACAATACGCTCTTGGTTTCGGGTGGTCAGCTGTGCATTGCGGGAGTGTTTCCAGTAAACTGTTCGGTTCGCGGCTTGCTTTGCATCGAGCTACTGAAAATCACGTAGTACTTACTTTTCCAATAAGCTCTTGGTTTCGGGTGGCCAGGTGTGCATTGCGGTAGTGTTTCCAGTGAACTATTCGGTTCGCTGCTCGATTTGCCTCGAGCTACGGAAAATCACGTAGTACCTACATTTCCAGTAAGCTCTTGCTTTCGAGCTGTCAGCTATTTCATGCGGAAGCGTTTTAAGTAAACTGTTCGGTTCACAGCTCGCTTTGCCTCGAGCTACTGAAAATCACGTAGTACCTACTTTTCCAATAAACTCTTGCATTCGGGCGGCCAGCTGTGCTTTGCGGGAGTGTTTTCAGTAAACCGATTGGTTCGCAGCTCGCTTTGCTTCCAGCCACTGAAAATCACGTAGTGCCTACTTCTGGAGTAAGCTCTTGGTTCGCGGTGGCCAGGTGTGCTTTACAGGAGTGCTTCGAGTAAAGAGTTCGGTTCACGGCTCGCTTTGCCTCGAGCTACTGAAAAATCACGTAGTACCTACATTTGGAGTAAGCTCTTGGTTTTGTGCGATCAGCTATGCTTTGTGGGAGTGTTTCCAGTCTAACTGCTCGGTTCGCGGCTCGCTTTGCCTCGAGCTACTGAAAATCACGTAGTACCTACTTTTCCAATAAGCTCTTGGTTTCGGGTGGCCAGCTGTGCATTGCGGTAGTGTTTCCAGTTAATTGTTCGGTTCGCGGCTCGCTTTGCCTCGAGCTACTGAAAATCACATAGTAGCTACTTTTGGAGTAAGATCTTGGTTTGGGGCGGCCAGCTGTGCTTTGCGGGAGTGTTTCCAATAAACTGTTCGGTTCGCGGCTCGTTTGCCTCGAGCTACTGAAAATCACGTAGTACCTCCTTTTCCAATAAGCTCTTGGTTTCGGACGGCCAGTTGTGCTTTGCGGTAGTGTTTCCGGTTAACTGTGCGGTTTGAGGCTCACTTTGCCTGGAGCAATTGAAGATCACATAGTGCCTACATTTCCAGTAAGCTCTTGGTTTGGAGGTGTGAGCTGTTCTTTGCGGCAGTGTTTTAAGTAAACTGTTCGGTTTGCCGCTCGCTTTGCATCGATCTATTGAAGATCACGTAGTACCTACTTGTCCAATAAGCTCTTGGTTTCGGGAGGCCAGCTGTGCTTTGCGGGAGTGTTTCCAGTAAACGGTTTGGGTCGCAGAACGCTTTGCCGCGAGCCACTGAAAATCACGTAGTACCTACTTTTCCAATAAGCTCTTGGTTTCGGAGGGCCAGCTGTGCTTTGCGGGAGTGTTTCCTGTAAACTATTCGATTCGCGTCTCGCTTTGCCTCGAGCCATTAAAAAGCACATAATACGTACTTTTCGAATAAGCTGTTCGTTTCGGGTGGCTATTTGTGCTTTGCGGCAGTGTTTCCCTTAAACGCTTCGGTTCGCGGCTCGCTTTGCATCGAGGTATTGAAGATTACGCAGTACCTACATTTCACGTAAGCTCTTGGTTTAGAGCTGTCAGCTGTGCTTTGCGGCAGTGTTTCCAGTAAATTGTACCGTAAGCGGCTCGCTTTGCTTCGAGCTACTGAAAATCACGTAGTACCTACCTTTCCAGTAAGCTCTTGGTTTCGAGCTGTCAGCTGTTCTTTGCTGGAGTGTTTCCAGCGGACTGTTCGGTTCGCTGCTCGCTTGCCATCGAGCTACTGAAAATCACGTAGTACCTACTTTTCCAATAAGCTCTTGGTTTCGGGCGGCCAGCTGTGCTTTGCGGTAGTGTTTCCAGTTAACTGTGCGGTTTGAGGCTCGCTTTGTCCCGAGCATTGGAAGATCACGTAGTACCTACTCTTCCAATACGCTGTTGGTTTCGGGCGGCCAGCTGTGCATTGCGGTAGTGTTTCCAGTAAACTGTTCGGTTCGCTGCTCGATTTGCCTCGAGCTACTGAAAATCACGTAGTACCTACTTTTACAATACGCTCTTGGTTTCGGGTGGTCAGCTGTGCATTGCGGGAGTGTTTCCAGTAAACTGTTCGGTTCGCGGCTTGCTTTGCATCGAGCTACTGAAAATCACGTAGTACTTACTTTTCCAATAAGCTCTTGGTTTCGGGTGGCCAGGTGTGCATTGCGGTAGTGTTTCCAGTGAACTATTCGGTTCGCGGCTCGATTTGCCTCGAGCTACCGAAAATCACGTAGTACCTACATTTCCAGTAAGCTCTTGCTTTCGAGCTGTCAGCTATTTCATGCGGAAGCGTTTTAAGTAAACTGTTCGGTTCACAGCTCGCTTTGCCTCGTGCAACAGAAAATCACGTAGTACCTACATTTCCAGTAAGCTCTTAGTTTCGAGCGGCCAGCTGTTCTTTGCAGTAGTGTTTTGAGGAAACTGTTTGGTTCGCGGCTCGCATTGCCTCGAGCTGCTGAAAATCACGTAGCACCTACCTTTCCAGTAAGCCCTTGGTTTCGGGTGCCCAGGTGTGCTTTGCGGGAGAATTTCCAGTAAACTGTTCGGTTCGCGGCTTGCTTTGTATCGATCTACTGAAAATCACGCAGTATCTATTTTTCCAATAAGCTCTTGGCATCGGGCGGCGAGCTGTGCTTTGCGGGAGTATTTCCAGTAAACTGTTCGGTTCGCGGCTCGCTTTGCCTCGAGCTACTGAAAATCATGTAGTACCTACTTTTCCAATAAGCTCTCGGTTTCCGCCGGCCAGCTGTTCTTTGCTAGAGTGTTTCCAGCGGACTGTTCGGTTCGCAGCTCGCTTGCCCTCGAGCTACTGAAAATCACGTAGTATCTACTTTTCCAATAAGCTCTTGGTTTCGGGCGGCCAGCTGTGCTTTGCGGGAGTGTTTCCAGTGTTACTGTTCGGTTAGCGGCTCGCATTGCCTCGAGCTACTGAAAATCATCTAGTACCTACATTTCCAATAAGCTCTTGGTTTCGGGCGGTCAGCTGTGCTTTGCGGGAGTGTTTATAGTAAACTCTTCGGCTTGCGGCTCGCTTTGCCTCGAGCTACCGAAAATCACATAGTACCTACATTTCCAGTAAGCTCTTGGTTTCGAGCTGTCAGCTGTTCCTTGCTGTAGTGTTTTAAGTAAACTGTTCGGTTCGCGGCTCACTTTGCATCGAGCTATGGAAGATCACGTAGCACGTACTTATCGCTTAAACTCTTGGTTTCGGGTGGTCAGGGGTGCTTTGCGCGAGTGTTTCCAGTAAACTGTTCGGTGCGCGGCTCGATTTGAACCGAGCTAGTGAAACTCACGTAGTACCTACTTTTCCAATAAGCTCTTGGTTTCGGGCGGCCAGCTGTGCTTTGCGGTAGTGTTTCCAGTTAACTGTGCGGTTTGAGGCTCGCTTTGTCTCGAGCATTGGAAGATCACGTAGTACCTACTCTTCCAATACGCTGTTGGTTTCGGGCGGCCAGCTGTGCATTGCGGTAGTGTTTCCAGTAAACTGTTCGGTTCGCTGCTCGATCTGCCGCGAGCTACTGAAAATCATGTAGTACCTACTTTTACAATACGCTCTTGGTTTCGGGTGGTCAGCTGTGCATTGCGGGAGTGTTTCCAGTAAACTGTTCGGTTCGCGGCTTGCTTTGCATCGAGCTACTGAAAATCACGTAGTACTTACTTTTCCAATAAGCTCTTGGTTTCGGGTGGCCAGGTGTGCATTGCGGTAGTGTTTCCAGTGAACTATTCGGTTCGCTGCTCGATTTGCCTCGAGCTACGGAAAATCACGTAGTACCTACATTTCCAGTAAGCTCTTGCTTTCGAGCTGTCAGCTATTTCATGCGGAAGCGTTTTAAGTAAACTGTTCGGTTCACAGCTCGCTTTGCCTCGAGCTACTGAAAATCACGTAGTACCTACTTTTCCAATAAACTCTTGCATTCGGGCGGCCAGCTGTGCTTTGCGGGAGTGTTTTCAGTAAACCGATTGGTTCGCAGCTCGCTTTGCTTCCAGCCACTGAAAATCACGTAGTGCCTACTTCTGGAGTAAGCTCTTGGTTCGCGGTGGCCAGGTGTGCTTTACAGGAGTGCTTCGAGTAAAGAGTTCGGTTCACGGCTCGCTTTGCCTCGAGCTACTGAAAAATCACGTAGTACCTACATTTGGAGTAAGCTCTTGGTTTTGTGCGATCAGCTATGCTTTGTGGGAGTGTTTCCAGTCTAACTGCTCGGTTCGCGGCTCGCTTTGCCTCGAGCTACTGAAAATCACGTAGTACCTACTTTTCCAATAAGCTCTTGGTTTCGGGTGGCCAGCTGTGCATTGCGGTAGTGTTTCCAGTTAATTGTTCGGTTCGCGGCTCGCTTTGCCTCGAGCTACTGAAAATCACATAGTAGCTACTTTTGGAGTAAGATCTTGGTTTGGGGCGGCCAGCTGTGCTTTGCGGGAGTGTTTCCAATAAACTGTTCGGTTCGCGGCTCGTTTGCCTCGAGCTACTGAAAATCACGTAGTACCTCCTTTTCCAATAAGCTCTTGGTTTCGGACGGCCAGTTGTGCTTTGCGGTAGTGTTTCCGGTTAACTGTGCGGTTTGAGGCTCACTTTGCCTGGAGCAATTGAAGATCACATAGTGCCTACATTTCCAGTAAGCTCTTGGTTTGGAGGTGTGAGCTGTTCTTTGCGGCAGTGTTTTAAGTAAACTGTTCGGTTTGCCGCTCGCTTTGCATCGATCTATTGAAGATCACGTAGTACCTACTTGTCCAATAAGCTCTTGGTTTCGGGAGGCCAGCTGTGCTTTGCGGGAGTGTTTCCAGTAAACGGTTTGGGTCGCAGAACGCTTTGCCGCGAGCCACTGAAAATCACGTAGTACCTACTTTTCCAATAAGCTCTTGGTTTCGGAGGGCCAGCTGTGCTTTGCGGGAGTGTTTCCTGTAAACTATTCGATTCGCGTCTCGCTTTGCCTCGAGCCATTAAAAAGCACATAATACGTACTTTTCGAATAAGCTGTTCGTTTCGGGTGGCTATTTGTGCTTTGCGGCAGTGTTTCCATTAAACGCTTCGGTTCGCGGCTCGCTTTGCATCGAGGTATTGAAGATTACGCAGTACCTACATTTCACGTAAGCTCTTGGTTTAGAGCTGTCAGCTGTGCTTTGCGGCAGTGTTTCCAGTAAATTGTACCGTAAGCGGCTCGCTTTGCTTCGAGCTACTGAAAATCACGTAGTACCTACCTTTCCAGTAAGCTCTTGGTTTCGAGCTGTCAGCTGTTCTTTGCTGGAGTGTTTCCAGCGGACTGTTCGGTTCGCTGCTCGCTTGCCATCGAGCTACTGAAAATCACGTAGTACATACTTTTCCAATAAGCTCTTGGTTTCGGGCGGCCAGCTGTGCTTTGCGGGAGTGTTTCCAGCAAACGGTTTGGTTCGCAGCTCGCTTTGCCTCGAGCCACTGAAAATCACGTAGTACCTACTTTTCCAATAAGCTCTTGGTTTACGGTGGCCAGGTGTGCTTTACAGGAGTGCTTCGAGTAAACTGTTCGGTTGACGGCTCGCTTTGCCTCGAGCTATTGAAAATCACGTAGTACCTACTTTTGGAGTAAGCTCGTGGTTTCGTGCGGCCAGCCAAGCTTTGTGGGAGTGTTTCCAGTCTAACTGCTCGGTTCGCGGCTCGCTTTGCCTCGAGCTACTGAAAATCATGTGGTACCTGCTTTTCCAATAAGCTCTTAGTTTCGGGCGGCCAGCAGTGCTTTGCGGGAGTGTTCACAGTGAACTGTTCGGCTCACGGTTCGCTTTCCCTCGAGCAACAGAAAATCACGTAGTACTTACATTTCCAGTAAGCTCTTAGTTTCGAGCGGCCAGCTGTTCTTTGCAGTAGTGTTTTGAGGAAACTTTTTGGTTTGCGGCTCGCTTTGCCTCGAGCTGCTGAAAATCACGCAGCACCTACCATTCCAGTAAGCTCTTGGTTTCGGGTGGCCGGGTGTGCTTTGCGGGAGACTTTCCAGTAAACTGTTCAGTTCGCGGCTTGCTTTGCATCGATCTATTGAAGATCACGTAATACCTACTTTTCCAATAAGCTCTTGGTCTCGGGCGGCCAGTTGAGCTTTGCGGGATTGTTTCCAGTAAACCGTTTGGGTCGCAGCTCGCTTTGCCGCGAGCCACTGAAAATCACGTAGTACCTACTGTTCGGATAAGCTGTTCGTTTCGGGTGGCTATTTGTGCTTTGCGGCAGTGTTTCCAGTAAACTGTTCGGTTCACGGCTTGCTTTGCGTCGAGCTACTGAAAATCACATAGTACCTACATATATAGTAAGCTCTTAGTTTCGAGCGGCCAGCTGTTCTTTGCAGTAGTGTTTCCAGTAAACTGTTCGGTTCGCGGCTCGCTTTGCCTCGAGCTACTGAAAATCACGTAGTAGTACAGTTGGAGTAAGCTCTTGGTTTCGGGCGGCCAGCTATGCTTTGCGGGAGTGTTTCCAGTCTAACTGCTCGGTTCGCGGCTCGCTTTGCCTCGAGCTACTGAAAATCACATAGTACCTACTTTTCCAATAGGGTTTTGGTTTCGAGGTGTCAGCTGTTCTTTGCGCGAGTGTTTCCATTAAACTGTTCGGTTCGCGGCTCGCTTTGCATCGAGGTATTGAAGATTACGCAGTGCCTACATTTAACGTAAGCTCTTGGTTTAGATCTGTCAGCTGTGCTCTGCGGAAGTGTTTCCAGTAAATTGTTCCGTTCGCGGCTCGTTTGCTTCGAGCTATTGTAGATCACGTAGTACCTACCTTTACAGTAAGCTCTTGGTTTAGAGCTGTTAGCTGTGCTTTGCCGCAGTGTTTCCAATAAACTATTCGGTTCACGGCTCGCTTTGCTTCGAGCCACTGAAAATCACGTACTATCTACTTTTCCCATAAGCTCTCGGTTTCGGGCGGCCAGATGTGCTTTGCGGGAGTGTTTCCAGTAAACTGTTCGGTTCGCGGCTCGGTTTGCATCGAGCTTTTGAAGATCACGTAGTACCTACTTTTCCCATAAGCTCTCGGTTTCGGGCGGCCAGATGTGCTTTGCGGGAGTGTTTCCAGTAAACTGTTCGGTTCGCGGCTCGCTTTGCCTCGAGCTGCTGAAAATCACGTAGCACCTACCTTTCCAGTAAGCCCTTGGTTTCGGGTGGCCAGGTGTGCTTTGCGGGAGAGTTTCCAGTAAACTGTTCGGTTCGCGGCTTGCTTTGCATCGATCTGCTGAAAATCACGTACCACCTATTTTTCCAATAAGCGCTTGGTTTCTGGCGGCTAGCTGTGCATTGCGGTAGTGTTTCCAGTAAACTGTTCGGTTCGCGGCTCGCTTTGCATCGAGCTATTGAAGATAACGTAGCACCTACTTTTCCATAAAGCTCTTGGTTTCGGGTGGTCAGGTGTGCTTTGCGCGAGTGTTTCCAGTAAACTGTTCGATTCGCGGCTCGCTTTGCCTCGAGCTATTAAAAAGCACATAGTATGTACTTTCGAATAAGCTATTCGTTTCGGGTGGCTATTTGTGCTTTCGGCAGTGTTTCACGTAAAATGTTCGGTTCGCGGCTTGCTTTGTGTCGAGCTACTGAAAATCACGTGGTACCTACATTTACAATAAGCTCTTAGTTTCGGGCGGCCAGCTGTTCTTTGCAGTAGTGTTTTGAGTAAACTGTTCGGTTCGCGGCTCGCGTTGCCTCGAGCTCCTGAAAATCACGTAGCACCTACCTTTCCCGTATGCTCTTTGTTTCGGGTGGTCAGGTGTGCTTGGCGAGGTGTTTCCAGTAAACTGCACGGTTCGCGGCTCGCTTTGCCTCGAGCTACTGAAAATCACGTAGTAGTACTTTTGGAGTAAGCTGTTGGTTTGGGGCGGGCAGCTATGCTTTGCGGGAGTGTTTCCAGTCTAACATTGCGGTTCGCGGCTCGCTTTGCCTCGAGCTACTGAAAATCACGTATTACCTACCTTTCCAATAAGCTCTCGGTTTCCGCCGGCCAGCTGTGCTTTGCGGAAGTGTTTCCAGTAAACTGTTCGGCTCGCGGCTCGCTTTGCATCGAGCTTTTGAAGATCACGTAGTACCTACTTTTCCAATAAGCTCTTGGTTTCGGGTGTCCAGGTGTGCTTTGCGGCAGTGTTTCCAGTAAACTGTTCGGTTCGCGGCTTGCTTTGCGTCGAGCTACTGAAAATCACGTAGTACCTACATATATAGTAAGCTCTTAGTTTCGAGCGGCCAGCTGTTTTTACAGTAGTGTTTCCAGTAAACTGTTCGGTTCGCGGCTCGCTTTGCCTCGAGCTACTGAAAATCACGTATTACCTACCTTTCCAATAAGCTCTCGGTTTCGAGCTGTCAGCTGTTCTTTGCGGGAGTGTTTCCATTAAACTGTTCGGTTCGCGGCTCGCTTTGCATCGAGGTATTGAAGATTACGCAGTACCTACATTTCACGTAAGCTCTTGGTTTAGATCTGTCAGCTGTGCTTTGCGGAAGTGTTTCCAGTAAATTGTTCCGTTCGCGGCTCGTTTGCTTCGAGCTACTGAAAATCACGTAGTACCTACTTTTCCATTGAGCTCTTGGTTTCGGGCGGCCAGCTGTGCTTTGCGGCAGTGTTTCCAGTCTAACATTGCGGTTCGCGGCTCGCTTTGCCTCGAGCTACTGAAAATCACGTAGTACCTACTTTTCCAATAAGCTCTCGGTTTCCGCCGGCCAGCTGTGCTTTGCGGAAGTGTTTCCAGTAAACTGTTCGGTTCGCGGCTCGCTTTGCCTCGAGCTACTGAAAATCACGTAGTACCTACTTTTCCAATAATCTCTTGGTTTCCGGCGGCCAGCTGTGCTTTGCGGGAGTGTTTTCAGTAAACCGATTGGTTCGCAGCTCGCTTTGCTTCGAGCCACTGAAAATCACGTAGTGCCTACTTCTGGAGTAAGCTCTTGGTTCGCGGTGGCCAGGTGTGCTTTACAGGAGTGCTTCGAGTAAAGTGTTCGGTTCACGGCTCGCTTTGCCTCGAGCTACTGAAAAATCACGTAGTACCTACATTTGGAGTAAGCTCTTGGTTTTGTGCGGTCAGCTATGCTTTGTGGGAGTGTTTCCAGTCTAACTGCTCGGTTCGCGGCTCGCTTTGCCTCGAGCTACTGAAAATCACGTAGTACCTACTTTTCCAATAAGCTCTTGGTTTCGGGTGGCCAGCTGTGCATTGCGGTAGTATTTCCAGTTAACTGTTCGGTTCGCGGCTCGTTTACCTCGAGCTACTGAAAATCACGTAGTACCTGCTTTTCCAATAAGCTCTTGGTTTCGGGCGGCCAGTTGTGCTTTGCGGTAGTGTTTCCAGTTAACTGTGTGGTTTGAGGCTCACTTTGCCTGAAGCAATTGAAGATCACGTAGTGCCTACATTTCCAGTAAGCTCTTGGTTTGGAGCTGTGAGCTGTTCTTTGCGGCAGGGTTTTAAGTAAACTGTTCGGTTTGCGGCTCGCTTTGCATCGATCTATTGAAGATCACGTAGTACCTACTTTTCCAATAAGCTCTTGGTTTCGGGCGGCCAGCTGTGCTTTGCGGGAGTGTTTCCAGCAAACGGTTTGGTTCGCAGCTCGCTTTGCCTCGAGCCACTGAAAATCACGTAGTACCTACTTTTCCAATAAGCTCTTGGTTTCGGAGGGCGAGCTGTGCTTTGCGGGAGTGTTTCCAGTAAACTATTCGATTCGCGGCTCGCTTTGCCTCGAGCCATTAAAAAGCACATAGTACGTTCTTTTCGAATAAGCTGTTCGTTTCGGGTGGCTATTTGTGCTTTGCGGCAGTGTTTCCAGTAAACTGTTCGGTTCGCGGCTTGCTTTGCGTCGAGCTACTGAAAATCACGTAGTACCTACTTTTCCAATAAGCTCTTGGTTTCCGGCGGCCAGCTGTGCTTTGCGGGAGTGTTTTCAGTAAACCGTTTGGCTCGCAACTCGCTTTGCTTCGCGCCACTGAAAATCACGTAGTACCTACTTCTGGAGTAAGCTCTTGGTTTACGGTGGCCAGGTGTGCTTTACAGGAATGCTTCGAGTAAACTGTTCGGTTGACGGCTCGCTTTGCCTCGAGCTATTGAAAATCACGTAGTACCTACTTTTGGAGTAAGCTCGTGGTTTCGTGCGGCCAGCCAAGCTTTGTGGGAGTGTTTCCAGTCTAACAGCTCGGTTCGCGGCTCGCTTTGCCTCGAGCTACTGAAAATCATGTGGTACCTGCTTTTCCAATAAGCTCTTGGTTTCGGGCGGCCAGCAGTGCTTTGCGGGAGTGTTCACAGTAAACTGTTCGGCTCACGGTTCGCTTTGCCTCGAGCAACAGAAAATCACGTAGTACTTACATTTCCAGTAAGCTCTTAGTTTCGAGCGGCCAGCTGTTCTTTGCAGTAGTGTTTTGAGGAAACTGTTTGGTTTGCGGCTCGCTTTGCCTCGAGCTGCTGAAAATCACGTAGCACCTACCTTTCCAGTAAGCTCTTGGTTTCGGGTGGCCAGGTGTGCTTTGCGGGAGACTTTCCAGTAAACTGTTCAGTTCGCGGCTTGCTTTGCATCGATCTATTGAAGATCACGTAATACCTACTTTTCCAATAAGCTCTTGGTCTCGGGCGGCCAGTTGTGCTTTGCGGGAGTGTTTCCAGTAAACGGTTTGGGTCGCAGCTCGCTTTGCCGCGAGCCACTGAAAATCACGTAGTACCTACTTTTCGGATAAGCTGTTCGTTTCGGGTGGCTATTTGTGCTTTGCGGCAGTGTTTCCAGTAAACTGTTCGGTTCACGGCTTGCTTTGCGTCGAGCTACTGAAAATCACATAGTACCTACATATATAGTAAGCTCTTAGTTTCGAGCGGCCAGCTGTTCTTTGCAGTAGTGTTTCCAGTAAACTGTTCGGTTCGCGGCTCGCTTTGCCTCGAGCTACTGAAAATCACGTAGTAGTACAGTTGGAGTAAGCTCTTGGTTTCGGGCGGCCAGCTATGCTTTGCGGGAGTGTTTCCAGTCTAACTGCTCGGTTCGCGGCTCGCTTTGCCTCGAGCTACTGAAAATCACATAGTACCTACTTTTCCAATAGGGTCTTGGTTTCGAGCTGTCAGCTGTTCTTTGCGGGAGTGTTTCCATTAAACTGTTCGGTTCGCGGCTCGCTTTGCATCGAGGTATTGAAGATTACGCAGTGCCTACATTTAACGTAAGCTATTGGTTTAGATCTGTCAGCTGTGCTTTGCGGAAGTGTTTCCAGAAAATTGTTCCGTTCGCGGCTCGTTTGCTTCGAGCTATTGTAGATCACGTAGTACCTACCTTTACAGTAAGCTCTTGGTTTAGAGCTGTTAGCTGTGCTTTGCCGCAGTGTTTCCAATAAACTATTCGGTTCACGGCTCGCTTTGCTTCGAGCCACTGAAAATCACGTACTATCTACTTTTCCCATAAGCTCTCGGTTTCGGGCGGCCAGATGTGCTTTGCGGGAGTGTTTCCAGTAAACTGTTCGGTTCGCGGCTCGGTTTGCATCGAGCTTTTGAAGATCACGTAGTACCTACTTTTCCCATAAGCTCTCGGTTTCGGGCGGCCAGATGTGCTTTGCGGGAGTGTTTCCAGTAAACTGTTCGGTTCGCGGCTCGCTTTGCCTCGAGCTCCTGAAAATCACGTAGCACCTACCTTTCCAGTAAGCCCTTGGTTTCGATTGGCCAAGTGTGCTTTGCGGGAGAGTTTCCAGTAAACTGTTCGGTTCGCGGCTTGCTTTGCATCGATCGGCTGAAAATCACGTACCACCTATTTTTCCAATAAGCGCTTGGTTTCTGGCGGCTAGCTGTGCATTGCGGTAGTGTTTCCAGTAAACTGTTCGGTTCGCGGCTCGCTTTGCATCGAGCTATTGAAGATAACGTAGCACCTACTTTTCCATAAAGCTCTTGGTTTCGGGTGGTCAGGTGTGCTTTGCGCGAGTGTTTCCAGTAAACTGTTCGATTCGCGGCTCGCTTTGCCTCGAGCTATTAAAAAGCACATAGTACGTACTTTCGAATAAGCTATTCGTTTCGGGTGGCTATTTGTGCTTTCGGCAGTGTTTCATGTAAACTGTTCGGTCCGCGGCTTGCTTTGTGTCGAACTACTGAAAATCACGTAGTACCTACATTTACAATAAGCTCTTAGTTTCGAGCGGCCAGCTGTTCTTTGCAGTAGTGTTTTGAGTAAACTGTTCGGTTCGCGGCACGCGTTGCCTCGAGCTCCTGAAAATCACGTAGCACCTACCTTTCCCGTATGCTCTTTGTTTCGGGTGGCCAGGTGTGCTTGGCGAGGTGTTTCCAGTAAACTGCACGGTTCGCGGCTCGCTTTGCCTCGAGCTACTGAAAATCACGTAGTAGTACTTTTGGAGTAAGCTCTTGGTTTGGGGCGGGCAGCTATGCTTTGCGGGAGTGTTTCCAGTCTAACATAGCGGTTCGCGGCTCGCTTTGCCTCGAGCTACTGAAAATCACGTATTACCTACCTTTCCAATAAGCTCTCGGTTTCCGCCGGCCAGCTGTGCTTTGCGGAAGTGTTTCCAGTAAACTGTTCGGCTCGCGGCTCGCTTTGCATCGAGCTTTTGAAGATCACGTAGTACCTACTTTTCCAATAAGCTCTTGGTTTCGGGTGTCCAGGTGTGCTTTGCGGCAGTGTTTCCAGTAAACTGTTCGGTTCGCGGCTTGCTTTGCGTCGAGCTACTGAAAATCACGTAGTACCTACATATATAGTAAGCTCTTAGTTTCGAGCGGCCAGCTGTTTTTTGCAGTAGTGCTTCCAGTAAACTGTTCGGTTCGCGGCTCGCTTTGCCTTGAGCTACTGAAAATCACGTCGTAGTACAGTTGGAGTAAGCTCTTGGTTTCGGGCGGCCAGCTATGCTTTGCGGGAGTGTTTCCAGTCTAACTGCTCGGTTCGCGGCTCGCTTTGCCTCGAGCTACTGAAAATCACATAGTACCTACTTTTGCAATACGGTCTTGGTTTCGAGCTGTCAGCTGTTCTTTGCGGGAGTGTTTCCATTAAACTGTTCGGTTCGCGGCTCGCTTTGCATCGAGGTATTGAAGATTACGCAGTACCTACATTTCACGTAAGCTCTTGGTTTAGATCTGTCAGCTGTGCTTTGCGGAAGTGTTTCCAGTAAATTGTTCCGTTCGCGGCTCGTTTGCTTCGAGCTACTGAAAATCACGTAATACCTACTTTTCCATTGAGCTCTTGGTTTCGGGCGGCCAGCTGTGCTTTGCGGCAGTGTTTCCAGCAAACAGTTCGGTTCGGGGCTCGCTTTGCTTCGAGCCACTGAAAATCACGTACTATCTACTTTTCCCATAAGCTCTCGGTTTCGGGCGGCCAGATGTGCTTTGCGGGAGTGTTTCCAGTAAACTGTTCGGTTCGCGGCTCGGTTTGCATCGAGCTTTTGAAGATCACGTAGTACCTACTTTTCCAATAAGCTCTTGGTTTCGGGTGGCCAGGTGTGCTTTGCGGGAGTGTTTCCAGTAAACTGTTCGGTTCGCGGCTCGCTTTGCCTCGTGCTACTGAAAATCACGTAGTACCTACCTTTCCAGTAGGCTCTTGGTTTCGAGCTGTCAGCTGTTCCTTGCTGGAGTGTTTCCAGCGGACTGTTCGGTTCGCTGCTCGCTTGCCATCGAGCTACTGAAAATCATGTAGTACCTACTTTTCCAATATGCTCTTGGTTTCGGGCGGCCAGCAGTGCTTTGCGGGAGTGTTTACAGTCAACTGTTCGGTTCGCGGCTCGCTTTGCCTCGAGCAACAGAAAATCACGTAGTACCTACATTTCCAGTAAGCTCTTAGTTTCGAGCGGCCAGCTGTTCTTTGCAGTAGTGTTTTGAAGAAACTGTTTGGTTCGCGGCTCGCTTTGCCTCGAGCTGCTGAAAATCAGGTAGCACCTACCTTTCCACTAAGCCCTTGGTTTCGGGTGGCCAGGTGTGCTTTGCGGGAGAGTTTCCAGTAAACTGTTCGGTTCGCGGCTTGCTTTGCATCGATCTACTGAAAATCACGTACTACCTATTTTTCCAATAAGCGCTTGGTTTCTGGCGGCCAGCTGTGCATTGCGGTAGTGTTTCCAGTAAACTGTTTGGTTCGCGGCTCGCTTTGCATCGAGTTATTGAAGATAACGTAGCACCTACTTTTCCATAAACCTCTTGGTTTCGGGTGGTCAGGTGTGCTTTGCGCGAGTGTTTCCAGTAAACTGTTCGATTCGCGGCTCGCTTTGCCTCGAGCTATTAAAAAGCACATAGTACGTACTTTTCGAAAAAGCTATTCGTTTCGGGTGGCTATTTGTGCTTTCGGCAGTGTTTCACGTAAACTGTTCGGTTCGCGGCTTGCTTTGTGTCGAGCTACTGAAAATCACGTAGTACCTACATTTACAGTAAGCTCTTAGTTTCGAGCGGCCAGCTGTTCTTTGCAGTAGTGTTTTGAGTAAACTGTTCGGTTCGCGGCTCGCTTTGCCTCGAGCTCATGAAAATCACGTAGTACCTACCTTTCCCGTATGCTCTTTGTTTCGGGTGGCCAGGTGTGCTTGGCGAGGCGTTTCCAGTAAACTGCACGGTTCGCCGCTCGCTTTGCCTCGAGCTACTGAAAATCACGTAGTAGTACTTTTGGAGTAAGCTCTTGGTTTCGGGCGGGCAGCAATGCTTTGCGGGAGTGTTTCCAGTCTAACATTGCGGTTCGCGGCTCGCTTTGCCTCGAGCTACTGAAAATCACGTAGTACCTACTTTTCCAATAAGCTCTCGGTTTCCGCCGGCCAGCTGTGCTTTGCGGAAGTGTTTCCAGTAAACTGTTCGGTTCGCGGCTTGCTTTGCCTCGAGTTACTGAAAATCACGTAGTACCTATTTTTCCAATAAGCTCTTGGTTTCGGGCGGCCAGCTGTGCTTTGCGGGAGTGTTTCCAGTAAACTGTTCGGTTCGCGGCTCGCTTTGCCTCGAGCTACTGAAAATCACGTAGTACCTACTTTTCCAATAATCTCTTGGTTTCCGGCGGCCAGCTGTGCTTTGCGGGAGTGTTTTCAGTAAACCGATTGGTTCGCAGCTCGCTTTGCTTCGAGCCACTGAAAATCACGTAGTGCCTACTTCTGGAGTAAGCTCTTGGTTCGCGGTGGCCAGGTGTGCTTTACAGGAGTGCTTCGAGTAAAGTGTTCGGTTCACGGCTCGCTTTGCCTCGAGCTACTGAAAAATCACGTAGTACCTACATTTGGAGTAAGCTCTTGGTTTTGTGCGGTCAGCTATGCTTTGTGGGAGTGTTTCCAGTCTAACTGCTCGGTTCGCGGCTCGCTTTGCCTCGAGCTACTGAAAATCACGTAGTACCTACTTTTCCAATAAGCTCTTGGTTTCGGGTGGCCAGCTGTGCATTGCGGTAGTATTTCCAGTTAACTGTTCGGTTCGCGGTCGCTTTCCTCGAGCTACTGAAAATCACATAGTACCTACTTTTGGAGTAAGATCTTGGTTTGGGGCGGCCAGATGTGCTGTGCGGGAGTGTTTCCAATAAACTGTTCGGTTCGCGGCTCGTTTACCTCGAGCTACTGAAAATCACGTAGTACCTCCTTTTCCAATAAGCTCTTGGTTTCGGGCGGCCAGTTGTGCTTTGCGGTAGTGTTTCCAGTTAACTGTGTGGTTTGAGGCTCACTTTGCCTGAAGCAATTGAAGATCACGTAGTGCCTACATTTCCAGTAAGCTCTTGGTTTGGAGCTGTGAGCTGTTCTTTGCGGCAGGGTTTTAAGTAAACTGTTCGGTTTGCGGCTCGCTTTGCATCGATCTATTGAAGATCACGTAGTACCTACTTTTCCAATAAGCTCTTGGTTTCGGGCGGCCAGCTGTGCTTTGCGGGAGTGTTTCCAGTAAACGGTTTGGGTCGCAGCTCGCTTTGCCGCGAGCCACTGGAAATCACGTAGTACCTAATTTTCCAATAAGCTGTTGGTTTCGGAGGGCGAGCTGTGCTTTGCGGGAGTGTTTCCAGTAAACTATTCGATTCGCGGATCGCTTTGCCTCGAGCCATTAAAAAGCACATAGTACGTTCTTTTCGAATAAGCTGTTCGTTTCGGGTGGCTATTTGTGCTTTCGGCAGTGTTTCCAGTCTAACTGCTCGGTTCGCGGCTCGCTTTGCCTCGAGCTACAAAAAATCATGTGGTACCTACTTTTCCAATAAGCTCTTGGTTTCGGGCGGCCAGCAGTGCTTTGCGGGAGTGTTCAAAGTAAACTATTCGGTTCACGGCTCGCTTTGCCTCGAGCTGCTGAAAATCACGTAGCACCTACCTTTCCAGTAAGCTCTTGGTTTCGGGTGGCCAGGTGTGCTTTGCGGGAGACTTTCCAGTAAACTGTTCGGTTCGCGGCTTGCTTTGCATCGATCTATTGAAGATCACGTAATACCTACTTTTCGAATAAGCTCTTGGTTTCGGGCGGCCAGCTGTGCTTTGCGGGAGTGTTTCCAGTAAACGGTTCGGGTCGCAGCTCACTTTGCCGCGAGCTACTGAAAATCACATAGTACCTACTTTTCCAATAAGGTCATGGGTTCGAGCTGTCAGCTGTTCTTTGCGGGAGTGTTTCCATTAAACTGTTCGGTTCGCGGCTCGCTTTGCATCGAGGTATTGAAGATTACGCAGTAGCTACATTTCACGTAAGCTCTTGGTTTAGATCTGTCAGCTGTGCTTTGCGGAAGTGTTTCCAGTAAATTGTTCCGTTCGCGGCTCGTTTGCTTCGAGCTACTGAAAATCACGTAGTACCTACTTTTCCATTGAGCTCTTGGTTTCGGGCGGCTAGCTGTGCTTTGCGGCAGTGTTTCCAGTAAACTGTTCGGTTCGGGGCTCGCTTTGCTTCGAGCTATTGAAGATCACGTAGTACCTACCTTTACAGTAAGCTCTTGGTTTAGAGCTGTCAGCTGTGCTTTGCGGCAGTGTTTCCAATAAACTATTCGGTTCACGGCTCGCTTTGCTTCGAGCCACTGAAAATCACGTACTATCTACTTTTCCCATAAGCTCTCGGTTTCGGGCGGCCAGATGTGCTTTGCGGGAGTGTTTCCAGTAAACTGTTCGGTTCGCGGCTCGGTTTGCATCGAGCTTTTGAAGATCACGTAGTACCTACTTTTCCAATAAGCTCTTGGTTTGTGGTAGCCAGGTGTGCTTTGCGGGAGTGTTTCCAGTAAACTGTTCGGTTCGTTGCTCGCTTGCAATCGAGCTACTGAAAATCACGTAGTACCTATTTCTGGAGTAAGCTCTTGGTTTACGGTGGCCAGGTGTGCTTTACAGGAGTGCTTCGAGTAAACTGCTCGGTTCGCGGCTCGCTTTGCCTCGAGCTACTGAAAATCATGTAGTACCTACTTTTCCAATATGCTCTTGGTTTCGAGCGGCCAGCAGTGCTTTGCCGCAGTGTTTACAGTCAACTGTTCGGTTCGCGGCTCGCTTTGCCTCGAGCAACAGAAAATCACGTAGTACCTACATTTCCAGTAAGCTCTTAGTTTCGAGCGGCCAGCTGTTGTTTGCAGTAGTGTTTTGAGGAAACTGTTTGGTTCGCGGCTCGCTTTGCCTCGAGCTGCTGAAAATCACGTAGCACCTACCTTTCCAGTAAGCCCTTGGTTTCGGGTGGCCAGGTGTGCTTTGCGGGAGAGTTTCCAGTAAACTGTTCTGTTCGCGGCTTGCTTTGCATCGATCTACTGAAAATCACGTAGTATGTATTTTTCCAATAAGCTCTTGGCATCGGGCGGCGAGCTGTGCTTTGCGGGAGTATTTCCAGTAAAGTGTTCGGTTCGCGGCTCGCTTTGCCTCTAGCTTTTGAAGATCACGTAGTACCTACTTTTCCAATAAGCTCTTGGTTTCGGGTGTCCAGGTGTGCTTTGCGGGAGTGTTTCCAGTAAACTGTTCTGTTCGCGGCTCGCTCTGCCTCGTGCTACTGAAAATCACGAAGTACTTACCTTTCCAGTAAGCTCTTGGTTTCGAGCTGTCAGCTGTTCTTTGCTAGAGTGTTTCCAGCGGACTGCTCGGTTCGCAGCTCGCTTGCCCTCGAGCTACTGAAAATCACGTAGTACCTACTTTTCCCATAAACTCTTGGATTCGGGCGGCCAGCTGTGCTTTGTGGAAGTGTTTCCAGTAAACTGTTCGGTTCACGGCTCGCTTCGTATCGAGGTACTGAAAATCACGTAGTACCTACTTTTCCAATAAGCTCTCGGTTTCGGGAGGCCACCTGTGCTTTGCGGTAGTGTTTCCAGTTAACTGTGCGGTTTGAGGCTCGATTTGCCTCGAGCAATGGAAGATCACGTAGTACCTACATTGCCAGTAAACTCTTGGTTTCGAGCTGTCAGCTGTTCTTTGCGGTAGTGTTCTGAGTAAACTGTTCGGTTCGCTGCTTGCTTTGCATCGAGCCATTGAAGATCGCGTAGTATCTACTTTTCCAATAAGCTCTTGGTTTCGGGCGGTCAGCTGTGCTTTGCGGGAGTGTTTATAGTAAACTGTTCGGTTCGCGGCTCGCTTTGCCTCGAGCTACCGAAAATCACGTAGTACCTACATTTCCAGTAAGCTCTTGGTTTCGAGCTGTCAGCTGTTCCTTGCGGTAGTGTTTTAAGTAAACTGTTCGGTTCGCGGCTCGCTTTGCATCGAGCTATGGAAGATCACGTAGCACGTACTTATCGCTTAAACTCTAGGTTTCGGGTGATCAGGGGTGCTTTGCGCGAGTGTTTCCAGTAAACTGTTCGGTTTGAGGCTCGCTTTGTCTCGAGCATTGGAAGATAACGTAGTACCTACTCTTCCAATACGCTGTTGGTTTCGGGCGGCCAGCTGTGCATTGCGGTAGTGTTTCCAGTGAACTGTTCGGTTCACAGCTCGCTTTGCCTCGAGCTACTGAAAATCATCTAGTACCTACATTTCCAATAAGCTCTTGGTTTCGGGCGGTCAGCTGTGCTTTGCGGGAGTGTTTATAGTAAACTGTTCGGTTCGCGGCTCGCTTTGCCTCGAGCTACCGAAAATCACGTAGTACCTACCTTTCCAGTAAGCTCTTGGTTTCGAGCTGTCAGCTGTTCTTTGCTGGAGTGTTTCCAGCGGACTGTTCGGTTCGTTGCTCGCTTGCCATCGAGCTACTGAAAATCACGTAGTACCTATTTCTGGAGTAAGCTCTTGGTTTACGGTGGCCAGGTGTGCTTTACAGGAGTGCTTCGAGTAAACTGCTCGGTTCGCGGCTCGCTTTGCCTCGAGCTACTGAAAATCATGTAGTACCTAGTTTTCCAATATGCTCTTGGTTTCGAGCGGCCAGCAGTGCTTTGCCGCAGTGTTTACAGTCAACTGTTCGGTTCGCGGCTCGCTTTGCCTCGAGCAACAGAAAATCACGTAGTACCTACATTTCCAGTGAGCTCATAGTTTCGAGCGGCCAGCTGTTGTTTGCAGTAGTGTTTTGAGGAAACTGTTTGGTTCGCGGCTCGCTTTGCCTCGAGCTGCTGAAAATCACGTAGCACCTACCTTTCCAGTAAGCCCTTGGTTTCGGGTGGCCAGGTGTGCTTTGCGGGAGAGTTTCCAGTTAACTGTTCTGTTCGCGGATTGCTTTGCATCGATCTACTGAAAATCACGTAGTACCTATTTCTGGAGTAAGCTCTTGGTTTACGGTGGCCAGGTGTGCTTTACAGGAGTGCTTCGAGTAAACTGCTCGGTTCGCGGCTCGCTTTGCCTCGAGCTACTGAAAATCATGTAGTACCTACTCTTCCAATACGCTGTTGGTTTCGGGCGGCCAGCTGTGCATTGCGGTAGTGTTTCCAGTGAACTGTTCGGTTCACAGCTCGCTTTGCCTCGAGCTACTGAAAATCATCTAGTACCTACATTTCCAATAAGCTCTTGGTTTCGGGCGGTCAGCTGTGCTTTGCGGGAGTGTTTATAGTAAACTGTTCGGTTCGCGGCTCGCTTTGCCTCGAGCTACCGAAAATCACGTAGTACCTACCTTTCCAGTAAGCTCTTGGTTTCGAGCTGTCAGCTGTTCTTTGCTGGAGTGTTTCCAGCGGACTGTTCGGTTCGTTGCTCGCTTGCCATCGAGCTACTGAAAATCACGTAGTACCTATTTCTGGAGTAAGCTCTTGGTTTACGGTGGCCAGGTGTGCTTTACAGGAGTGCTTCGAGTAAACTGCTCGGTTCGCGGCTCGCTTTGCCTCGAGCTACTGAAAATCATGTAGTACCTAGTTTTCCAATATGCTCTTGGTTTCGAGCGGCCAGCAGTGCTTTGCCGCAGTGTTTACAGTCAACTGTTCGGTTCGCGGCTCGCTTTGCCTCGAGCAACAGAAAATCACGTAGTACCTACATTTCCAGTGAGCTCATAGTTTCGAGCGGCCAGCTGTTGTTTGCAGTAGTGTTTTGAGGAAACTGTTTGGTTCGCGGCTCGCTTTGCCTCGAGCTGCTGAAAATCACGTAGCACCTACCTTTCCAGTAAGCCCTTGGTTTCGGGTGGCCAGGTGTGCTTTGCGGGAGAGTTTCCAGTTAACTGTTCTGTTCGCGGATTGCTTTGCATCGATCTACTGAAAATCACGTAGTATGTATTTTTCCAATAAGCTCTTGGCATCGGGCGGCGAGCTGTGCTTTGCGGGAGTATTTCCAGTAAACTGTTCGGTTCGCGGCTCGCTTTGCCTCTAGCTTTTGAAGATCACGTAGTACCTACTTTTCCAATAAGCTCTTGGTTTCGGGTGTCCAGGTGTGCTTTGCGGGAGTGTTTCCAGCAAACTGTTCTGTTCGCGGCTCGCTCTGCCTCGTGCTACTGAAAATCACGAAGTACTTACCTTTCCAGTAAGCTCTTGGTTTCGGGCTGTCAGCTGTTCTTTGCTAGAGTTTTTCCAGCGGACTGCTCGGTTCGCAGCTCGCTTGCCCTCGAGCTACTGAAAATCACGTAGTACCTACTTTTCCCATAAACTCTTGGATTCGGGCGGCCAGCTGTGCTTTGCGGAAGTGTTTCCAGTAAACTGTTCGGTTCACGGCTCGCTTCGTATCGAGGTACTGAAAATCACGTAGTACCTACTTTTCCAATAAGCTCTCGGTTTCGGGAGGCCACCTGTGCTTTGCGGTAGTGTTTCCAGTTAACTGTGCGGTTTGAGGCTCGATTTGCCTCGAGCAATGGAAGATCACGTAGTACCTACATTGCCAGTAAACTCTTGGTTTCGAGCTGTCAGCTGTTCTTTGCGGTAGTGTTCTGAGTAAACTGTTCGGTTCGCTGCTTGCTTTGCATCGAGCCATTGAAGATCGCGTAGTATCTACTTTTCCAATAAGCTCTTGGTTTCGGGCGGTCAGCTGTGCTTTGCGGGAGTGTTTATAGTAAACTGTTCGGTTCGCGGCTCGCTTTGCCTCGAGCTACCGAAAATCACGTAGTACCTACATTTCCAGTAAGCTCTTGGTTTCGAGCTGTCAGCTGTTCCTTGCGGTAGTGTTTTAAGTAAACTGTTCGGTTCGCGGCTCGCTTTGCATCGAGCTATGGAAGATCACGTAGCACGTACTTATCGCTTAAACTCTTGGTTTCGGGTGATCAGGGGTGCTTTGCGCGAGTGTTTCCAGTAAACTGTTCGGTTTGAGGCTCGCTTTGTCTCGAGCATTGGAAGATAACGTAGTACCTACTCTTCCAATACGCTGTTGGTTTCGGGCGGCCAGCTGTGCATTGCGGTAGTGTTTCCAGTGAACTGTTCGGTTCACAGCTCGCTTTGCCTCGAGCTACCGAAAATCACGTTTTACCTACTTTTGGAGTAAACTCTTGGTTTCGTGTGGCCAGGTATGCTTTGCGGGAGTGTTTCCAGTTTTACTGTTCTGTTAGTGGCTCGCATTGCTTCGAGCTACTGAAAATCATGTAGTACCTACTTTTCCAATAAGCTCTTGGTTTGGGCGGCCAGCAGTGCTTTGCGGGAGTGTTTACAGTAAACTGTTCGGTTCGCGGCTCGCTTTGCCTCGAGCTACCGAAAATCACGTAGTACCTACATTTCCAGTAAGCTCTTGCTTGCGAGCTGTCAGCTTTTCATTGCGGTATTGTTTTGAGTAAACTGTTCAGTTCGCGGCTCGCTTTGCCTCGAGCTACTGAAAATCACGTAGTACCTACTTTTCCAATAGGCTCTTGGTTTCGGGCGGCCAGCTGTGCTTTGCGGTAGTGTTTCCAGTTAACTGTGCGGTTTGAGGCTCGCTTTGCCTCGAGCAATGGAAGATCACGTAGTACCTATTTTCCAATACGCTGTTGTTTTCGGGCGTCCAGCTGTGCATTGCGGTAGTGTTTCCAGTAAACTGTTCGGTTCGGCGCTCGATTTGCATCGAGCCATTGAAGATCACGTAGTACCTACCTTTCCAATAAGCTCTTCGTTTCGGGCGACCAGCTGTGCTTTGCGGGAGTGTTTCCAGTAAACTGTTCGGTTTGCGGCTCGCTTTGCCTCGAGCTACTGAAAATCACGTAGTACCTAATTTTCCGATAGGCTCTTGGTTTCGGGTGGCCAGCTGTGCTTTGCGGTAGTGTTTCCAGTAAACTGTTCGGTTCGCGGCTTGCTTATTGTCGAGCTACTGAAAATCACGTAGTACCTATTTTTCCAATAAGCTCTTGGTTTCGGGCGGCCGGCTGTGCTTAGCGGGAGTGTTTCCAGTAATCTGTTCGGTTCGCGTCCCGCTTTGCCTCGAGCTTCTGAAAATCACGTAGTTCCTACTTTTCCAATCAGCTCTTAGTTTCGGGTGGCCCGCTGTGCTTAGCGGGAGTGTTTCCACTAAACTGTTCGGTTCGCGGCTCGCTTTGCCTAGAGGTATTGAAGATTACGCAGTACCTACATTTCACGTAAGCTCTTGGTTTCGGGCGGCCAGCTGTGCTTTGCGGGAGTGTTTCCAGTAAACCGTTTGGTTCGCAGCTCGCTTTGCCTCGAGCCACTGAAAATCACGTAGTACCTACTTTTCCAATAAGCTCTTGGTTTCGGAGGGCGAGCTGTGCTTTGCGGGAGTGTTTCCAGTAAACTATTCGGTTCGCGGCTCGCTTTGCCTCGAGCCATTAAAAAGCACACAGTGCGTTCTTTTCGAATAAGCTGTTCGTTTCGGGTGGCTGTTTGTGCTTTGCGGCAGTGTTTCCAGTAAACTGTTCGGTTCGCGGCTTGCTTTGCGTCGAGCTACTGAAAATCACGTAGTATCTATTTTTCCAATAAGCTCTTGGCATTGGGCGGCCAGCTCTGCTTTGTGGGAGTGTATTCAGTAAACCGTTTGGTTCGCAACTCGCTTTGCTTCGCGCCACTGAAAATCACGTAGTACCTACTTCTGGAGTAAGCTCTTGGTTTACGGTGGCCAGGTGTGCTTTACAGGAGTGCTTCGAGTAAACTGTTCGGTTCACGGCTCGCTTTGCCTCGAGCTACTGAAAATCACGTAGTACCTACTTTTGGAGTAAGCTCTTGGTTTCGTGCGGCCAGCTATGCTTTGTGGGAGTGTTTCCAGTCTAACTGCTCGGTTCGCGGCTCGCTTTGCCTCGAGCTACAGAAAATCATGTGGTACCTACTTTTCCAATAAGCTCTTGGTTTCGGGCGGCCAGCAGTGCTTTGCGGGAGTGTTCACAGTAAACTGTTCGGTTCACGGCTCGCTTTGCCTCGAGCAACAGAAAATCACGTAGTACCTACATTTCCAGTAAGCTCTTAGTTTCGAGCGGCCAGCTGTTCTTTGCAGTAGTGTTTTGAGGAAACTGTTTGGTTCGCGGCTCGCTTTGCCTCGAGCTGCTGAAAATCACGTAGCACCTACCTTTCCAGTAAGCTCTTGGTTTCGGGTGGCCAGGTGTGCTTTGCGGGAGACTTTCCAGTAAACTGTTCGGTTCGCGGCTTGCTTCGCATCGATCTATTGAAGATCACGTAATACCTACTTTTCCAATAAGCTCTTGGTTTCGGGCGGCCAGCTGTGCTTTGCGGGAGTGTTTCCAGTAAACGGTTAGGGTCGCAGCTCGCTTTGCCGCGAGCCACTGAAAATCACGTAGTACCTACTTTTCGAATAAGCTGTTCGTTTCGGGTGGCTATTTGTGCTTTGCGGCAGTGTTTGCAGTAAACTGTTCGGTTCACGGCTTGCTTTGCGTCGAGCTACTGAAAATCACGTAGTACCTACATATATAGTAAGCTCTTAGTTTCGAGCGGCCAGCTGTTCTTTGCAGTAGTGTTTCCAGTAAACTGTTCGGTTCGCGGCTAGCTTTGCCTCGAGCTACTGAAAATCACGTAGTTGTACAGTTGGAGTAAGCTCTTGGTTTCGGGCGGCCAGCTATGCTTTGCGGGAGTGTTTCCAGTCTAACTGTTCGGTTCGCGGCTCGCTTTGCCTCGAGCTACTGAAAATCACATAGTACCTACTTTTCAAATAAGGTCTTGGTTTCGAGCTGTCAGCTGTTCTTTGCGGGAGTGTTTCCATTAAACTGTTCGGTTCGCGGCTCGCTTTGCATCGAGGTATTGAAGATTACGCAGTGCCTACATTTCACGTAAGCTCTTGGTTTAGAGCTGTCAGCTGTGCTTTGCGGCAGTGTTTCCAGTAAATTGTTCCGTTCGCGGCTCGTTTGCTGCGAGCTACTGAAAATCACGTAGTACCTACTTTTCCAATAAACTCTTGCATTCGGGCGGCCAGCTGTGCTTTGCGGAAGTGTTTATAGTAAACTGTTCGGTTCGCGGCTCGCTTTGCCTCGAGCTACCGAAAATCACGTAGTACCTACATTTCCAGTAAGCTCTTGGTTTCGAGCTGTCAGCTGTTCCTTGCGGTAGTGTTTTAAGTAAACTGTTCGGTTCGCGGCTCGCTTTGCATCGAGCTATGGAAGATCACGTAGCACGTACTTATCGCTTAAACTCTTGGTTTCGGGTGATCAGGGGTGCTTTGCGCGAGTGTTTCCAGTAAACTGTTCGGTTTGAGGCTCGCTTTGTCTCGAGCATTGGAAGATAACGTAGTACCTACTCTTCCAATACGCTGTTGGTTTCGGGCGGCCAGCTGTGCATTGCGGTAGTGTTTCCAGTGAACTGTTCGGTTCACAGCTCGCTTTGCCTCGAGCTACCGAAAATCACGTTTTACCTACTTTTGGAGTAAACTCTTGGTTTCGTGTGGCCAGGTATGCTTTGCGGGAGTGTTTCCAGTTTTACTGTTCTGTTAGTGGCTCGCATTGCTTCGAGCTACTGAAAATCATGTAGTACCTACTTTTCCAATAAGCTCTTGGTTTGGGCGGCCAGCAGTGCTTTGCGGGAGTGTTTACAGTAAACTGTTCGGTTCGCGGCTCGCTTTGCCTCGAGCTACCGAAAATCACGTAGTACCTACATTTCCAGTAAGCTCTTGCTTGCGAGCTGTCAGCTTTTCATTGCGGTATTGTTTTGAGTAAACTGTTCAGTTCGCGGCTCGCTTTGCCTCGAGCTACTGAAAATCACGTAGTACCTACTTTTCCAATAGGCTCTTGGTTTCGGGCGGCCAGCTGTGCTTTGCGGTAGTGTTTCCAGTTAACTGTGCGGTTTGAGGCTCGCTTTGCCTCGAGCAATGGAAGATCACGTAGTACCTATTTTTCCAATACGCTGTTGTTTTCGGGCGTCCAGCTGTGCATTGCGGTAGTGTTTCCAGTAAACTGTTCGGTTCGGCGCTCGATTTGCATCGAGCCATTGAAGATCACGTAGTACCTACCTTTCCAATAAGCTCTTCGTTTCGGGCGACCAGCTGTGCTTTGCGGGAGTGTTTCCAGTAAACTGTTCGGTTTGCGGCTCGCTTTGCCTCGAGCTACTGAAAATCACGTAGTACCTAATTTTCCGATAGGCTCTTGGTTTCGGGTGGCCAGCTGTGCTTTGCGGTAGTGTTTCCAGTAAACTGTTCGGTTCGCGGCTTGCTTATTGTCGAGCTACTGAAAATCACGTAGTACCTATTTTTCCAATAAGCTCTTGGTTTCGGGCGGCCGGCTGTGCTTAGCGGGAGTGTTTCCAGTAATCTGTTCGGTTCGCGTCCCGCTTTGCCTCGAGCTTCTGAAAATCACGTAGTTCCTACTTTTCCAATCAGCTCTTAGTTTCGGGTGGCCCGCTGTGCTTAGCGGGAGTGTTTCCACTAAACTGTTCGGTTCGCGGCTCGCTTTGCCTAGAGGTATTGAAGATTACGCAGTACCTACATTTCACGTAAGCTCTTGGTTTCGGGCGGCCAGCTGTGCTTTGCGGGAGTGTTTCCAGTAAACCGTTTGGTTCGCAGCTCGCTTTGCCTCGAGCCACTGAAAATCACGTAGTACCTACTTTTCCAATAAGCTCTTGGTTTCGGAGGGCGAGCTGTGCTTTGCGGGAGTGTTTCCAGTAAACTATTCGGTTCGCGGCTCGCTTTGCCTCGAGCCATTAAAAAGCACACAGTGCGTTCTTTTCGAATAAGCTGTTCGTTTCGGGTGGCTGTTTGTGCTTTGCGGCAGTGTTTCCAGTAAACTGTTCGGTTCGCGGCTTGCTTTGCGTCGAGCTACTGAAAATCACGTAGTATCTATTTTTCCAATAAGCTCTTGGCATCGGGCGGCCAGCTCTGCTTTGTGGGAGTGTATTCAGTAAACCGTTTGGTTCGCAACTCGCTTTGCTTCGCGCCACTGAAAATCACGTAGTACCTACTTCTGGAGTAAGCTCTTGGTTTACGGTGGCCAGGTGTGCTTTACAGGAGTGCTTCGAGTAAACTGTTCGGTTCACGGCTCGCTTTGCCTCGAGCTACTGAAAATCACGTAGTACCTACTTTTGGAGTAAGCTCTTGGTTTCGTGCGGCCAGCTATGCTTTGTGGGAGTGTTTCCAGTCTAACTGCTCGGTTCGCGGCTCGCTTTGCCTCGAGCTACAGAAAATCATGTGGTACCTACTTTTCCAATAAGCTCTTGGTTTCGGGCGGCCAGCAGTGCTTTGCGGGAGTGTTCACAGTAAACTGTTCGGTTCACGGCTCGCTTTGCCTCGAGCAACAGAAAATCACGTAGTACCTACATTTCCAGTAAGCTCTTAGTTTCGAGCGGCCAGCTGTTCTTTGCAGTAGTGTTTTGAGGAAACTGTTTGGTTCGCGGCTCGCTTTGCCTCGAGCTGCTGAAAATCACGTAGCACCTACCTTTCCAGTAAGCTCTTGGTTTCGGGTGGCCAGGTGTGCTTTGCGGGAGACTTTCCAGTAAACTGTTCGGTTCGCGGCTTGCTTCGCATCGATCTATTGAAGATCACGTAATACCTACTTTTCCAATAAGCTCTTGGTTTCGGGCGGCCAGCTGTGCTTTGCGGGAGTGTTTCCAGTAAACGGTTAGGGTCGCAGCTCGCTTTGCCGCGAGCCACTGAAAATCACGTAGTACCTACTTTTCGAATAAGCTGTTCGTTTCGGGTGGCTATTTGTGCTTTGCGGCAGTGTTTGCAGTAAACTGTTCGGTTCACGGCTTGCTTTGCGTCGAGCTACTGAAAATCACGTAGTACCTACATATATAGTAAGCTCTTAGTTTCGAGCGGCCAGCTGTTCTTTGCAGTAGTGTTTCCAGTAAACTGTTCGGTTCGCGGCTAGCTTTGCCTCGAGCTACTGAAAATCACGTAGTTGTACAGTTGGAGTAAGCTCTTGGTTTCGGGCGGCCAGCTATGCTTTGCGGGAGTGTTTCCAGTCTAACTGTTCGGTTCGCGGCTCGCTTTGCCTCGAGCTACTGAAAATCACATAGTACCTACTTTTCAAATAAGGTCTTGGTTTCGAGCTGTCAGCTGTTCTTTGCGGGAGTGTTTCCATTAAACTGTTCGGTTCGCGGCTCGCTTTGCATCGAGGTATTGAAGATTACGCAGTGCCTACATTTCACGTAAGCTCTTGGTTTAGAGCTGTCAGCTGTGCTTTGCGGCAGTGTTTCCAGTAAATTGTTCCGTTCGCGGCTCGTTTGCTGCGAGCTACTGAAAATCACGTAGTACCTACTTTTCCAATAAACTCTTGCATTCGGGCGGCCAGCTGTGCTTTGCGGAAGTGTTTCCAGTAAACTGTTCGGTTCACGGCTCGCTTTGTATCGAGGTACTGAAAATCACGTAGTACCTACTTTTCCAATATGCTCTTGGTTTCGAGCGGCCAGCAGTGCTTTGCCGCAGTGTTTACAGTCAACTGTTCGGTTCGCGGCTCGCTTTGCCTCGAGCAACAGAAAATCACGTAGTACCTACATTTCCAATAAGCTCTTAGTTTCGAGCGGCCAGCTGTTGTTTGCAGTAGTGTTTTGAGGAAACTGTTTGGTTCGCGGCTCGCTTTGCCTCGAGCTGCTGAAAATCACGTAGCACCTACCTTTCCAGTAAGGCCTTGGTTTCGGGTGGCCAGGTGTGCTTTGCGGGAGAGTTTCCAGTAAACTGTTCTGTTCGCGGCTTGCTTTGCATCGATCTACTGAAAATCACGTAGTATGTATTTTTCCAATAAGCTCTTGGCATCGGGCGGCGAGCTGTGCTTTGCGGGAGTATTTCCAGTAAACTGTTCGGTTCGCGGCTCGCTTTGCCTCTAGCTTTTGAAGATCACGTAGTACCTACTTTTCCAATAAGCTCTTGGTTTCGGGTGTCCAGGTGTGCTTTGCGGGAGTGTTTCCAGTAAACTGTTCTGTTCGCGGCTCGCTCTGCCTCGTGCTACTGAAAATCACGAAGTACTTACCTTTCCAGTAAGCTCTTGGTTTCGAGCTGTCAGCTGTTCTTTGCTAGAGTGTTTCCAGCGGACTGCTCGGTTCGCAGCTCGCTTGCCCTCGAGCTACTGAAAATCACGTAGTACCTACTTTTCCCATAAACTCTTGGATTCGGGCGGCCAGCTGTGCTTTGCGGAAGTGTTTCCAGTAAACTGTTCGGCTCACGGCTCGCTTCGTATCGAGGTACTGAAAATCACGTAGTACCTACTTTTCCAATAAGCTCTCGGTTTCGGGAGGCCACCTGTGCTTTGCTGTAGTGTTTCCAGTTAACTGTGTGGTTTGAGGCTCGATTTGCCTCGAGCAATGGAAGATCACGTAGTACCTACATTGCCAGTAAACTCTTGGTTTCGAGCTGTCAGCTGTTCTTTGCGGTAGTGTTCTGAGTAAACTGTTCGGTTCGCTGCTTGCTTTGCATCGAGCCATTGAAGATCGCGTAGTATCTACTTTTCCAATAAGCTCTTGGTTTCGGGCGGCCAGCTGTGCTTTGCGGGAGTGTTTCCAGTTTTACTGTTCGGTTAGCGGCTCGCATTGCCTCGAGCTACTGAAAATCATCTAGTACCTACATTTCCAATAAGCTCTTGGTTTCGGGCGGTCAGCTGTGCTTTGCGGGAGTGTTTATAGTAAACTGTTCGGTTCGCGGCTCGCTTTGCCTCGAGCTACCGAAAATCACGTAGTACCTACATTTCCAGTAAGCTCTTGGTTTCGAGCTGTCAGCTGTTCCTTGCGGTAGTGTTTTAAGTAAACTGTTCGGTTCGCGGCTCGCTTTGCATCGAGCTATGGAAGATCACGTAGCACGTACTTATCGCTTAAACTCTTGGTTTCGGGTGGTCAGGGGTGCTTTGCGCGAGTGTTTCCAGTAAACTGTTCGGTTTGAGGCTCGCTTTGTCTCGAGCATTGGAAGACCACGTAGTACCTACTCTTCCAATACGCTCTTGGTTTCGGGCGGCCAGCTGTGCTTTGCGGTAGTGTTTCCAGTTAACTGTGCGGTTTGAGGCTCGCTTTGTCTCGAGCATTGGAAGATAACGTAGTACCTACTCTTCCAATACGCTGTTGTTTTCGGGCGGCCAGCTGTGCATTGCGGTAGTGTTTCCAGTGAACTGTTCGGTTCACAGCTCGCTTTGCCTCGAGCTACCGAAAATCACGTCTTACCTACTTTTGGAGTAAACTCTTGGTTTCGTGTGGCCAGGTATGCTTTGCGGGAGTGTTTCCAGATTTACTGTTCTGTTAGTGGCTCGCATTGCTTCGAGCTACTGAAAATCATGTAGTACCTACGTTTCCAATAAGCTCTTGGTTTGGGCGGCCAGCAGTGCTTTGCGGGAGTGTTTACAGTAAACTGTTCGGTTCGCGGCTCGCTTTGCCTCGAGCTACCGAAAATCACGTAGTACCTACATTTCCAGTAAGCTCTTGCTTGCGAGCTGTCAGCTTTTCATTGCGGTAGTGTTTTGAGTAAACTGTTCAGTTCGCGGCTCGCTTTGCCTCGAGCTACTGAAAATCACGTAGTACCTACTTTTCCAATAGGCTCTTGGTTTCGGGCGGCCAGCTGTGCTTTGCGGTAGTGTTTCCAGTTAACTGTGCGGTTTGAGGCTCGCTTTGCCTCGAGCAATGGAAGATCACGTAGTATCTATTTTTCCAATACGCTGTTGTTTTCGGGCGTCCAGCTGTGCATTGCGGTAGTGTTTCCAGTAAACTGTTCGGTTCGGCGCTCGATTTGCATCGAGCCATTGAAGATCACGTAGTACCTACCTTTCCAATAAGCTCTTCGTTTCGGGCGACCAGCTGTGCTTTGCGGTAGTGTTTCCAGTTAACTGTGCGGTTTGAGGCTCGCTTTGCCTCGAGCAATGGAAGATCACGTAGTACCTATTTTTCCAATACGCTGTTGTTTTCGGGCGTCCAGCTGTGCATTGCGGTAGTGTTTCCAGTAAACTGTTCGGTTCGGCGCTCGATTTGCATCGAGCCATTGAAGATCACGTAGTACCTACCTTTCCAATAAGCTCTTCGTTTCGGGCGACCAGCTGTGCTTTGCGGGAGTGTTTCCAGTAAACTGTTTGGTTTGCGGCTCGCTTTACCTCGAGCTACTGAAAATCACGTAGTACCTAATTTTCCGATAGGCTCTTGGTTTCGGGTGGCCAGCTGTGCTTTGCGGTAGTGTTTCCAGTAAACTGTTCGGTTCGCGGCTTGCTTATTGTCGAGCTACTGAAAATCACGTAGTACCTATTTTTCCAATAAGCTCTTGGTTTCGGGCGGCCGGCTGTGCTTAGCGGGAGTGTTTCCAGTAATCTGTTCGGTTCGCGTCCCGCTTTGCCTCGAGCTTCTGAAAATCACGTAGTTCCTACTTTTCCAATCAGCTCTTAGTTTCGGGTGGCCCGCTGTGCTTAGCGGGAGTGTTTCCACTAAACTGTTCGGTTCGCGGCTCGCTTTGCCTCGAGGTATTGAAGATTACGCAGTACCTACATTTCACGTAAGCTCTTGGTTTCGGGCGGCCAGCTGTGCTTTGCGGGAGTGTTTCCAGTAAACCGTTTGGTTCGCAGCTCGCTTTGCCTCGAGCCACTGAAAATCACGTAGTACCTACTTTTCCAATAAGCTCTTGGTTTCGGAGGGCGAGCTGTGCTTTGCGGGAGTGTTTCCAGTAAACTATTCGGTTCGCGGCTCGCTTTGCCTCGAGCCATTAAAAAGCACACAGTGCGTTCTTTTCGAATAAGCTGTTCGTTTCGGGTGGCTGTTTGTGCTTTGCGGCAGTGTTTCCAGTAAACTGTTCGGTTCGCGGCTTGCTTTGCGTCGAGCTACTGAAAATCACGTAGTATCTATTTTTCCAATAAGCTCTTGGCATCGGGCGGCCAGCTCTGCTTTGTGGGAGTGTATTCAGTAAACCGTTTGGTTCGCAACTCGCTTTGCTTCGCGCCACTGAAAATCACGTAGTACCTACTTCTGGAGTAAGCTCTTGGTTTACGGTGGCCAGGTGTGCTTTACAGGAGTGCTTCGAGTAAACTGTTCGGTTCACGGCTCGCTTTGCCTCGAGCTACTGAAAATCACGTAGTACCTACTTTTGGAGTAAGCTCTTGGTTTCGTGCGGCCAGCTATGCTTTGTGGGAGTGTTTCCAGTCTAACTGCTCGGTTCGCGGCTCGCTTTGCCTCGAGCTACAGAAAATCATGTGGTACCTACTTTTCCAATAAGCTCTTGGTTTCGGGCGGCCAGCAGTGCTTTGCGGGAGTGTTCACAGTAAAGTGTTCGGTTCACGGCTCGCTTTGCCTCGAGCAACAGAAAATCACGTAGTACCTACATTTCCAGTAAGCTCTTAGTTTCGAGCGGCCAGCTGTTCTTTGCAGTAGTGTTTTGAGGAAACTGTTTGGTTCGCGGCTCGCTTTGCCTCGAGCTGCTGAAAATCACGTAGCACCTACCTTTCCAGTAAGCTCTTGGTTTCGGGTGGCCAGGTGTGCTTTGCGGGAGACTTTCCAGTAAACTGTTCGGTTCGCGGCTTGCTTCGCATCGATCTATTGAAGATCACGTAATACCTACTTTTCCAATAAGCTCTTGGTTTCGGGCGGCCAGCTGTGCTTTGCGGGAGTGTTTCCAGTAAACGGTTAGGGTCGCAGCTCGCTTTGCCGCGAGCCACTGAAAATCACGTAGTACCTACTTTTCGAATAAGCTGTTCCTTTCGGGTGGCTATTTGTGCTTTGCGGCAGTGTTTGCAGTAAACTGTTCGGTTCACGGCTTGCTTTGCGTCGAGCTACTGAAAATCACGTAGTACCTACATATATAGTAAGCTCTTAGTTTCGAGCGGCCAGCTGTTCTTTGCAGTAGTGTTTGCAGTAAACTGTTCGGTTCGCGGCTAGCTTTGCCTCGAGCTACTGAAAATCACGTTGTTGTACAGTTGGAGTAAGCTCTTGGTTTCGGGCGGCCAGCTATGCTTTGCGGGAGTGTTTCCAGTCTAACTGTTCGGTTCGCGGCTCGCTTTGCCTCGAGCTACTGAAAATCACATAGTACCTACTTTTCAAATAAGGTCTTGGTTTCGAGCTGTCAGCTGTTCTTTGCGGGAGTGTTTCCATTAAACTGTTCGGTTCGCGGCTCGCTTTGCATCGAGGTATTGAAGATTACGCAGTGCCTACATTTCACGTAAGCTCTTGGTTTAGAGCTGTCAGCTGTGCTTTGCGGCAGTGTTTCCAGTAAATTGTTCCGTTCGCGGCTCGTTTGCTGCGAGCTACTGAAAATCACGTAGTACCTACTTTTCCAATAAACTCTTGCATTCGGGCGGCCAGCTGTGCTTTGCGGAAGTGTTTCCAGTAAACTGTTCGGTTCACGGCTCGCTTTGTATCGAGGTACTGAAAATCATGTAGTACCTACTTTTCCAATATGCTCTTGGTTTCGAGCGGCCAGCAGTGCTTTGCCGCAGTGTTTACAGTCAACTGTTCGGTTCGCGGCTCGCTTTGCCTCGAGCAACAGAAAATCACGTAGTACCTACATTTCCAGTAAGCTCTTAGTTTCGAGCGGCCAGCTGTTGTTTGCAGTAGTGTTTTGAGGAAACTGTTTGGTTCGCGGCTCGCTTTGCCTCGAGCTGCTGAAAATCACGTAGCACCTACCTTTCCAGTAAGGCCTTGGTTTCGGGTGGCCAGGTGTGCTTTGCGGGAGAGTTTCCAGTAAACTGTTCTGTTCGCGGCTTGCTTTGCATCGATCTACTGAAAATCACGTAGTATGTATTTTTCCAATAAGCTCTTGGCATCGGGCGGAGAGCTGTGCTTTGCGGGAGTATTTCCAGTAAACTGTTCGGTTCGCGGCTCGCTTTGCCTCTAGCTTTTGAAGATCACGTAGTACCTACTTTTCCAATAAGCTCTTGGTTTCGGGTGTCCAGGTGTGCTTTGCGGGAGTGTTTCCAGTAAACTGTTCTGTTCGCGGCTCGCTCTGCCTCGTGCTACTGAAAATCACGAAGTACTTACCTTTCCAGTAAGCTCTTGGTTTCGAGCTGTCAGCTGTTCTTTGCTAGAGTGTTTCCAGCGGACTGCTCGGTTCGCAGCTCGCTTGCCCTCGAGCTACTGAAAATCACGTAGTACCTACTTTTCCCATAAACTCTTGGATTCGGGCGGCCAGCTGTGCTTTGCGGAAGTGTTTCCAGTAAACTGTTCGGCTCACGGCTCGCTTCGTATCGAGGTACTGAAAATCACGTAGTACCTACTTTTCCAATAAGCTCTCAGTTTCGGGAGGCCACCTGTGCTTTGCGGTAGTGTTTCCAGTTAATTGTGTGGTTTGAGGCTCGATTTGCCTCGAGCAATGGAAGATCACGTAGTACCTACATTGCCAGTAAACTCTTGGTTTCGAGCTGTCAGCTGTTCTTTGCGGTAGTGTTCTGAGTAAACTGTTCGGTTCGCTGCTTGCTTTGCATCGAGCCATTGAAGATCGCGTAGTATCTACTTTTCCAATAAGCTCTTGGTTTCGGGCGGCCAGCTGTGTTTTGCGGGAGTGTTTCCAGTTTTACTGTTCGGTTAGCGGCTCGCATTGCCTCGAGCTACTGAAAATCATCTAGTACCTACATTTCCAATAAGCTCTTGGTTTCGGGCGGTCAGCTGTGCTTTGCGGGAGTGTTTATAGTAAACTGTTCGGTTCGCGGCTCGCTTTGCCTCGAGCTACCGAAAATCACGTAGTACCTACATTTCCAGTAAGCTCTTGGTTTCGAGCTGTCAGCTGTTCCTTGCGGTAGTGTTTTAAGTAAACTGTTCGGTTCGCGGCTCGCTTTGCATCGAGCTATGGAAGATCACGTAGCACGTACTTATCGCTTAAACTCTTGGTTTCGGGTGGTCAGGGGTGCTTTGCGCGAGTGTTTCCAGTAAACTGTTCGGTTTGAGGCTCGCTTTGTCTCGAGCATTGGAAGACCACGTAGTACCTACTCTTCCAATACGCTCTTGGTTTCGGGCGGCCAGCTGTGCTTTGCGGTAGTGTTTCCAGTTAACTGTGCGGTTTGAGGCTCGCTTTGTCTCGAGCATTGGAAGATAACGTAGTACCTACTCTTCCAATACGCTGTTGTTTTCGGGCGGCCAGCTGTGCATTGCGGTAGTGTTTCCAGTGAACTGTTCGGTTCACAGCTCGCTTTGCCTCGAGCTACCGAAAATCACGTCTTACCTACTTTTGGAGTAAACTCTTGGTTTCGTGTGGCCAGGTATGCTTTGCGGGAGTGTTTCCAGTTTTACTGTTCTGTTAGTGGCTCGCATTGCTTCGAGCTACTGAAAATCATGTAGTACCTACGTTTCCAATAAGCTCTTGGTTTGGGCGGCCAGCAGTGCTTTGCGGGAGTGTTTACAGTAAACTGTTCGGTTCGCGGCTCGCTTTGCCTCGAGCTACCGAAAATCACGTAGTACCTACATTTCCAGTAAGCTCTTGCTTGCGAGCTGTCAGCTTTTCATTGCGGTAGTGTTTTGAGTAAACTGTTCAGTTCGCGGCTCGCTTTGCCTCGAGCTACTGAAAATCACGTAGTACCTACTTTTCCAATAGGCTCTTGGTTTCGGGTGGCCAGCTGTGCTTTGCGGTAGTGTTTCCAGTTAACTGTGCGGTTTGAGGCTCGCTTTGCCTCGAGCAATGGAAGATCACGTAGTACCTATTTTTCCAATACGCTGTTGTTTTCGGGCGTCCAGCTGTGCATTGCGGTAGTGTTTCCAGTAAACTGTTCGGTTCGGCGCTCGATTTGCATCGAGCTATTGAAGATCACGTAGTACCTACCTTTCCAATAAGCTCTTCGTTTCGGGCGACCAGCTGTGCTTTGCGGGAGTGTTTCCAGTAAACTGTTCGGTTTGCGGCTCGCTTTGCCTCGAGCTACTGAAAATCACGTAGTACCTAATTTTCCGATAGGCTCTTGGTTTCGGGTGGCCAGTTGTGCATTGCGGTACTGTTTCCAGTTAACTGTTCGGTTCGCGGCTCGCTTTGCATCGAGCTACTGAATATCACGAAGTACCTACTTTTGCAATAAGCTCTTGGTTTCGGGTGGCCAGCTGTGCTTTGCGGTAGTGTTTCCAGTAAACTGTTCGGTTCGCGGCTTGCTTATTGTCGAGCTACTGAAAATCACGTAGTACCTATTTTTCCAATAAGCTCTTGGTTTCGGGCGGCCGGCTGTGCTTAGCGGGAGTGTTTCCAGTAATCTGTTCGGTTCGCGTCCCGCTTTGCCTCGAGCTTCTGAAAATCACGTAGTTCCTACTTTTCCAATCAGCTCTTAGTTTCGGGTGGCCCGCTGTGCTTAGCGGGAGTGTTTCCACTAAACTGTTCGGTTCGCGGCTCGCTTTGCCTCGAGGTATTGAAGATTACGCAGTACCTACATTTCACGTAAGCTCTTCGTTTCGGGCGGCCAGCTGTGCTTTGCGGGAGTGTTTCCAGTAAACCGTTTGGTTCGCAGCTCGCTTTGCCTCGAGCCACTGAAAATCACGTATTACCTACTTTTCCAATAAGCTCTTGGTTTCGGAGGGCGAGCTGTGCTTTGCGGGAGTGTTTCCAGTAAACTATTCGGTTCGCGGCTCGCTTTGCCTCGAGCCATTAAAAAGCACACAGTACGTTCTTTTCGAATAAGCTGTTCGTTTCGGGTGGCTATTTGTGCTTTGCGGCAGTGTTTCCAGTAAACTGTTCGGTTCGCGGCTTGCTTTGCGTCGAGCTGCTGAAAATCACGTAGTATCTATTTTTCCAATAAGCTCTTGGCATCGGGCGGCCAGCTCTGCTTTGTGGGAGTGTATTCAGTAAACCGTTTGGTTCGCAACTCGCTTTGCTTCGCGCCACTGAAAATCACGTAGTACCTACTTCTGGAGTAAGCTCTTGGTTTACGGTGGCCAGGTGTGCTTTTCAGGAGTGCTTCAAGTAAACTGTTCGGTTCACGGCTCGCTTTGCCTCGAGCTACTGAAAATCACGTAGTACCTACTTTTGGAGTAAGCTCTTGGTTTCGTGCGGCCAGCTATGCTTTGTGGGAGTGTTTCCAGTCTAACTGCTCGGTTCGCGGCTCGCTTTGCCTCGAGCTACAGAAAATCATGTGGTACCTACTTTTCCAATAAGCTCTTGGTTTCGGGCGGCCAGCAGTGCTTTGCGGGAGTGTTCACAGTAAACTGTTCGGTTCACGGCTCGCTTTGCCTCGAGCAACAGAAAATCACGTAGTACCTACATTTCCAGTAAGCTCTTAGTTTCGAGCTGCCAGCTGTTCTTTGCAGTAGTGTTTTGAGGAAACTGTTTGGTTCGCGGCTCGCTTTGCCTCGAGCTGCTGAAAATCACGTAGCACCTACCTTTCCAGTAAGCTCTTGGTTTCGGGTGGCCAGGTGTGCGTTGCGGGAGACTTTCCAGTAAACTGTTCGGTTCGCGGCTTGCTTCGCATCGATCTATTGAAGATCACGTAATACCTACTTTTCCAATAAGCTCTTGGTTTCGGGCGGCCAGCTGTGCTTTGCGGGAGTGTTTCCAGTAAACGGTTAGGGTCGCAGCTCGCTTTGCCGCGAGCCACTGAAAATCACGTAGTACCTACTTTTCGAATAAGCTGTTCGTTTCGGGTGGCTATTTGTGCTTTGCGGCAGTGTTTGCAGTAAACTGTTCGGTTCACGGCTTGCTTTGCGTCGAGCTACTGAAAATCACGTAGTACCTACATATATAGTAAGCTCTTAGTTTCGAGCGGCCAGCTGTTCTTTGCAGTAGCGTTTCCAGTAAACTGTTCGGTTCGCGGCTAGCTTTGCCTCGAGCTACTGAAAATCACGTAGTTGTACAGTTGGAGTAAGCTCTTGGTTTCGGGCGGCCAGCTATGCTTTGCGGGAGTGTTTCCAGTCTAACTGTTCGGTTCGCGGCTCGCTTTGCCTCGAGCTACTGAAAATCACATAGTACCTACTTTTCAAATAAGGTCTTGGTTTCGAGCTGTCAGCTGTTCTTTGCGGGAGTGTTTCCATTAAACTGTTCGGGTCGCGGCTCGCTTTGCATCGAGGTATTGAAGATTACGCAGTGCCTACATTTCACGTAAGCTCTTGGTTTAGAGCTGTCAGCTGTGCTTTGTGGCAGTGTTTCCAGTAAATTGTTCCGTTCGCGGCTCGTTTGCTGCGAGCTACTGAAAATCACGTAGTACCTACTTTTCCAATAAACTCTTGCATTCGGGCGGCCAGCTGTGCTTTGCGGAAGTGTTTCCAGTAAACTGTTCGGTTCACGGCTCGCTTTGTATCGAGGTACTGAAAATCACGTAGTACCTACTTTTCCAATATGCTCTTGGTTTCGAGCGGCCAGCAGTACTTTGCCGCAGTGTTTACAGTCAACTGTTGGGTTCGCGGCTCGCTTTGCCTCGAGCAACAGAAAATCACGTAGTACCTACATTTCCAGTAAGCTCTTAGTTTCGAGCGGCCAGCTGTTGTTTGCAGTAGTGTTTTGAGGAAACTGTTTGGTTCGCGGCTCGCTTTGCCTCGAGCTGCTGAAAATCACGTAGCACCTACCGTTCCAGTAAGGCCTTGGTTTCGGGTGGCCAGGTGTGCTTTGCGGGAGAGTTTCCAGTAAACTGTTCTGTTCGCGGCTTGCTTTGCATCGACCTACTGAAAATCACGTAGTATGTATTTTTCCAATAAGCTCTTGGCATCGGGCGGAGAGCTGTGCTTTGCGGGAGTATTTCCAGTAAACTGTTCGGTTCGCGGCTCGCTTTGCCTCTAGCTTTTGAAGATCACGTAGTACCTACTTTTCCAATAAGCTCTTGGTTTCGGGTGTCCATGTGTGCTTTGCGGGAGTGTTTCCAGTAAACTGTTCTGTTCGCGGCTCGCTCTGCCTCGTGCTACTGAAAATCACGAAGTACTTACCTTTCCAGTAAGCTCTTGGTTTCGAGCTGTCAGCTGTTCTTTGCTAGAGTGTTTCCAGCGGACTGCTCGGTTCGCAGCTCGCTTGCCCTCGAGCTACTGAAAATCACGTAGTACCTACTTTTCCCATAAACTCTTGGATTCGGGCGGCCAGCTGTGCTTTGCGGAAGTGTTTCCAGTAAACTGTTCGGCTCACGGCTCGCTTCGTATCGAGGTACTGAAAATCACGTAGTACCTACTTTTCCAATAAGCTCTCGGTTTCGGGAGGCCACCTGTGCTTTGCGGTAGTGTTTCCAGTTAACTGTGTGGTTTGAGGCTCGATTTGCCTCGAGCAATGGAAGATCACGTAGTACCTACATTGCCAGTAAACTCTTGGTTTCGAGCTGTCAGCTGTTCTTTGCGGTAGTGTTCTGAGTAAACTGTTCGGTTCGCTGCTTGCTTTGCATCGAGCCATTGAAGATCGCGTAGTATCTACTTTTCCAATAAGCTCTTGGTTTCGGGCGGCCAGCTGTGCTTTGCGGGAGTGTTTCCAGTTTTACTGTTCGGTTAGCGGCTCGCATTGCCTCGAGCTACTGAAAATCATCTAGTACCTACATTTCCAATAAGCTCTTGGTTTCGGGCGGTCAGCTGTGCTTTGCGGGAGTGTTTATAGTAAACTGTTCGGTTCGCGGCTCGCTTTGCCTCGAGCTACCGAAAATCACGTAGTACCTACATTTCCAGTAAGCTCTTGGTTTCGAGCTGTCAGCTGTTCCTTGCGGTAGTGTTTTAAGTAAACTGTTCGGTTCGCGGCTCGCTTTGCATCGAGCTATGGAAGATCACGTAGCACGTACTTATCGCTTAAACTCTTGGTTTCGGGTGGTCAGGGGTGCTTTGCGCGAGTGTTTCCAGTAAACTGTTCGGTTTGAGGCTCGCTTTGTCTCGAGCATTGGAAGACCACGTAGTACCTACTCTTCCAATACGCTCTTGGTTTCGGGCGGCCAGCTGTGCTTTGCGGTAGTGTTTCCAGTTAACTGTGCGGTTTGAGGCTCGCTTTGTCTCGAGCATTGGAAGATAACGTAGTACCTACTCTTCCAATACGCTGTTGTTTTCGGGCGGCCAGCTGTGCATTGCGGTAGTGTTTCCAGTGAACTGTTCGGTTCACAGCTCGCTTTGCCTCGAGCTACCGAAAATCACGTCTTACCTACTTTTGGAGTAAACTCTTGGTTTCGTGTGGCCAGGTATGCTTTGCGGGAGTGTTTCCAGTTTTACTGTTCTGTTAGTGGCTCGCATTGCTTCGAGCTACTGAAAATCATGTAGTACCTACGTTTCCAATAAGCTCTTGGTTTGGGCGGCCAGCAGTGCTTTGCGGGAGTGTTTACAGTAAACTGTTTGGTTCGCGGCTCGCTTTGCCTCGAGCTACCGAAAATCACGTAGTACCTACATTTCCAGTAAGCTCTTGCTTGCGAGCTGTCAGCTTTTCATTGCGGTAGTGTTTTGAGTAAACTGTTCAGTTCGCGGCTCGCTTTGCCTCGAGCTACTGCAAATCACGTAGTACCTACTTTTCCAATAGGCTCTTGGTTTCGGGCGGCCAGCTGTGCTTTGCGGTAGTGTTTCCAGTTAACTGTGCGGTTTGAGGCTCGCTTTGCCTCGAGCAATGGAAGATCACGTAGTACCTATTTTTCCAATACGCTGTTGTTTTCGGGCGTCCAGCTGTGCATTGCGGTAGTGTTTCCAGTAAACTGTTCGGTTCGGCGCTCGATTTGCATCGAGCTATTGAAGATCACGTAGTACCTACCTTTCCAATAAGCTCTTCGTTTCGGGCGACCAGGTGTGCTTTGCGGGAGTGTTTCCAGTAAACTGTTCGGTTTGCGGCTCGCTTTGCCTCGAGCTACTGAAAATCACGTAGTACCTAATTTTCCGATAGGCTCTTGGTTTCGGGTGGCCAGTTGTGCATTGCGGTACTGTTTCCAGTTAACTGTTCGGTTCGCGGCTCGCTTTGCATCGAGCTACTGAATATCACGAAGTACCTACTTTTGCAATAAGCTCTTGGTTTCGGGTGGCCAGCTGTGCTTTGCGGTAGTGTTTCCAGTAAACTGTTCGGTTCGCGGCTTGCTTATTGTCGAGCTACTGAAAATCACGTAGTACCTATTTTTCCAATAAGCTCTTGGTTTCGGGCGGCCGGCTGTGCTTAGCGGGAGTGTTTCCAGTAATCTGTTCGGTTCGCGTCCCGCTTTGCCTCGAGCTTCTGAAAATCACGTAGTTCCTACTTTTCCAATCAGCTCTTAGTTTCGGGTGGCCCGCTGTGCTTAGCGGGAGTGTTTCCACTAAACTGTTCGGTTCGCGGCTCGCTTTGCCTCGAGGTATTGAAGATTACGCAGTACCTACATTTCACGTAAGCTCTTCGTTTCGGGCGGCCAGCTGTGCTTTGCGGGAGTGTTTCCAGTAAACCGTTTGGTTCGCAGCTCGCTTTGCCTCGAGCCACTGAAAATCACGTAGTACCTACTTTTCCAATAAGCTCTTGGTTTCGGAGGGCGAGCTGTGCTTTGCGGGAGTGTTTCCAGTAAACTATTCGGTTCGCGGCTCGCTTTGCCTCGAGCCATTAAAAAGCACACAGTACGTTCTTTTCGAATAAGCTGTTCGTTTCGGGTGGCTATTTGTGCTTTGCGGCAGTGTTTCCAGTAAACTGTTCGGTTCGCGGCTTGCTTTGCGTCGAGCTGCTGAAAATCACGTAGTATCTATTTTTCCAATAAGCTCTTGGCATCGGGCGGCCAGCTCTGCTTTGTGGGAGTGTATTCAGTAAACCGTTTGGTTCGCAACTCGCTTTGCTTCGCGCCACTGAAAATCACGTAGTACCTACTTCTGGAGTAAGCTCTTGGTTTACGGTGGCCAGGTGTGCTTTACAGGAGTGCTTCAAGTAAACTGTTCGGTTCACGGCTCGCTTTGCCTCGAGCTACTGAAAATCACGCAGTACCTACTTTTGGAGTAAGCTCTTGGTTTCGTGCGGCCAGCTATGCTTTGTGGGAGTGTTTCCAGTCTAACTGCTCGGTTCGCGGCTCGCTTTGCCTCGAGCTACAGAAAATCATGTGGTACCTACTTTTCCAATAAGCTCTTGGTTTCGGGCGGCCAGCAGTGCTTTGCGGGAGTGTTCACAGTAAACTGTTCGGTTCACGGCTCGCTTTGCCTCGAGCAACAGAAAATCACGTAGTACCTACATTTCCAGTAAGCTCTTAGTTTCGAGCGGCCAGCTGTTCTTTGCAGTAGTGTTTTGAGGAAACTGTTTGGTTCGCGGCTCGCTTTGCCTCGAGCTGCTGAAAATCACGTAGCACCTACCTTTCCAGTAAGCTCTTGGTTTCGGGTGGCCAGGTGTGCTTTGCGGGAGACTTTCCAGTAAACTGTTCGGTTCGCGGCTTGCTTCGCATCGATCTATTGAAGATCACGTAATACCTACTTTTCCAATAAGCTCTTGGTTTCGGGCGGCCAGCTGTGCTTTGCGGGAGTGTTTCCAGTAAACAGTTAGGGTCGCAGCTCGCTTTGCCGCGAGCCACTGAAAATCACGTAGTACCTACTTTTCGAATAAGCTGTTCGTTTCGGGTGGCTATTTGTGCTTTGCGGCAGTGTTTGCAGTAAACTGTTCGGTTCACGGCTTGCTTTGCGTCGAGCTACTGAAAATCACGTAGTACCTACATATATAGTAAGCTCTTAGTTTCGAGCGGCCAGCTGTTCTTTGCAGTAGTGTTTCCAGTAAACTGTTCGGTTCGCGGCTAGCTTTGCCTCGAGCTACTGAAAATCACGTAGTTGTACAGTTGGAGTAAGCTCTTGGTTTCGGGCGGCCAGCTATGCTTTGCGGGAGTGTTTCCAGTCTAACTGTTCGGTTCGCGGCTCGCTTTGCCTCGAGCTACTGAAAATCACATAGTACCTACTTTTCAAATAAGGTCTTGGTTTCGAGCTGTCAGCTGTTCTTTGCGGGAGTGTTTCCATTAAACTGTTCGGTTCGCGGCTCGCTTTGCATCGAGGTATTGAAGATTACGCAGTGCCTACATTTCACGTAAGCTCTTGGTTTAGAGCTGTCAGCTGTGCTTTGCGGCAGTGTTTCCAGTAAATTGTTCCTTTCGCGGCTCGTTTGCTTCGAGCTACTGAAAATCACGTAGTACCTACTTTTCCAATAAACTCTTGCATTCGGGCGGCCAGCTGTGCTTTGCGGAAGTGTTTCCAGTAAACTGTTCGGTTCACGGCTCGCTTTGTATCGAGGTACTGAAAATCACGTAGTACCTACTTTTCCAAAATGCTCTTGGTTTCGAGCGGCCAGCAGTGCTTTGCCGCAGTGTTTACAGTCAACTGTTCGGTTCGCGGCTCGCTTTGCCTCGAGCAACAGAAAATCACGTAGTACCTACATTTCCAGTAAGCTCTTAGTTTCGAGCGGCCAGCTGTTGGTTGCAGTAGTGTTTTGAGGAAACTGTTTGGTTCGCGGCTCGCTTTGCCTCGAGCTGCTGAAAATCACGTAGCACCTACCTTTCCAGTAAGGCCTTGGTTTCGGGTGGCCAGGTGTGCTTTGCGGGAGAGTTTCCAGTAAACTGTTCTGTTCGCGGCTTGCTTTGCATCGATCTACTGAAAATCACGTAGTATGTATTTTTCCAATAAGCTCTTGGCATCGGGCGGCGAGCTGTGCTTTGCGGGAGTATTTCCAGTAAACTGTTCGGTTCGCGGCTCGCTTTGCCTCTAGCTTTTGAAGATCACGTAGTACCTACTTTTCCAATAAGCTCTTGGTTTCGGGTGCCCAGGTGTGCTTTGCGGGAGTGTTTCCAGTAAACTGTTCTGTTCGCGGCTCGCTCTGCCTCGTGCTACTGAAAATCACGAAGTACTTACCTTTCCAGTAAGCTCTTGGTTTCGAGCTGTCAGCTGTTCTTTGCTAGAGTGTTTCCAGCGGACTGCTCGGTTCGCAGCTCGCTTGCCCTCGAGCTACTGAAAATCACGTAGTACCTACTTTTCCCATAAACTCTTGGATTCGGGCGGCCAGCTGTGCTTTGCGGAAGTGTTTCCAGTAAACTGTTCGGTTCTCGGCTCGCTTCGTATCGAGGTACTGAAAATCACGTAGTACCTACTTTTCCAATAAGCTCTCGGTTTCGGGAGGCCACCTGTGCTTTGCGGTAGTGTTTCCAGTTAACTGTGCGGTTTGAGGCTCGATTTGCCTCGAGCAATGGAAGATCACGTAGTACCTACATTGCCAGTAAACTCTTGGTTTCGAGCTGTCAGCTGTTCTTTGCGGTAGTGTTCTGAGTAAACTGTTCGGTTCGCTGCTTGCTTTGCATCGAGCCATTGAAGATCGCGTAGTATCTACTTTTCCAATAAGCTCTTGGTTTCGGGCGGCCAGCTGTGCTTTGCGGGAGTGTTTCCAGTTTTACTGTTCGGTTAGCGGCTCGCATTGCCTCGCGCTGCTGAAAATCATCTAGTACCTACATTTCCAATAAGCTCTTGGTTTCGGGCGGTCAGCTGTGCTTTGCGGGAGTGTTTATAGTAAACTGTTCGGTTCGCGGCTCGCTTTGCCTCGAGCTACCGAAAATCACGTAGTACCTACATTTCCAGTAAGCTCTTGGTTTCGAGCTGTCAGCTGTTCCTTGCGGTAGTGTTTTAAGTAAACTGTTCGGATCGCGGCTCGCTTTGCATCGAGCTATGGAAGATCACGTAGCACGTACTTATCGCTTAAACTCTTGGTTTCGGGTGGTCAGGGGTGCTTTGCGCGAGTGTTTCCAGTAAACTGTTCGGTTTGAGGCTCGCTTTGTCTCGAGCATTGGAAGATCACGTAGTACCTACTCTTCCAATACGCTCTTGGTTTCGGGCGGCCAGCTGTGCTTTGCGGTAGTGTTTCCAGTTAACTGTGCGGTTTGAGGCTCGCTTTGTCTCGAGCATTGGAAGATAACGTAGTACCTACTCTACCAATACGCTGTTGGTTTCGGGCGGCCAGCTGTGCATTGCGGTAGTGTTTCCAGTGAACTGTTCGGTTCACAGCTCGCTTTGCCTCGAGCTACCGAAAATCACGTTTTACCTACTTTTGGAGTAAACTCTTGGTTTCGTGTGGCCAGGTATGCTTTGCGGGAGTGTTTCCAGTTTTACTGTTCTGTTAGTGGCTCGCATTGCTTCGAGCTACTGAAAATCATGTAGTACCTACTTTTCCAATAAGCTCTTGGTTTGGGCGGCCAGCAGTGCTTTGCGGGAGTGTTTACAGTAAACTGTTCGGTTCGCGGCTCGCTTTGCCTCGAGCTACCGAAAATCACGTAGTACCTACATTTTCAGTAAGCTCTTGCTTGCGAGCTGTCAGCTTTTCATTGCGGTAGTGTTTTGAGTAAACTGTTCAGTTCGCGGCTCGCTTTGCCTCGAGCTACTGAAAATCACGTAGTACCTACTTTTCCAATAGGCTCTTGGTTTCGGGCGGCCAGCTGTGCTTTGCGGTAGTGTTTCCAGTTAACTGTGCGGTTTGAGGCTCGCTTTGCCTCGAGCAATGGAAGATCACGTAGTACCTATTTTTCCAATACGCTGTTGTTTTCGGGCGTCCAGCTGTGCATTGCGGTAGTGTTTCCAGTAAACTGTTCGGTTCGGCGCTCGATTTGCATCGAGCTATTGAAGATCACGTAGTACCTACCTTTCCTATAAGCTCTTCGTTTCGGGCGACCAGCTGTGCTTTGCGGGAGTGTTTCCAGTAAACTGTTCGGTTTGCGGCTCGCTTTGCCTCGAGCTACTGAAAATCACGTAGTACCTAATTTTCCGATAGGCTCTTGGTTTCGGGTGGCCAGTTGTGCATTGCGGTACTGTTTCCAGTTAACTGTTCGGTTCGCGGCTCGCTTAGCATCGAGCTACTGAATATCACGAAGTACCTACTTTTGCAATAAGCTCTTGGTTTCGGGTGGCCAGCTGTGCTTTGCGGTAGTGTTTCCAGTAAACTGTTCGGTTCGCGGCTTGCTTATTGTCGAGCTACTGAAAATCACGTAGTACCTATTTTTCCAATAAGCTCTTGGTTTCGGGCGGCCGGCTGTGCTTAGCGGGAGTGTTTCCAGTAATCTGTTCGGTTCGCGTCCCGCTTTGCCTCGAGCTTCTGAAAATCACGTAGTTCCTACTTTTCCAATCAGCTCTTAGTTTCGGGTGGCCCGCTGTGCTTAGCGGGAGTGTTTCCACTAAACTGTTCGGTTCGCGGCTCGCTTTGCCTCGAGGTATTGAAGATTACGCAGTACCTTCATTTCACGTAAGCTCTTGGTTTCGGGCGGCCAGCTGTGCTTTGCGGGAGTGTTTCCAGTAAACGGTTTGGTTCGCAGCTCGCTTTGCCTCGAGCCACTGAAAATCACGTAGTACCTACGTTTCCAATAAGCTCTTGGTTTCGGAGGGCGAGCTGTGCTTTGCGGGAGTGTTTCCAGTAAACTATTCGGTTCGCGGCTCGCTTTGCCTCGAGCCATTAAAAAGCACACAGTACGTTCTTTTCGAATAAGCTGTTCGTTTCGGGTGGCTATTTGTGCTTTGCGGCAGTGTTTCCAGTAAACTGTTCGGTTCGCGGCTTGCTTTGCGTCGAGCTACTGAAAATCACGTAGTATCTATTTTTCCAATAAGCTCTTGGCATCGGGCGGCCAGCTCTGCTTTGTGGGAGTGTATTCAGTAAACCGTTTGGTTCGCAACTCGCTTTGCTTCGCGCCACTGAAAATCACGTAGTACCTACTTCTGGAGTAAGCTCTTGGTTTACGGTGGCCAGGTGTGCTTTACAGGAGTGCTTCGAGTAAACTGTTCGGTTCACGGCTCGCTTTGCCTCGAGCTACTGAAAATCACGTAGTACCTACTTTTGGAGTAAGCTCTTGGTTTCGTGCGGCCAGCTATGCTTTGTGGGAGTGTTTCCAGTCTAACTGCTCGGTTCGCGGCTCGCTTTGCCTCGAGCTACAGAAAATCATGTGGTACCTACTTTTCCAATAAGCTCTTGGTTTCGGGCGGGCAGCAGTGCTTTGCGGGAGTGTTCACAGTAAAGTGTTCGGTTCACGGCTCGCTTTGCCTCGAGCAACAGAAAATCACGTTGAACCTACATTTCCAATATGCTCTTAGTTTCGAGCGGCCAGCTGTTCTTTGCAGTAGTGTTTTGAGGAAACTGTTTGGTTCGCGGCTCGCTTTGCCTCGAGCTGCTGAAAATCACGTAGCACCTACCTTTCCAGTAAGCTCTTGGTTTCGGGTGGCCAGGTGTGCTTTGCGGGAGACTTTCCAGTAAACTGTTCGGTTCGCGGCTTGCTTCGCATCGATCTATTGAAGATCACGTAATACCTACTTTTCCAATAAGCTCTTGGTTTCGGGCGGCCAGCTGTGCTTTGCGGGAGTGTTTCCAGTAAACGGTTAGGGTCGCAGCTCGCTTTGCCGCGAGCCACTGAAAATCACGTAGTACCTACTTTTCGAATAAGCTGTTCGTTTCGGGTGGCTATTTGTGCTTTGCGGCAGTGTTTGCAGTAAACTGTTCGGTTCACGGCTTGCTTTGCGTCGAGCTACTGAAAATCACGAAGTACCTACATATATTGTAAGCTCTTAGTTTCGAGCGGCCAGCTGTTATTTGCAGTAGTGTTTCCAGTAAACTGTTCGGTTCGCGGCTAGCTTTGCCTCGAGCTACTGAAAATCACGTAGTAGTACAGTTGGAGTAAGCTCTGGGTTTCGGGCGGCCAGCTATGCTTTGCGGGAGTGTTTCCAGTCTAACTGTTCGGTTCGCGGCTCGCTTTGCCTCGAGCTACTGAAAATCACATAGTACCTACTTTTCCAATAAGGTCTTGGTTTCGAGCTGTCAGCTGTTCTTTGCGGGAGTGTTTCCAATAAACTGTTCGGTTCGCGGCTCGCTTTGCATCGAGGTATTGAAGATTACGCAGTGCCTACATTTCACGTAAGCTCTTGGTTTAGAGCTGTCAGCTGTGCTTTGCGGCAGTGTTTCCAGTAAATTGTTCCGTTCGCGGCTCGTTTGCTTCGAGCTACTGAAAATCACGTAGTACCTACTTTTCCAATAAACTCTTGCATTCGGGCGGCCAGCTGTGCTTTGCGGAAGTGTTTCCAGTAAACTGTTCGGTTCACGGCTCGCTTTGTATCGAGGTACTGAAAATCACGTAGTACCTACTTTTCCAATAAGCTCTTGGTTTCGGGCGGCCACCTGTGCTTTGCGGTAGTGTTTCCAGTTAACTGTGCGGTTTGAGGCTCGATTTGCCTCGAGCAATGGAAGATCACGTAGTACCTACATTTCCAGTAAACTCTTGGTTTCGAGCTGTCAGCTGTTCTTTGCGGTAGTGTTCTGAGTAAACTGTTCGGTTCGCTGCTTGCTTTGCATCGAGCCATTGAAGATCGCGTAGTATCTACTTTTCCAATAAGCTCTTGGTTTCGGGCGGCCAGCTGTGCTTTGCGGGAGTGTTTCCAGTTTTACTGTTCGGTTAGCGGCTCGCATTGCCTCAAGCTACTGAAAATCATCTAGTACCTACATTTCCAATAAGCTCTTGGTTTCGGGCGGTCAGCTGCGCTTTGCGGGAGTGTTCATAGTAAACTGTTCGGTTCGCGGCTCGCTTTGCCTCGAGCTAACGAAAATCACGTAGTACCTACATTTCCAGTAAGCTCTTGGTTTCGAGCTGTCAGCTGTTCCTTGCGGTAGTGTTTCAAGTAAACTGTTCGGTTCGCGGCTCGCTTTGCATCGAGCTATGGAAGATCACGTAGCAGGTACTTATCGCTTAAACTCTTGGTTTCGGGTGGTCAGGGGTGCTTTGCGCGAGTGTTTCCAGTAAACTGTTCGGTGCGCGGCTCGATTTGAATCAAGCTAGTGAAACTCACGTAGTACCTACTTTTCCAATAAGCTCTTGGTTTAGGGCGGCCAGCTGTGCTTTGCGGTAGTGTTTCCAGTTAACTGTGCGGTTTGAGGCTCGCTTTGTCTCGAGCATTGGAAGATCACGTAGAACCTACTCTTCCAATACGCTGTTGGTTTCGGGCGGCCAGCTGTGCATTGCGGTAGTGTTTCCAGTAAACTGTTGGGTTCGCTGCTCGATTTGCCTCGAGCTACTGAAAATCACGTAGTACCTACTTTTACAATACGCTCTTGTTTTCGGGTGGTCAGCTGTGCATTGCGGGAGTGTTTCCAGTAAACTGTTCGGTTCGCGGCTTGCTTTGCATCGAGCTACTGAAAATCACGTAGTACTTACTTTTCCAATAAGCTCTTGGTTTCGGGTGGCCAGGTGTGCATTGCGGTAGTGTTTCCAGTGAACTGTTCGGTTCGCGGCTCGATTTGCCTCGAGCTACCGAAAATCGCGTAGTACCTACATTTCCAGTAAGCTCTTGCTTTCGTGCTGTCAGCTATTCCATGCGGAAGCGTTTTAAGTAAACTGTTCGGTTCACAGCTCGCTTTGCCTCGAGCTACAGAAAATCATGTGGTACCTACTTTTCCAATAAGCTCTTGGTTTCGGGCGGCCAGCAGTGCTTTGCGGGAGTGTTCACAGTAAACTGTTAGGTTCACGGCTCGCTTTGCCTCGAGCAACAGAAAATCACGTAGTACCTACATTTCCAGTAAGCTCTTAGTTTCGAGCGGCCAGCTGTTCTTTGCAGTAGTGTTTTGAGGAAACTGTTTGGTTCGCGGCTCGCTTTGCCTCGAGCTGCTGAAAATCACGTAGCACCTACCTTTCCAGTAAGCTCTTGGTTTCGGGTGGCCAGGTGTGCTTTGCGGGAGACTTTCCAGTAAACTGTTCGGTTCGCGGCTTGCTTCGCATCGATCTATTGAAGATCACGTAATACCTACCTTTCCAATAAGCTCTCGGTTTCGGGCGGCCAGCTGTGCTTTGCGGCAGTGTTTGCAGTAAACTGTTCGGTTCACGGCTTGCTTTGCGTCGAGCGACTGAAAATCACATAGTACCTACATATATAGTAAGCTATTAGTTTCGAGCGGCCAGCTGTTCTTTGCAGTAGTGTTTCCAGTAAACTGTTCGGTTCGCGGCTCGCTTTGCCTCGAGCTACTGAAAATCACATAGTACCTACTTTTCCAATAAGGTCTTGGTTTCGAGCTGTCAGCTGTTCTTTGCGGGAGTGTTTCCACTAAACTGCTCGGTTCGCGGCTCGCTTTGCATCGAGGTATTGAAGATTACGCAGTGCCTACATTTCACGTAAGCTCTTGGTTTAGAGCTGTCAGCTGTGCTTTGCGGCAGTGTTTCCAGTAAATTGTTCCGTTCGCGGCTCGTTTGCTTCGAGCTACTGAAAATCACGTAGTACCTACTTTTCCATTGAACTCTTGGTTTCGGGCGGCCAGCTGTGCTTTGCGGCAGTGTTTCCAGTAAACTGTTCGGTTCGGGGCTCGCTTTGCTTCGAGCTATTGAAGATCACGTAGTACCTACCTTTACAGTAAGCTCTTAGTTTAGAGCTGTCAGCAGTGCTTTGCGGCAGTGTTTCCAATAAACTATTCGGTTCACGGCTCGCTTTGCTTCGAGCCACTGAAAATCACGTACTATCTACTTTTCCCATAAGCTCTCGGTTTCGGGTGGCCAGATGTGCTTTGCGGGAGTGTTTCCAGTAAACTGTTTGGTTCGCGGCTCGGTTTGCATCGAGCTTTTGAAGATCACGTAGTACCTACTTTTCCAATAAGCTCTTGGTTTCGAGCTGTCAGCTGTTCTTTGCTGGAGTGTTTCCAGCGGACTGTTTGGTTCGCTGCTCTCTTTCCATCGAGCTACTGAAAATCACGTAGTACCTACTTCTGGAGTAAGCTCTTGGTTTACGGTGGCCAGGTGTGTTTTACAGGAGTGCTTCGAGTAAACTGCTCGGTTCGCGGCTCGCTTTGCCTCGAGCTACTGAAAATCATGTAGTACCTACTTTTACAATATGCTCTTGGTTTCCGGCGGTCAGCAGTGCTTTGCCGGAGTGTTTACAGTCAACTGTTCGGTTCGCGGCTCGCTTTGCCTCGTGAAACAGAAAATCACGTAGTACCTACATTTCCAGTAAGCTCTTAGTTTCGAGTGGCCAGCTGTTCTTTGCAGTAGTGTTTTGAGGAAACTGTTTGGTTCGCGGCTCGCTTTGCCTCGAGCTGCTGAAAATCACGTAGCACCTACCTTTCCAGTAAGCCCTTGGTTTCGGGTGCCCAGGTGTGCTTTGCGGGAGAGTTTCCAGTAAACTGTTCGGTTCGCGGCTTGCTTTGTATCGATCTACTGAAAATCACGCAGTATCTATTTTTCCAATAAGCTCTTGGCATCGGGCGGCGAGCTGTGCTTTGCGGGAGTATTTCCAGTAAACTGTTCGGTTCGCGGCTCGCTTTGCCTCGAGCTACTGAAAATCACGTAGTACCTACTTTTCCAATAAGCTCTCGGTTTCCGCCGGCCAGCTGTGCTTTGCGGGAGTGTTTCCAGTAAACTGTTCGGCTCGCGGCTCGCTTTGCATCGAGCTTTTGAAGATCACGTAGTACCTACTTTTCCAATAAGCTCTTGGTTTCGGGTGTCCAGGTGTGCTTTGCGGGAGTGTTTCCAGTAAACTGTTCGGTTCGCGGCTCGCTCTGCCTCGGGCTACTAAAATAACTTAGTACTTACCTTTCCAGTAAGCTCTTGGTTTCGAGTTGTCAGCTGTTCTTTGCTAGAGTGTTTCCAGCGGACTGTGCGGTTCGCAGCTCGCTTGCCCTCGAGCTACTGAAAATCACGTAGTACCTACTTTTCCAATAAACTCTTGCATTCGGGCGGCCAGCTGTGCTTTGCGGAAGTGTTTCCAGTAAACTGTTCGGTTCACGGCTCGCTTTGTATCGAGGTACTGAAAATCACGTAGTACCTACTTTTCCAATAAGCTCTTGGTTTCGGGCGGCCACCTGTGCTTTGCGGTAGTGTTTCCAGTTAACTGTGCGGTTTGAGGCTCGATTTGCCTCGAGCAATGGAAGATCACGTAGTACCTACATTTCCAGTAAACTCTTGGTTTCGAGCTGTCAGCTGTTCTTTGCGGTAGTGTTCTGAGTAAACTGTTCGGTTCGCTGCTTGCTTTGCATCGAGCCATTGCAGATCGCGTAGTATCTACTTTTCCAATAAGCTCTTGGTTTCGGGCGGCCAGCTGTGCTTTGCGGGAGTGTTTCCAGTGTTACTGTTCGGTTAGCGGCTCGCATTGCCTCGAGCTACTGAAAATCATCTAGTACCTACATTTCCAATAAGCTCTTGGTTTCGGGCGGTCAGCTGTGCTTTGCGGTAGTGTTTATAGTAAACTGTTCGGTTCGCGGCTCGCTTTGCCTCGAGCTACCGAAAATCACGTAGTACCTACATTTCCAGTAAGCTCTTGGTTTCGAGCTGTCAGCTGTTCCTTGCGGTAGTGTTTGAGGTAAACTGTTCGGTTCGCGGCTCGCTTTGCATCGAGCTATGGAAGATCACGTAGCACGTACTTATCGCTTAAACTCTTGGTTTCGGGTGGTCAGGGGTGCTTTGCGCGAGTGTTTCCAGTAAACTGTTCGGTGCGCGGCTCGATTTGAACCGAGCTAGTGAAACTCACGTAGTACCTACTTTTCGAATAAGCTCTTGGTTTCGGGCGGCCAGCTGTGCTTTGCGGTAGTGTTTCCAGTTAACTGTGCGGTTTGAGGCTCGCTTTGTCTCGAGCATTGGAAGATCACGTAGTACCTACTTTTCCAATACGCTGTTGGTATCGGGCGGCCAGCCTTGCATTGCGGTAGTGTTTCCAGTAAACTGTTCGGTTCGCTGCTCGATTTGCCTCGAGCTACTGAAAATCACGTAGTACCTACTTTTACAATACGCTCTTGGTTTCGGGTGGTCAGCTGTGCATTGCGGGAGTGTTTCCAGTAGACTGTTCGGTTCGCGGCTTGCTTTGCATCGAGCTACTGAAAATCACGTAGTACTTACTTTTCCAATAAGGTCTTGGTTTCGGGTGGCCAGGTGTGCATTGCGGTGGTGTTTCCAGTGAACTGTTCGGTTCGCGGCTCGATTTGCCTCGAGCTACCGAAAATCACGTAGTACCTACATTTCCGGTAAGCTCTTGCTTTCGAGCTGTCAGCTATTCCATGCGGAAGCGTTTTAAGTAAACTGTTCGGTTCACAGCTCGCTTTGCCTCGAGCTACCGAAAATCACGTTTTACCTACTTTTGGAGTAAACTCTTGGTTTCGGGTGGCCAGGTATGCTTTGCGGGAGTGTTTCCAGTTTTACTGTTCTGTTAGTGGCTCGCATTGCCTCGAGCTACTGAAAATCATGTAGTACCTACTTTTCCAATAAGCTCTTGGTTTGGGCGGCCAGCAGTGCTTTGCGGGAGTGTTTACAGTAAACTGTTCGGTTCGCGGCTCGCGTTGCCTCGAGCTACCGAAAATCACGTAGTACCTACATTTCCAGTAAGCTCTTGCTTGCGAGCAGTCAGCTTTTCATTGCGGTAGTGTTTTAAGTAAACTGTTCGGTTCGCGGCTCGCTTTGCATCGAGCTATTGAAGATCACGTAGCACCTACTTTTCCCATAAGCTCTTGGTTTCGGGTGGTCAGGGGAGCTTGCGCGAGTGTTTCCAGTAAACTGTTCGGTTCGCGGCTCGATTTGCCTCGAGCTACTGAAAATCACGTAGTACCTACTTTTCCAATAAGCTCTTTGTTTTGGGTGGCCAGCAGTGCATTGCGGTAGTGTTTCCAGTTAACTGTTCGGTTCGCGGCTCGCCTTGCCTCGAGCAATGGAAGATCATGTAGTACCTACATTTCCAGTAAGCTCTTGGTTTCGAGCTGTCAGTTGTTCTTTGCGGTAGTGTTTTGAGTAAACTGTTCAGTTCGCGGCTCGCTTTGCCCCGAGCTACTGAAAATTACGTAGTACTTACTTTTCCAATAAGCTCTTGGTTTCGGGTGGCCACGTGTGCATTGCGGTAGTGTTTCCAGTGAACTGTTCGGTTCGCGGCTCGATTTGCCTCGAGCTACCGAAAATCACGTAGTACCTACATTTACAGTAAGCTCTTGCTTTCGAGCTGTCAGCTATTCCAGGCGGAAGCGTTTTAAGTAAACTGTTCGGTTCACAGCTCGCTTTGCCTCGAGCTACCGAAAATCAAGTTTTACCTACTTTTGGAGTAAACTCTTGGTTTCGGGTGGCCAGGTATGCTTTGCGGGAGTGTTTCCAGTTTTACTGTTCTGTTAGTGGCTCGCATGGCCTCGAGCTACTGAAAATCATGTAGTACCTACTTTTCCAATAAGCTCTTGGTTTGGGCGGCCAGCAGTGCTTTGCGGGAGTGTTTACAGTAAACTGTTCGGTTCGCGGCTCGCGTTGCCTCGAGCTACCGAAAATCACGTAGTACCTACATTTCCAGTAAGCTCTTGCTTGCGAGCTGTCAGCTTTTCATTGCGGTAGTGTTTCCCGTAAACTGTTCGGTTCGCCGCTCGATTTGCATCGAGCTATTGAAGATCACGTAGCACCTACGTTTCCAATAAGCTCTTCGTTTCGGGCGACCAGCTGTGCTTTGCGGGAGTGTTTCTAGTAAACTGTTCGGTTCGCGGCTCGCTTTGTATTGAGCTACTGAAAATCACGTACTATCTACTTTTCCCATAAGCTCTCGGTTTCGGGTGGCCAGATGTGCTTTGCGGGAGTGTTTCCAGTAAACTGTTTGGTTCGCGGCTCGGTTTGCATCGAGCTTTTGAAGATCACGTAGTACCTACTTTTCCAATAAGCTCTTGGTTTCGAGCTGTCAGCTGTTCTTTGCTGGAGTGTTTCCAGCGGACTGTTTGGTTCGCTGCTCTCTTTCCATCGAGCTACTGAAAATCACGTAGTACCTACTTCTGGAGTAAGCTCTTGGTTTACGGTGGCCAGGTGTGTTTTACAGGAGTGCTTCGAGTAAACTGCTCGGTTCGCGGCTCGCTTTGCCTCGAGCTACTGAAAATCATGTAGTACCTACTTTTACAATATGCTCTTGGTTTCCGGCGGTCAGCAGTGCTTTGCCGGAGTGTTTACAGTCAACTGTTCGGTTCGCGGCTCGCTTTGCCTCGTGCAACAGAAAATCACGTAGTACCTACATTTCCAGTAAGCTCTTAGTTTCGAGTGGCCAGCTGTTCTTTGCAGTAGTGTTTTGAGGAAACTGTTTGGTTCGCGGCTCGCTTTGCCTCGAGCTGCTGAAAATCACGTAGCACCTACCTTTCCAGTAAGCCCTTGGTTTCGGGTGCCCAGGTGTGCTTTGCGGGAGAGTTTCCAGTAAACTGTTCGGTTCGCGGCTTGCTTTGTATCGATCTACTGAAAATCACGCAGTATCTATTTTTCCAATAAGCTCTTGGCATCGGGCGGCGAGCTGTGCTTTGCGGGAGTATTTCCAGTAAACTGTTCGGTTCGCGGCTCGCTTTGCCTCGAGCTACTGAAAATCACGTAGTACCTACTTTTCCAATAAGCTCTCGGTTTCCGCCGGCCAGCTGTGCTTTGCGGGAGTGTTTCCAGTAAACTGTTCGGCTCGCGGCTCGCTTTGCATCGAGCTTTTGAAGATCACGTAGTACCTACTTTTCCAATAAGCTCTTGGTTTCGGGTGTCCAGGTGTGCTTTGCGGGAGTGTTTCCAGTAAACTGTTCGGTTCGCGGCTCGCTCTGCCTCGGGCTACTAAAATAACTTAGTACTTACCTTTCCAGTAAGCTCTTGGTTTCGAGTTGTCAGCTGTTCTTTGCTAGAGTGTTTCCAGCGGACTGTGCGGTTCGCAGCTCGCTTGCCCTCGAGCTACTGAAAATCACGTAGTACCTACTTTTCCAATAAACTCTTGCATTCGGGCGGCCAGCTGTGCTTTGCGGAAGTGTTTCCAGTAAACTGTTCGGTTCACGGCTCGCTTTGTATCGAGGTACTGAAAATCACGTAGTACCTACTTTTCCAATAAGCTCTTGGTTTCGGGCGGCCACCTGTGCTTTGCGGTAGTGTTTCCAGTTAACTGTGCGGTTTGAGGCTCGATTTGCCTCGAGCAATGGAAGATCACGTAGTACCTACATTTCCAGTAAACTCTTGGTTTCGAGCTGTCAGCTGTTCTTTGCGGTAGTGTTCTGAGTAAACTGTTCGGTTCGCTGCTTGCTTTGCATCGAGCCATTGCAGATCGCGTAGTATCTACTTTTCCAATAAGCTCTTGGTTTCGGGCGGCCAGCTGTGCTTTGCGGGAGTGTTTCCAGTGTTACTGTTCGGTTAGCGGCTCGCATTGCCTCGAGCTACTGAAAATCATCTAGTACCTACATTTCCAATAAGCTCTTGGTTTCGGGCGGTCAGCTGTGCTTTGCGGTAGTGTTTATAGTAAACTGTTCGGTTCGCGGCTCGCTTTGCCTCGAGCTACCGAAAATCACGTAGTACCTACATTTCCAGTAAGCTCTTGGTTTCGAGCTGTCAGCTGTTCCTTGCGGTAGTGTTTGAGGTAAACTGTTCGGTTCGCGGCTCGCTTTGCATCGAGCTATGGAAGATCACGTAGCACGTACTTATCGCTTAAACTCTTGGTTTCGGGTGGTCAGGGGTGCTTTGCGCGAGTGTTTCCAGTAAACTGTTCGGTGCGCGGCTCGATTTGAACCGAGCTAGTGAAACTCACGTAGTACCTACTTTTCGAATAAGCTCTTGGTTTCGGGCGGCCAGCTGTGCTTTGCGGTAGTGTTTCCAGTTAACTGTGCGGTTTGAGGCTCGCTTTGTCTCGAGCATTGGAAGATCACGTAGTACCTACTTTTCCAATACGCTGTTGGTATCGGGCGGCCAGCTTTGCATTGCGGTAGTGTTTCCAGTAAACTGTTCGGTTCGCTGCTCGATTTGCCTCGAGCTACTGAAAATCACGTAGTACCTACTTTTACAATACGCTCTTGGTTTCGGGTGGTCAGCTGTGCATTGCGGGAGTGTTTCCAGTAGACTGTTCGGTTCGCGGCTTGCTTTGCATCGAGCTACTGAAAATCACGTAGTACTTACTTTTCCAATAAGGTCTTGGTTTCGGGTGGCCAGGTGTGCATTGCGGTAGTGTTTCCAGTGAACTGTTCGGTTCGCGGCTCGATTTGCCTCGAGCTACCGAAAATCACGTAGTACCTACATTTCCGGTAAGCTCTTGCTTTCGAGCTGTCAGCTATTCCATGCGGAAGCGTTTTAAGTAAACTGTTCGGTTCACAGCTCGCTTTGCCTCGAGCTACCGAAAATCACGTTTTACCTACTTTTGGAGTAAACTCTTGGTTTCGGGTGGCCAGGTATGCTTTGCGGGAGTGTTTCCAGTTTTACTGTTCTGTTAGTGGCTCGCATTGCCTCGAGCTACTGAAAATCATGTAGTACCTACTTTTCCAATAAGCTCTTGCTTGCGAGCAGTCAGCTTTTCATTGCGGTAGTGTTTTAAGTAAACTGTTCGGTTCGCGGCTCGCTTTGCATCGAGCTATTGAAGATCACGTAGCACCTACTTTTCCCATAAGCTCTTGGTTTCGGGTGGTCAGGGGAGCTTGCGCGAGTGTTTCCAGTAAACTGTTCGGTTCGCGGCTCGATTTGCCTCGAGCTACTGAAAATCACGTAGTACCTACTTTTCCAATAAGCTCTTTGTTTTGGGTGGCCAGCAGTGCATTGCGGTAGTGTTTCCAGTTAACTGTTCGGTTCGCGGCTCGCCTTGCCTCGAGCAATGGAAGATCATGTAGTACCTACATTTCCAGTAAGCTCTTGGTTTCGAGCTGTCAGTTGTTCTTTGCGGTAGTGTTTTGAGTAAACTGTTCAGTTCGCGGCTCGCTTTGCCCCGAGCTACTGAAAATTACGTAGTACTTACTTTTCCAATAAGCTCTTGGTTTCGGGTGGCCACGTGTGCATTGCGGTAGTGTTTCCAGTGAACTGTTCGGTTCGCGGCTCGATTTGCCTCGAGCTACCGAAAATCACGTAGTACCTACATTTACAGTAAGCTCTTGCTTTCGAGCTGTCAGCTATTCCAGGCGGAAGCGTTTTAAGTAAACTGTTCGGTTCACAGCTCGCTTTGCCTCGAGCTACCGAAAATCAAGTTTTACCTACTTTTGGAGTAAACTCTTGGTTTCGGGTGGCCAGGTATGCTTTGCGGGAGTGTTTCCAGTTTTACTGTTCTGTTAGTGGCTCGCATGGCCTCGAGCTACTGAAAATCATGTAGTACCTACTTTTCCAATAAGCTCTTGGTTTGGGCGGCCAGCAGTGCTTTGCGGGAGTGTTTACAGTAAACTGTTCGGTTCGCGGCTCGCGTTGCCTCGAGCTACCGAAAATCACGTAGTACCTACATTTCCAGTAAGCTCTTGCTTGCGAGCTGTCAGCTTTTCATTGCGGTAGTGTTTCCCGTAAACTGTTCGGTTCGCCGCTCGATTTGCATCGAGCTATTGAAGATCACGTAGCACCTACGTTTCCAATAAGCTCTTCGTTTCGGGCGACCAGCTGTGCTTTGCGGGAGTGTTTCTAGTAAACTGTTCGGTTCGCGGCTCGCTTTGTATTGAGCTACTGAAAATCACGTAGTTCCTACTTTTCCAATAAGCTCTTGGTTTCGGGTGGCCCGCTGTGCCTAGCGTGAGTGTTTCCAGTAAACTGTTCGTTTCGCGGCTCGCTTTGCCTCGAGCTAATGAAAATCGCGTAGTACCTACATTTGGAGTAAGCTCTTGGTTTAGGACGGCCAGCTGTGCTCTGCGGTAGTGTTTCCAGTTAACTGTTCGGTTCGCGGCTCGCCTTGCCTCGAGCAATGGAAGATCATGTAGTACCTACATTTCCAGTAAGCTCTTGGTTTCGAGCTGTCAGCTGTTCTTTGCGGTAGTGTTTTGAGTAAACTGTTCGGTTCGCGTCCCGCTTTGCCTCGAGCTACTGAAAATCACGTAGTACCTACTTTTGGAATAAGCTCTTGGTTTCCAGTGCCAGCTGAGCTTTACTGGAGTGTTTTTAGTAAACTGTTCGGTTCACGGCTCGTTTTGCCTCGAGCTGCCGAAAATCACGTTTTACCTAGTTTTGCAATACGCTCTTTGTTTCGGGCGGCCAGCTGTGCTTTGCGGGAGTGTTTCCAGTAAACAGTTTTGTTCGCGGCTTGCTTTGCCTCGAGCTACTGAAAACCACGTAGTACCTAATTTTCCGATAGGCTCTTGGTTTCGGGTGGCCAGTTGTGCATTGCGGTACTGTTTCCAGTTAACTGTTCGGTTCGCGGCTCGCTTTGCATCGAGCTTCTGAAAATCAAGTAGTTCCTACTTTTCCAATTATCTCTTGGTTTCGGGTGGCCCGCTGTGCTTAGCGGGAGTGTTTCCACTAAACTGTGCGGTTCGCGGCTCGCTTTGCCTCGAGCTACTGTAAATCACGTAGTACCTATTTTTCCAATAAGCTCTTGGTTTCGGGCGGCCGGCTGTGCATAGCGGGAGTGTTTCCAGTAAGCTGTTCGGTTCGCGTCCCGCTTTGCCTCGAGCTTCTGAAAATCAAGTAGTTCCTACTTTTCCAATTATCTCTTGGTTTCGGGTGGCCCGCTGTGCTTAGCGGGAGTGTTTCCACTAAACTGTGCGGTTCGCGGCTCGCTTTGCCTCGAGCTACTGTAAATCACGTAGTACCTACTTTTCCAATACGCTGTTGGTTTCGGGCGGCCAGCTGTTCATTGCGGTTGTGTTTCCAGTAAACTGTTCGCTTCGCGGCTCGGTTTGCATCGAGCTATTGAAGATCACGTAGCAGCTACTTTTCCCATAAGCTCTTGGTTTCAGGTGGTCGGAGGTGCTTCGCGCGAGTGTTTCTAGTAAACTGTTCGGTTCGCGGCTCGCTTTGCCTCGAGCGACTGAAAATCACGTAGTACCTACCTTTTTAGTAAGCTCTTTGTTTCGAGCTGTCAGCTGTTCTTTGCGGGAGTGTTTCTAGTAAACTGTTCGGTTCACGGCTCGCTTTGTATCGAGCTACTGAAAATCACGTAGTACCTACTTTTCCAATAAGCTCTTGGTTTCGGGCGGCCACCTGTGCCTTGCAGTAGTGTTTCCAGTTAACTGTGCGGTTCGCGGTTCGCTTTGCCTCGACCTTCTGAAAATCACGTAGTACTTACTTTTGCAATAAGCTCTTAGTTTCGGGCGACCAGCTGTGCTTTGCGTGAGTGTATCCAGTAAACTGTTCTGTTCGCGGCTCGATTTGCCTCGAGGTACGGAAAATCACGTAGTACCTACCTTTCCAGTAAGCTCTTAGTTTCGGGCGGCCAGCTGTGCATTGCGGGAGTGTTTCCAGTAAACTGTTCGGTTCGCGGCTTGCTTTGCATCGAGCTACTGAAAATCACGTAGTACTAACTTTTCCAATAGGCTCTTGGTTTCGGGTGGCCAGGTGTGCATTGCGGTAGTTTTTCCAGTGAACTGTTGGGGTCGCGGCTCCATTTGCCTCGAGCTAATGAAAATCACGTAGTACCTACATTTGGAGTAAGCTCTTGGTTTAGGACGGCCAGCTGTGCTCTGCGGGAGGGTTTCCAGTAAACTGTCCGGTTCGCGGCTCGCTTTGCCTCGAGCTACTGAAAATCACGTAGTACCTACTTCTGGATTATGCTCTTGGTTTCCAGTGGCAAGGTGTGCTTTACGGGAGTGTTTTCAGTAAACTGTTCGGCTCACGGCTCGCTTTTCCTCGAGCTATTGAATATCACGTAGTATCTTCTTTTCCAATAAGCTCTTGGTTTCGGGTGGCGCGCTGTGCTTTGTGGGAGTGTTTAAAGTAAACTGTTCGGTTCGCGTCCCGCTTTGCCTCGAGCTACTGAATATCACGTACTTCCTGCTTTTCCAATTAGCTCTTGGTTTCGCGTGGCCCGCTGTACTTTGCGGGAGTGTTCCAGTAAACTGTTCGGTTCGAGGCTCGCTTTGCATCGAGCTATTGATGATCAGGTAGTACCCACTTTTCCAATAAGCTCTTGGTTTCGGGTGGCAAGGTGTGCATTGCAGTAGTGTTTCAAGTTAACTGTTAGGTTCGCGGCTCGTTTTGCCTCGAGCTACTGAAAATCACGTAGTTCCTACTTTTAAAGCAAGCTCTTGGTTTCGGACGGCCAGCTGTGCTTTGCGGGAGGGTTTCCAGTAAACTGTCCGGTTCGCGGCTCGCTTTGCCTCGAGCTACTGAAAATCACGTAGTACCTACATATGGATTAAACTCTTGGTTTCCAGTGGCCAGCTGAGCTTTACGGGAGTGCTTCCAGTAAACTGTTCGGTTCACGGCTTGCTTTGCCTCGAGATACCGAAAATCACGTTTTACCTACCTTTCCAATAAGCTTTCGGTTTCGCGCGGCCAGCTGTGCTTTGCGGGAGTGTTTACAGTAAACTGTTCGCTTCGCGGCTCGCATTGCCTGGAGCTACCGAAAATCACGAAGAACCTACATTTCCAGTAAGCTCTTTGTTTCGAGCTGTCAGCTGTTCCTTGCGGTAGTGTTTTAAGTAAAATATTCGGTTCGCGGCTCGCTTTGCCTCGAGCTACTGAAAATCACGTAGTACCTACTTTTGGAATAAGCTCTTGGTTTCCAGTGGCCAGCTGAGCTTTACTGGAGTGTTTTTAGTAAACTGTTCGGTTCACGGCTCGTTTTGCCTCGAGCTGCCGAAAATCACGTTTTACCTACTTTTCCAATACGCTCTTGGTTTCGGGCGGCCAGCTGTGCTTTGCGGGAGTGTTTCCAGTAAACAGTTTTGTTCGCGGCTTGCTTTGCCTCGAGCTACTGAAAACCACGTAGTACCTACTTTTCCAATAAGCTATTGGTTTCGGGTGGCCAGCTGTGCTTTGAGGCAGTGTTTCCAGTTTAACTGTTCGGTTCGCGGATCGATTTGCCTTGAGCTACTGAAAATCACGTAGTACTTACTTTTCCAATACGCTCTTGGTTTCGGGCGGCCAGCTGTGCATTGCGGGAGTGTTTCCAGTAAACTGTACGGTTCGCGGCTTGATTTGCATCGAGCTACTGAAAATCACGCAGTACCCACTTTTCCAATAAGCTCTTGGTTTCGGGTGGCAGGTGTGCATTGCGGTAGTGTTTCCAGTTAACTGTTCGGTTAGCGGCTCGTTTCGCCTCGAACTACTGAAAATCACATAGTACCTACTTTGAAAGTGAGCTCTCGGTTTCGGACGGCCAGCTGTGCTTTGCGAGAGGTTTCCAGTAAACTGTCCGGTTCGCGGCTCGCTTTGCCTCGAGCTACTGAAAATCACGTAGTACCTACTTTTGGAGTAAGCTCTTGGTTTCGGACGGCCAGCTGTGCTTTGCGGGAGTGTTTCCAGTAAAGTGTTCGGTTCGCGGCTCGCTTTGCCTCGAGCTACCGAAAATCACGTAGTACCTACTTTTCCAATACGCTGTTGGTTTCGGGCGGCCAGTTGTTCATTGCAGTAGTGTTTCCAGTAAACTGTTCGGTTGGCGGCTCGTTTTGCATCGAGCTATTGAAGATCACGTAGCACCTACTTTTCCCATAAGCTCTTGCTTTCGGGTGGTCAGAGGTGCTTTGCGCGAGTGTTTCCAGTAAAGTGTTGGTTAGCGGCTCGCTTTGCCTCGAGCTATTGAAGGTCACGTGGTGTCTACTTTTCCAATAAGCTCTTGGTTTCGGGTGGCCAGCTGTGCTTTGCGGGGGTGTTTCCAGTAAACTGTTCGGTTCGCGGCTCGCTTTGCCTCGAGCTACTGAAAATCACGTAGTACCTACTTTTGCAATAAGCTCTTTGTTTTTGACGACCAGCTGTGCTTTGCGTGAGTGTATCCAGTAAACTGTTCTGTTCGTGGCTCACTTTGCCTCGAGCTACTGAAAATCACGTAGTACCTACCTTTCCAGAAAGCTCTTAGTTTCGATCTGCAGCTGATCTTTGCGAGAGTGTTTCTAGTAAATTGTTCAGTTCGCGGCTCGCTTTGTATCGAGCTACTGAAAATCACGTAGTACCTAATTTTCCGGTAAGCTCTTGGTTCCGGGTGGCCAGCTGTGCATTGCGGTACTGTTTTCAGTTAACTGTGCGGTTCGCGGCTCGCTTTGCATCGAACTACTGAATCTCACGTAGTACCTACTTTTGCAATAAGCTCTGTCGTTCGGGAGGCCAGCTGTGCATTGCGGTAGTGTTTCCAGTAAACTGTTCGGTTCGCGTCCCGCTTTGCCTCGAGCAATTGGAAATCACGTAATTCCTACTTTTCCAATAAGCTCTTGGTTTCGGGTGGCCCGCTGTGCTTTTCGGGGGTGTTTCTAGTATACTGTGCGGTTCACGGCTCGCTTTGTATCGAGCTACTGAAAATCACGTAGTACCTACTTTTGGAGTAAGCTCTTGGTTTCGGACGGCCAGCTGTGCTTTGCGGGAGGGTTTCCAGTAAACTGTCCCGTTTGAGGCTCGCTTTGCCTTGAGGAATGGAAGATCACGTAGTACCTACATTTCCTGTAAGATCTTCGTTTCGAGCTGTCAGCTGTGCTTTGCGGTAGTGTTTTAAGTAAACTGTTCGGTTCTCGGCTCGCTTTGTATCGAGCTACTGAAAATCACGTAGTACCTACTTTTGGAGTAAGCTCCTGGTTTCGGGCGGCCAGCTGTGCTTTGCGGAAGTGTGTCCAGTAAACTATTCGGTTCGCTTTTCGCTTTGCGTCGAGCTGTTGAAAATCACGTAGTACCTAATTTTGCAATAAGCTCTTTCTTTCGGGCGACCAGCTGTGCTTTGCGTGAGTGCATCCAGTAAACTGTTCTGTTCGCGGCTCGCTTTGCCTCGAGCTGCTGAAAATCACGTAGTACCTACCTTTCCAGTAAGCTCTTAGTTTCGAGCTGTCAGCTGCTCTTTGCGCGAGTGTTTCTAGTAAACTGTTCAGTTCGCGGCTCGCTTTGTATCGAGCTACTGAAAATCACGTAGTACCTAATTTTCCGATAAGCTCTTGGTTTCGGGTGGCCAGCTGTGCTTTGCGGGTGTGTTTCCAGTAAACTGTTTGGTTCGCGGCTTGTTTTGCCTCGAGCTACTGATAATCACATAGTACCTACTTTTGGAGTAAGCTCCTGGTTTGGACGGCTAGCTGTGCTTTGCGGTAGGGTTTCCAGTAAACTGTCCGATTCGCGGCTCGCTTTGCCTCGAGCTACTGAAAATCACGTAGTACCTACTTTTGGATTAAGCTCTTGATTTCCAGTGGCCAGGTGTGCTTTACGGGAGTGTTTCCAGTAAACTGTTCGCTTCGTGGCTCGATTTGCCTCGTGCTACTGAAAATCACGTAGTACCTACTTTTTCAATAAGCTCTTGGTTTCGGGAGGCTAGCTGTGCATTGCGGTAGTTTTTCCAGTTAACTGTTCGGTTCGCGGCTCGCTTCGCCTTGAGCTACGGAAAATCACATAGTACCTACTTTTGGAGTAAGCTCTTGGTTTCGGGCGGCCAGCTGTGCTTTGCGAGAGTGTTTCCAGTAAAGTGTTCGGTTCGCGGCTCGCCTTGCCTCGAGCTACTGAAAATCACGTAGTACCTACTTTTCCAATACGCGGTTGGTTTCGGGCGGCCAGCTAATCATTGCGGTAGTGTTTCCAGTAAACAGTTCGGTTGGCGGCTCGCTTTGCATCGAGCTATTGAAGATCATGTAGCACCTACTTTTCCCATAAGCTCTTGGTTTCGGTTGGTCAGAGGTGCTTTGCGCGAGTGTTTCCAGTAAACTGTTGGTTAGCGGCTCGCTTTGCCTCGAGCTACTGAAAATCACGTAGTACCTAACTTTCCAGTAAGCTCTTTGTTTTGAGCTGTCAGCTGTTCGTTGCAGGAGTGTTTCTAGTATACTGTACGGTTCACGGCTCGCTTTGTATCGAGCTACTGAAAATCACGTAGTACCTACTTTTGGAATAAGCTCTTGGTTTCCAGTGGCCAGCTGAGCTTTACTGGAGTGTTTTTAGTAAACTGTTCGGTTCACGGCTCGTTTTGCCTCGAGCTGCCGAAAATCACGTTTTACCTACTTTTCCAATACGCTCTTGGTTTCGGGCGGCCAGCTGTGCTTTGCGGGAGTGTTTCCAGTAAACAGTTTTGTTCGCGGCTTGCTTAGCCTCGAGCTACTGAAAACCACGTAGTACCTACTTTTCCAATAAGCTATTGGTTTCGGGTGGCCAGCTGTGCTTTGAGGCAGTGTTTCCAGTTTAACTGTTCGGTTCGCGGATCGATTTGCCTCGAGCTACTGAAAATCACGTAGTACTTACTTTTCCAATACGCTCTTGGTTTCGGGCGGGCAGCTGTGCATTGCTGGAGTGTTTCCAGTAAACTTTTCGGTTCGCGGCTTGATTTGCATCGAGCTACTGAAAATCACGCAGTACCCACTTTTCCAATAAGCTCTTGGTTTCGGGTGGCAGGTGTGCATTGCGGTAGTGTTTCCAGTTAACTGTTCGGTTCGCGGCTCGTTTCGCCTCGAACTACTGAAAATCACATAGTACCTACTTTGAAAGTGAGCTCTTGGTTTCGGACGGCCAGCTGTGCTTTGCGAGAGGTTTCCAGTAAACTGTCCGGTTCGCGGCTTGCTCTGCCTCGAGCTACTGAAAATCACGTAGTACCTACTTTTCCAATAAGCTCTTGGTTTCGGGTGGCCAGCTGTGCTTTGCGGGAGTGTTTCCAGTAAACTTTTCGGTTGGCCTCCCGCTTTGCATCGAGCTACTGAAAATCACGTAGTACCTACTTTTGGAGTAAGCTCTTGGTTTCGGACGGCCAGCTGTGCTTTGCGGGAGTGTTTCCAGTAAAGTGTTCGGTTCGCGGCTCGCTTTGCCTCGAGCTACCGAAAATCACGTAGTACCTACTTTTCCAATACGCTGTTGGTTTCGGGCGGCCAGTTGTTCATTGCAGTAGTGTTTCCAGTAAACTGTTCGGTTGGCGGCTCGCTTTGCATCGAGCTATTGAAGATCACGTAGCACCTACTTTACCCATAAGCTCTTGCTTTCGGGTGGTCAGAGGTGCTTTGCGCGAGTGTTTCCAGTAAACTGTTGGTTAGCGGCTCGCTTTGCCTCGAGCTACTGAAAATCACGTGGTACCTACTTTTCTAGTAAGCTCTTTGTTTCGGCCTGTCAGCTGTTCTTTGCGGGAGTGTTTCTAGTATACTGTACGGTTCACGGCTCGCTTTGTATCGAGCTACTGAAAATCACGTAGTACCTACTTTTGGAGTAAGCTCTTGGTTTCGGACGGCCAGCTGTGCTTTGCGGGAGGGTTTCCAGTAAACTCTCCGGTTCGCGGCTCGCTTCGCATCGAGCTATTGAAGGTCACGTGGTGTCTACTTTTGCAATAAGCTCTTGGTTTCGGGTGGCCAGCTGTGCTTTGCGGGAGCGTTTCCAGTAAACTGTTCGGTTCGCGGCTCGCTTTGCCTCGAGCTACTGAAAATCACGTAGTACCTACTTTTGCAATAAGCTCTTTGTTTTTGACGACCAGCTGTGCTTTGCGTGAGTGTATCCAGTAAACTGTTCTGTTCGTGGCTCGCTTTGCCTCGAGCTACTGAAAATCACGTAGTACCTACCTTTCCAGAAAGCTCTTAGTTTCGAGCTGCAGCTGATCTTTGCGAGAGTGTTTCTAGTAAATTGTTCGGTTCGTGGCTCGCTTTGTATCGAGCTACTGAAAATCACGTAGTACCTAATTTTCAGGTAAGCTCTTGGTTTTGGGTGGCCAGCTGTGCATTGCGGTACTGTTTCCAGTTAACTGTGCGGTTCGCGGCTCGCTTTGCATCGAGCTACTGAATATCACGTAGTACCTACTTTTGCAATAAGCTCTGTCGTTCGGGAGGCCAGCTGTGCTTTGCGGGAGGGTTTCCAGTAAACTGTCCGGTTTGAGGCTCGCTTTGCCTTGAGCAATGGAAGATCACGTAGTACCTACATTTCCAGTAAGATCTTGGTTTCGAGCGACCAGCTGTGCTTTGCGTGAGTGCATCCAGTAAACTGTTCTGTTCGCGGCTCGCTTTGCCTCGAGCTGCTGAAAATCACGTAGTACCTACCTTTCCAGTAAGCTCTTAGTTTCGAGCTGTCAGCTGCTCTTTGCGCGAGTGTTTCTAGTAAACTGTTCAGTTCGCGGCTCGCTTTGTATCGAGCTACTGAAAATCACGTAGTACCTATTTTCCGATAAGCTCTTGGTTTCGGGTGGCCAGCTGTGCTTTGCGGGAGTGTTTCCAGTAAACTGTTCGGTTCGCGGCTTGTTTTGCCTCGAGCTACTGAAAATCACATAGTACCTACTTTTGGAGTAAGCTCTTGGTTTTGGACGGCTAGCTGTGCTTTGCGGGAGGGTTTCCAGTAAACTGTTCGATTCGCGGCTCGCTTTGCCTCGAGCTACTGAAAATCACGTAGTACCTACTTTTGGATTAAGCTCTTGGTTTCGAGTGGCCAGGTGTGCTTTACGGGAGTGTTTCCAGTAAACTGTTCGCTTCGTGGCTCGATTTGCCTCGAGCTACTGAAAATCACGTAGTACCTACTTTTCCAATGGGCTCTTGGTTTCGGGAGGCCAGCTGTGCATTGCGGTAGTTTTTCCAGTTAACTGTTCGGTTCGCGGCTCGCTTTGCCTTGAGCTACGGAAAATCACATAGTACCTACTTTTGGAGTAAGCTCTTGGTTTCGGGCGGCCAGCTGTGCTTTTCGGGAGTGTTTCCAGTAAAGTGTTCGGTTCGCGGATCGCCTTGCCTCGAGCTACTGAAAATCACGTAGTACCTACTTTTCCAATACGCGGTTGGTTTCGGGCGGCCAGCTAATCATTGCGGTAGTGTTTCCAGTAAACTGTTCGGTTGGCGGCTCGCATTGCATCGAGCTATTGAAGATCACGTAGCACCTACTTTTCCCATAAGCTCGTGGTTTCGGGTGGTCAGAGGTGCTTTGCGCGAGTGTTTCCAGTAAACTGTTGGTTAGCGGCTCGCTTTTCCTCGAGCTACTGAAAATCACGTAGTACCTACTTTTCTAGTAAGCTCTTTGTTTCGGGCTGTCAGCTGTTCTTTGCGGGAGTGTTTCTAGTATACTGTACGGTTCACGGCTCACTTTGTATCGAGCTACTGAAAATCAGTACCTACTTTTGGAGTAAGCTCTTGGTTTCGGATGGCCAGCTGTGCTTTGCGGTAGGGTTTCCAGTAAACTCTCCGTTTCGCGGGTCGCTTCGCATCGAGCTATTGAAGGTCACGTGGTGTCTACTTTTCCAATAAGCTCTTGGTTTCGGGTGGCCAGCTGTGCTTTGCGGGAGTGTTTCCAGTAAACTTTTCGGTTCGCGGCTCGCTTTGCCTCGAGCTACTGAAATTCACGTAGTACCTACTTTTGCAATAAGCTCTTTGTTTTTGACGACCAGCTGTGCTTTGCGTGAGTGTATCCAGTAAACTGTTCTGTTCGTGGCTCGCTTTGCCTCGAGCTACTGAAAATCACGTAGTACCTACCTTTCCAGAAAGCTCTTAGTTTCGAGCTGCAGCTGATCTTTGCGAGAGTGTTTCTAGTAAATTGTTCAGTTCGCGGCTCGCTTTGTATCGAGCTAATGAAAACCACGTAGTACCTAATTTTCCGGTAAGCTCTTGGTTTCGGGTGGCCAGCTGTGCATTGCGGTACTGTTTCCATTTAACTGTGCGGTTCGCGGCTCGCTTTGCATCGAGCTACTGAATATCACGTAGTACCTACTTTTGCAATAAGCTCTGTCGTTCGGGAGGCCAGCTGTACATTGCGGTAGTGTTTCCAGAAAACTGTTCGGTTCGCGTCCCGCTTTGCCTCGAGCAATTGGAAATCACGTATTTCCTACTTTTCCAATAAGCTCTTGGTTTCGGGTGGCCCGCTGTGCTTTTCGGGGATGTTTCTAGTATACTGTGCGGTTCACGGCTCGCTTTGTATCGAGCTACTGAAAATCACGTAGTACCTACTTTTGGAGTAAGCTCTTGGTTTCGGACGGCCAGCTGTGCTTTGCGGGAGGGTTTCCAGTAAACTGTCCCGTTTGAGGCTCGCTTTGCCTTGAGCAATGGAAGATCACGTAGTACCTACATTTCCAGTAAGATCTTCGTTTCGAGCTTTCAGCAGTTCTTTGCGGTAGTGTTCTAAGTAAACTGTTCGGTTCGCGGCTCGTTTTGCATCGAGCTATTTAACATAATGTAGTGCCTACTTTTCCAATAAGCTCTTGGTTTCGGGCGGCCAGCTGTGCTTTTCGGAAGTGTGTCCAGTAAACTGTTCGGTTCGCTTTTCGCTTTGCCTCGAGCTGTTGAAAATCACGTAGTACCTAATTTTGCAATAAGCTCTTTCTTTCGGGCGACCAGCTGTGCTTTGCGTGAGTGCATCCAGTAAACTGTTCTGTTCGCGGCTCCCTTTGCCTCGAGCTACTGAAAATCACGTAGTACCTACCTTTCCAGTAAGCTCTTAGTTTCGAGCTGTCAGCTGCTCTTTGCGCGAGTGTTTCTAGTAAACTGTTCAGTTCGCGGCTCGCTTTGTATCGAGCTACTGAAAATCACGTAGTACCTAATTTTCCGATAAGCTCTTGGTTTCGGGTGGCCAGCTGTGCTTTGCGGGAGTGTTTCCAGTAAACTGTTCGGTGCGCGGCTTGTTTTGCCTCGAGCTACTGATAATCACATAGTACCTACTTTTGGAGTAAGCTCTTGGTTTGGACGGCTAGCTGTGCTTTGCGGGAGGGTTTCCAGTAAACTGTTCGATTCGCGGCTCGCTTTGCCTCGAGCTACTGAAAATCACGTAGTACCTACTTTTGGATTAAGCTCTTGGTTTCCAGTGGCCAGGTGTGCTTTACGGGAGTGTTTCCAGTAAACTGTTCGCTTCGTGGCTCGATTTGCCTCGAGCTACTGAAAATCACGTAGTACCTACTTTTTCAATAAGCTCTTGGTTTCGGGAGGCCAGCTGTGCATTGCGGTAGTTTTTCCAGTTAACTGTTCGGTTCGCGGCTCGCTTTGCCTTGGGCTACGGAAAATCACATAGTACCTACTTTTGGAGTAAGCTCTTGGTGTCGGGCGGCCAGCTGTGCTTTGCGAGAGTGCTTCAAGTAAAGTGTTCGGTTCGCGGCTCGCCTTGCCTCGAGCTACTGAAAATGACGTAGTACCTACTTTTCCAATACGCGGTTGGTTTCGGGCGGCCAGCTAATCATTGCGGTAGTGTTTCCAGTAAACAGTTCGGTTGGCGGCTCGCTTTGCATCGAGCTATTGTAGATCACGTAGCACCAACTTTTCCCATAAGCTCTTGGTTTCGGGTGGTCAGAGGTGCTTTGCGCGAGTGTTTCCAGTAAACTGTTGGTTAGCGGCTCGCTTTGCCTCGAGCTACTGAAAATCACGTAGTACCTAACTTTCCAGTAAGCTCTTTGTTTTGAGCTGTCAGCAGTTCTTTGCGGGAGTGTTTCTAGTATACTGTACGGTTCACGACTCGCTTTGTATCGAGCTACTGAAAATCACGTAGTACCTACTTTTGGAATAAGCTCTTGGTTTCCAGTGGCCAGCTGAGCTTTACTGGAGTGTTTTTAGTAAACTGTTCGGTTCACGGCTCGTTTTGCCTCGAGCTGCCGAAAATCACGTTTTACCTACTTTTCCAATACGCTCTTGGTTTCGGGCGGCCAGCTGTGCTTTGCGGAAGTGTTTCCAGTAAACAGTTTTGTTCGCGGCTTGCTTTGCCTCGAGTTACTGAAAACCACGTAGTACCTACTTTTCCAATAAGCTATTGGTTTCGGGTGGCTAGCTGTGCTTTGAGGCAGTGTTTCCAGTTTAACTGTTCGGTTCGCGGATCGATTTGCCTCGAGCTACTGAAAATCACGTAGTACTTACTTTTCCAATACGCTCTTGGCTTCGGGCGGCCAGCTGTGCATTGCTGGAGTGTTTCCTGTAAACTGTTCGGTTCGCGGCTTGATTTGCATCGAGCTACTGAAAATCACGCAGTACCCACTTTTCCAATAAGCTCTTGGTTTCGGATGGCAGGTGTGCATTGCGGTAGTGTTTCCAGTTAACTGTTCGGTTCGCGGCTCGTTTCGCCTCGAACTACTGAAAATCACATAGTACCTACTTTGAAAGTGAGCTCTTGGTTTCGGACGGCCAGCTGTGCTTTGCGAGAGGTTTCCAGTAAACTGTCCGGTTCGCGGCTCGCTTTGCCTCGAGCTACTGAAAATCATGCAGTACCTACTTTTCCAATAAGCTCTTGGTGTCGGGCGGCCAGCTGTGCTTTGCGGGAGTGTTTACAGTAAACTGTTCGGTGCACGGCTCGCTTTGCCTCGAGCTACTGAAAATCACGTAGTACCTACTTTTGGAGTAAGCTCTTGGTTTCGGACGGCCAGCTGTGCTTTGCGGGAGTGTTTCCAGTAAAGTGTTCGGTTCGCGGCTCGCTTTGCCTCGAGCTACCGCAAATCACGTAGTACCTACTTTTCCAATACGCTGTTGGTTTCGGGCGGCCAGTTGTTCATTGCAGTAGTGTTTCCAGTAAACTATTCGGTTGGCGGCTCGCTTTGCATCGAGCTATTGAAGATCACGTAGCACCTACTTTTCCCATAAGCTCTTGCTTTCGGGCGGTCAGAGGTGCTTTGCGCGAGTGTTTCCAGTAAACTGTTGGTTAGCGGCTCGCTTTGCCTCGAGCTACTGAAAATCACGTAGTACCTACTTTTCTAGTAAGCTCTTTGTTTCGGCCTGTCAGCTGTACTTTGCGGGAGGGTTTCCAGTAAACTCTCCGGTTCGCGGCTCGCTTCGCATCGAGCTATTGAAGGTAAGTGGTGTCTACTTTTCCAATAAGCTCTTGGTTTCGGGTGGCCAGCTGTGCTTTGCGGGAGTGTTTCCAGTAAACTGTTCGGTTCGCGGCTCGCTTTGCCTCGAGCTACTGAAAATCACGTAGTACCTACTTTTGCAATAAGCTCTTTGTTTTTGACGACCAGCTGTGCTTTGCGTGAGTGTATCCAGTAAACATTTCTGTTCGTGGCTCGCTTTGCCTCGAGCTACTGAAAATCATGTAGTACCTACCTTTCCAGAAAGCTCTTAGTTTCGAGCTGCAGCTGATCTTTGCGAGAGTGTTTGTAGTAAATTGTTCGATTCGCGGCTCGCTTTGTATCGAGCTACTGAAAATCACGTAGTACCTAATTTTCCGGTAAGCTCTTGGTTTCGGGTGGCGAGCTGTGCATTGCGGTACTGTTACCAGTTAACTGTGCGGTTCGCGGCTCACTTTGCATCGAGCTACTGAATATCACGTAGTACCTACTTTTGCAATAAGCTCTGTCGTTCGGGAGGCCAGCTGTGCATTGCGGTAGTGTTTCCAGTAAACTGTTCGGTTCGCGTCCCGCTTTGCCTCGAGCAATTGGAAATCATGTAGTTCCTACTTTTCCAATAAGCTCATGGTTTCGGGTGGCCCGCTGTGCTTTTCGGCGGTGTTTCTAGTATACTGTGCGGTTCACGGCTCGCTTTGTATTGAGCTACTGAAAATCACGTAGTACCTACTTCTGGAGTAAGCTCTTGGTTTACGGTGGCCAGGTGTGTTTTACAGGAGTGCTTCGAGTAAACTGCTCGGTTCGCGGCTCGCTTTGCCTCGAGCTACTGAAAATCATGTAGTACCAACTTTTCCAATATGCTCTTGGTTTCGGGCGGCCAGCAGTGCTTTGCCGGAGTGTTTACAGTCAACTGTTCGGTTCGCGGCTCGCTTTGCCTCGAGCAACAGAAAATCACGTAGTACCTACATTTCCAGTAAGCTCTTAGTTTCGAGCGGCCAGCTGTTGTTTGCAGTAGTGTTTTGAGGAAACTGTTTGGTTCGCGGCTCGCTTTGCCTCAAGCTGCTGAAAATCACGTAGCACCTACCTTTCCAGTAAGCCCTTGGTTTTGGGTGCCCAGGTGTGCTTTGCGGGAGAGTTTCCAGTAAACTGTTCGGTTCGCGGCTTGCTTTGTATCGATCTACTGAAAATCACGCAGTATCTATTTTTCCAATAAGCTCTTGGCATCGGGCGGCGAGCTGTGCTTTGCGGGAGTATTTCGAGTAAACTGTTCGGTTCGCGGCTCGCTTTGCCTCGAGCTACTGAAAATCGCGTAGTACCTACTTTTCCAATAAGCTCTCGGTTTCCGCCGGCCAGCTGTGCTTTGCGGGAGTGTTTCCAGTAAACTGTTCGGTTAGCGGCTCGCTCTGCCTCGGGCTACTGAAAATCACGTAGTACTTACCTTTCCTGTAAGCTCTCGGTTTCCGCCGGCCAGCTGTGCTTTGCGGGAGTGTTTCCAGTAAACTGTTCGGTTAGCGGCTCGCTCTGCCTCGGGCTACTGAAAATCACGTAGTACTTACCTTTCCTGTAAGCTCTTGGTTTCGAGTTGTCAGCTGTTCTTTGCTAGAGTGTTTCCAGTTAACTGTGCGGTTTGAGGCTCGATTTGCCTCGAGCAATGGAAGATCACGTAGTACCTACATTTCCAGTAAACTCTTGGTTTCGAGCTGTCAGCTGTTCTTTGCGGTAGTGTTCTGAGTAAACTGTTCGGTTCGCTGCTTGCTTTGCATCGAGCCATTGAAGATCGCGTAGTATCTACTTTCCAATAAGCTCTTGGTTTCGGGCGGCCAGCTGTGCTTTGCGGGAGTGTTTCCAGTTTTACTGTTCGGTTAGCGGCTCGCATTGCCTCGAGCTACTGAAAATCATCTAGTACCTACATTTCCAATAAGCTCTTGGTTTCGGGCGGTCCGCTGTGCTTTGCGGGAGTGTTTATAGTAAACTGTTCGGTTCGCGGCTCGCTTTGCCTCGAGCTACCGAAAATCACGTAGTACCTACATTTCCAGTGAGCTCTTGGTTTCGAGCTGTCAGCTGTTCCTTGCGGTAGTGTTTTAAGTAAACTGTTCGGTTCGCGGCTCGCTTTGCATCGAGCTATGGAAGATCACGTAGCACGTACTTATCGCTTAAACTCTTGATTTCGGGTGGTCAGGGGTGCTTTGCGCGAGTGTTTCCAGTAAATTGTTCGGTGCGCGGCTCGATTTGAATCGAGCTAGTGAAACTCACGTAGTACCTACTTTTCCAATAAGCTCTTGGTTTCGGGCGGCCAGCTGTGCTTTGCGGTAGTGTTTCCAGTTAACTGTGCGGCTTGAGGCTCGCTTTGTCTCGAGCATTGGAAGATCACGTAGTACCTACTCTTCCAATACGCTGTTGGTTTCGGGCGGCCAGCTGTGCATTGCGGTAGTGTTTCCAGTAAACTGTTCGGTTCGCTGCTCGATTTGCCTCGGGCTACTGAAAATCACGTAGTACCTACTTTTACAATACGCTCTTGGTTTCAGGTGGTCAGCTGTGCATTGCGGGAGTGTTTCCAGTAAACTGTTCGGTTCGCGGCTTGCTTTGCTTCGAGCTACTGAAAATCACGTAGTACTTACTTTTCCAATAGGCTCTTGGTTTCGGGTGGCCAGGTGTGCATTGCGGTAGTGTTTCCAGTGAACTGTTCGGTTCGCAGCTCGATTTGCCTCGAGCTACCGAAAATCACGTAGTACCTACATTTCCAGTAAGCTCTTGCTTTCGAGCTGTCAGCTATTCCATGCGGAAGCGTTTTAAGTAAACTGTTCGGTTCACAGCTCGCTTTGCCTCGAGCTACAGAAAATCATGTGGTACCTACTTTTCCAATAAGCTCTTGGTTTCGGGCGGCAAGCAGTGCTTTGCGGGAGTGTTCACAGTAAACTGTTCGGTTCACGGCTCGCTTTGCCTCGAGCAACAGAAAATCACGTAGTACCTACATTTCCAGTAAGCTCTTAGTTTCGAGCGGCCAGCTGTTCTTTGCAGTAGTGTTTCCAGTAAACGGTTTGGGTCGCAGCTCGCTTTGCCGCGAGTCACTGAAAATCACATAGTACCTACTTTTCCAATAAGGTCTTGGTTTCGAGCTGTCAGCTGTTCTTTGCGGGAGTGTTTCCATTAAACTGTTCGGTTCGCAACTCGCTTTGCATCGAGGTATTGATGATTACGCAGTCCCTACATTTCACGTAAGCTCTTGGTTTAGAGTTGTCAGCTGTGCTTTGCGGCAGTGTTTCCAGTATATTGTTCCGTTCGCGGCTCGTTTGCTTCGAGCTACTGAAAATCACGTAGTACCTACTTTTCCATTGAGCTCTTGGTTTCGGGCGGCCAGCTGTGCTTTGCGGCAGTGTTTCAAGTAAACTGTTCGGTTCGGCGTCGCTTTGCTTCGAGCTATTGAAGATCACGTAGTACCTACCTTTACAGTAAGCTCTTGGTTTAGAGCTGTCAGCTGTTCTTTGCTGGAGTGTTTCCAGCGGACTGTTCGGTTCGCTGCTCTCTTGCCATCGAGCTACTGAAAATCACGTAGTACCTACTTCTTGAGTAAGCTTTTGGTTTACGGTGGCCAGGTGTGTTTTACAGGAGTGCTTCGAGTAAACTGCTCGGTTCGCGGCTTGCTTTGCCTCGAGCTACTGAAAATCATGTAGTACCTACTTTTCCAATATGCTCTTGGTTTCGGGCGGTCAGCAGTGCTTTGCCGGAGTGTTTACAGTCAACTGTTCGGTTCGCGGCTCGCTTTGCCTCGTGCAACAGAAAATCACGTAGTACCTACATTTCCAGTAAGCTCTTAGTTTCGAGCGGCCAGCTGTTCTTTGCAGTAGTGTTTTGAGGAAACTGTTTGGTTCGCGGCTCGCTTTGCCTCGAGCTGCTGAAAATCACGTAGCACCTACCTTTCCAGTAAGCCCTTGGTTTCGGGTGCCCAGGTGTGCTTTGCGGGAGAGTTTCCAGTAAACTGTTCGGTTCGCGGCTTGCTTTGTATCGATCTACTGAAAATCACGCAGTATCTATTTTTCCAATAAGCTCTTGGCATCGGGCGGCGAGCTGTGCTTTGTGGGAGTATTTCCAGTAAACTGTTCGGTGCGCGGCTCGCGTTGCCTCGAGCTACTGAAAATCACGTAGTAAATACTTTTCCAATAAGCTCTCGGTTTCCGCCGGCCAGCTGTGCTTTGCGGGAGTGTTTCCTGTAAACTGTTCGGCTCGCGGCTCGCTTTGCATCGAGCTTTTGAAGATCACGTAGTACCTACTTTTCCAATAAGCTCTTGGTTTCGGGTGTCCAGGTGTGCTTTGCGGGAGTGTTTCCAGTAAACTGTTCGGTTCGCGGCTCGCTCTGCCTCGGGCTACTGAAAATCACGCAGTACTTACCTTTCCAGTAAGCTCTTGGTTTCGAGTTGTCAGCTTTTCTTTGCTAGAGTGTTTCCAGCGGACTGTTCGGTTCGCAGCTCGCTTGCCCTCGAGCTACTGAAAATCACGTAGTACCTACTTTTCCAATAAACTCTTGCATTCGGGCGGCCAGCTGTGCTTTGCGGAAGTGTTTCCAGTAAACTATTCGGTTCACGGCTCGCTTTGTATCGAGGTACTGAAAATCACGTAGTACCTACTTTTTCAATAAGCTCTTGGTTTCGGGCGGCCACCTGTGCTTTGCGGTAGTGTTTCCAGTTAACTGTGCGGTTTGAGGCTCGATTTGCCTCGAGCAATGGAAGATCACGTAGTACCTACATTTCCAGTAAACTCTTGGTTTCGAGCTGTCAGCTGTTCTTTGCGGTAGTGTTCTGAGTAAACTGTTCGGTTCGCTGCTTGCTTTGCATCGAGCCATTGCAGATCGCGTAGTATCTACTTTTCCAATAAGCTCTTGGTTTCGGGCGGCCAGCTGTGCTTTGCGGGAATGTTTCCAGTGTTACTGTTCGGTTAGCGGCTCGCATTGCCTCGAGCTACTGAAAATCATCTAGTACCTACATTTCCAATAAGCTCTTGGTTTCGGGCGGTCAGCTGTGCTTTGCGGGAGTGTTTATAGTAAACTGTTCGGTTCGCGGCTCGCTTTGCCTCGAGCTACCGAAAATCACGTAGTACCTACATTTCCAGTAAGCTCTTGGTTTCGAGCTGTCAGCTGTTCCTTGCGGTAGTGTTTTAAGTAAACTGTTCGGTTCGGGGCTCGCTTTGCATCGATGGAACATCACGTAGCACGTACTTATCGCTTAAACTCTTGGTTTCGGGTGGTCAGGGGTGCTTTGCGCGAGTGTTTCCAGTAAACTGTTCGGTGCGCGGCTCGATTTGAACCGAGCTAGTGAAACTCACGTGGTACCTACTTTTCCAATAAGCTCTTGGTTTCGGGCGGCCAGCTGTGCTTTGCGGTAGTGTTTCCAGTTAACTGTGTGGTTTGAGGCTCGCTTTGTCTCGAGCATTGGAAGATCACGTAGTACCTACTCTTCCAATACGCTGTTGGTTTCGGGCGGCCAGCTGTGCATTGCGGTAGTGTTTCCAGTAAACTGTTCGGTTCGCTGCTCGATTTGCCTCGAGCTACTGAAAATCACGTAGTACCTACTTTTACTATACGCTCTTGGTTTCGGGTGGTCAGGTGTGCATTGCGGTAGTGTTTCCAGTGAACTGTTCGGTTCGCGGCTCGATTTGCCTCGAGCTACCGAAAATCACGTAGTACCTACATTTCCAGTAAGCTCTTGCTTTCGAGCTGTCAGCTATTCCATGCGGAAGCGTTTTAAGTAAACTGTTCGGTTCACAGCTCGCTTTGCCTCGAGCTACCGAAAATCACGTTTTAGCTACTTTTGGAGTAAACTCTTGGTTTCGGGTGGCCAGGTATGCTTTGCGGGAGTGTTTCCAGTTTTACTGTTCTGTTAGTGGCTCGCATTGCCTCGAGCTACTGAAAATCATGTAGTACCTACTTTTCCAATAAGCTCTTGGTTTGGGCGGCCAGCAGTGCTTTGCGGGAGTGTTTACAGTAAACTGTTCGGTTCGCCGCTCGATTTGCATCGAGCTATTGAAGATCACGTAGTACCTACCTTTCCAATAAGCTCTTCGTTTCGGGCGACCAGCTGTGCTTTGCGGGAGTGTTTCTAGTAAACTGTTCGGTTTGCGGCTCGCTTTGTATCGAGCTACTGAAAATCACGTAGTTCCTACTTTTCCAATAAGCTCTTGGTTTCGGGTGGCCCGCGGTGCTTAGCATGAGTGTTTCCAGTAAACTGTTCGGTTCGCGGCTCGCTTTGCCTCGAGCTACTGTAAATCACGTAGTACCTACTTTTCAAATACGCTGTTGGTTTCAGGCGGCCAGCTGTTCATTGCTGTAGTGTTTCCAGTAAACTGTTCGGTTCGCGGCTCGGTTTGCATCGAGCTATTGAAGATCACGTAGCACCTACTTTTCCCATAAGATCTTGGTTTCAGGTGGTCAGAGGTGCTTTGCGCGAGTGTCTCCAGTAAACTGTTCGGTTCGCGGCTCGCTTTGCCTCGAGCTACTGAAAATCACGTAGTACCTAATTTTCCGATAGGCTCTTGGTTTCGGGTGGCCAGTTGTGCATTGCGGTACTGTTTCCAGTTAACTGTTCGGTTCGCGGCTCGCTTTGCATCGAGCTACTGAATATCACGTAGTACCTACTTTTGCAGTAAGCTCTTGGTTTCGGAGTGCCAGCTGTGCTTTGCGGTAGTGTTTCCAGTAAACTGTTTGGTTCGCGACTTGCTTATTGTCGAGCTACTCAAAATCACGTAGTACCTATTTTTCCAATAAGCTCTTGGTTTCGGGCGGCCGGCTGTGCTTAGCGGGAGTGTTTCCAGTAAGCTGTTCGGTTCGCGTCCCGCTTTGCCTCGAGCTGAAAATCACGTAGTTCCTACTTTTCCAATTATCTCTTGGTTTCGGGTGGCCCGCTGTGCTTAGCGGGAGTGTTTCCACTAAACTGTGCGGTTCGCGGCTCGCTTTGCCTCGAGCTACTGTAAATCACGTAGTACCTACTTTTCCAATATGCTGTTGGTTTCGGGCGGCCAGCTGTTCATTGCGGTTGTGTTTCCAGTAAACTGTTCGCTTCGCGGCTCGCTTTGCATCGAGCTATTGAAGATCACGTAGCAGCTACTTTTCCCATAAGCTCTTAGTTTCAGGTGGTCGGAGGTGCTTTGCGCGAGTGTTTCTAGTAAACTGTTCGGTTCGCGGCTCGCTTTGCCTCGAGCTACTGAAAATCACGTAGTACCTACTTTTCCAATAAGCTCTTGGTTTCGGGCGGCCACCTGTGCCTTGCAGTAGTGTTTCCAGTTAACTGTGCGGTTCGCGGTTCGCTTTGCCTCGAACTACTGAAAATCACGTAGTACCTACTTTTGCAATAAGCTCTTTGTTTCGGGCGACGAGCTGTGCTTTGCGTGAGTGTATCTAGTAAACTGTTCTATTCGCGGCTCGATTTGCCTCGAGGTACTGAAAATCACGTAGTACCTACCTTTCCAGTAAGCTCTTAGTTTCGGGTGGCCAGCTGTGCATTGCGCGAGTGTTTCCAGTAAACTGTTCCGTTCCCGGCTTGCTTTGCATCGAGCTACTGAAAATCACGTAGTACTAACTTTTCCAATAGGCTCTTGGTTTCGGGTGGCCAGGTGTGCATTGCGGTAGTTTTTCCAGTTAACTGTTCGGGTCGCGGCTCCATTTGCCTCGAGCTAATGAAAATCGCGTAGTACCTACATTTGGAGTAAGCTCTTGGTTTAGGACGGCCAGCTGTGCTCTGCGGTAGTGTTTCAAGTTAACTGTTCGGTTCGCGGCTCGCCTTGCCTCGAGCAATGGAAGATCATGTAGTACCTACATTTCCAGTAAGCTCTTGGTTTCGAGCTGTCAGCTGTTCTTTGCGGTAGTGTTTTGAGTAAACTGTTCGGTTCGCGTCCCGCTTTGCCTCGAGCTACTGAATATCACGTACTTCCTACTTTTCCAATAAGCTCTTGGTTTCGCGTGGCCCGCTGTACTTTGCGGGAGTGTTTCCAGTAAACTGTTCGGTTCGAGGCTCGCTTTGCATCGAGCTATTGAAGATCAGGTAGTACCCACTTTTCCAATAAGCTCTTGGTTTCGGGTGGCAAGGTGTGCATTGCAGTAGTGTTTCAAGTTAACTGTTCGGTTCGCGGCTCGTTTTGCCTCGAGCTACTGAAAATCACGTAGTACCTACTTTTAAAGCAGGCTCTTGGTTTCGGACGGCCAGCTGTGCTTTGCGGGAGGGTTTCCAGTAAACTGTCCGGATCGCGGCTCGCTTTGCCTCGAGCTACTGAAAATCACGTAGTACCTACATATGGATTAAACTCTTGGTTTCCAGTGGCCAGCTGAGCTTTACGGGAGTGTTTCCAGTAAACTGTTCGGTTCACGGCTCGCTTTGCCTCGAGATACCGAAAATCACGTTTTACCTACCTTTCCAATAAGCTCTCGGTTTCGGGCGGCCAGCTGTGCTTTGCGGGAGTGTTTACAGTAAACTGTTCGCTTCGCGGCTCGCTTTGCCTCGAGCTACCGAAAATCACGAAGAACCTACATTTCCAGTAAGCTCTTTGTTTCGAGCTGTCAGCTGTTCCTTGCGGTAGTGTTTTAAGTAAAATATTCGGTTCGCGGCTCGCTTTGCCTCGAGCTACTGAAAATCACGTAGTACCTACTTTTGGAATAAGCTCTTGGTTTCCAGTGCCAGCTGAGCTTTACTGGAGTGTTTTTAGTAAACTGTTCGGTTCACGGCTCGTTTTGCCTCGAGCTGCCGAAAATCACGTTTCACCTACTTTTCCAATACGCTCTTGGTTTCGGGCGGCCAGCTGTGCTTTGCGGGAGTGTTTCCAGTAATCAGTTTTGTTCGCGGCTTGCTTTGCCTCGAGCTACTGAAAACCACGTAGTACCTACTTTTCCAATAAGCTATTGGTTTCGGGTGGCCAGCTGTGCTTTGCGGGAGTGTTTACAGTAAACTGTTCGGTGCACGGCTCGCTTTGCCTCGAGCTACTGAAAATCACGTAGTACCTACTTTTGGAGTAAGCTCTTGGTTTCGGACGGCCAGCTGTTCTTTGCGGTAGTGTTTTAAGTAAACTGTTCGGTTCGCGGCTCGTTTTGCATCGAGCTATTGAAGATAATGTAGTGCCTACTTTTCCAATGAGCTCTTGGTTTCGAGCGGCCAGCTGTGCTTTGCGGAAGTGTGTCCAGTAAACTGTTCGGTTCGCTTCTCGCTTTGCCTCGAGCTGTTGAAAATCACTTAGTACCTAATTTTGCAATAACCTCTTTCTTTCGGGCGAGCAGCTGTGCTTTGCGTGAGTGCATCCAGCAAACTGTTCCGTTCGCGGCTCGCTTTGCCTCGAGCTGCTGAAAATCACGTAGTACCTACCTTTCCAGTAAGCTCTTAGTTTCGAGGTGTCAGCTGCTCTTTGCGCGAGTGTTTCTAGTAAACTGTTCAGTTCGCGGCTCGCTTTGTATCGAGCTACTGAAAATCACGTAGTACCTAATGTTCCGATAAGCTCTTGGTTTCGGGTGGCCAGCTGTGCTTTGCGGGAGTGTTTCCAGTAAACTGTTCGGTTCGCTGCTTGTTTTGCCTCGAGCTACTGAAAATCACATAGTCCCTACTTTTGGAGTAAGGTCTTGGTTTTGGATGGCTAGCTGTGCTTTGCGTGAGGGTTTCCAGTAAACTGTTCGATTCGCGGCTCGCTTTGCCTCGAGCTACTGAAAATCACGTAGTGCCTACTTTTGGATTAGGCTCTTGGTTTCCAGTGGCCAGGTGTGCTTTACGGGAGTGTTTCCAGTAAACTAGTCACTTCGTGGCTCGATTTGCCTCGAGCTACTGAAAGTCACGGAGTACCTACTTTTCCAATAAGCTCTTGGTTTCGGGAGGCCAGCTGTGCATTGCGGTAGTTTTTCCAGTTAACTGTTCGATTCGCGGCTCGCTTTGCCTCAAGCTACTGAAAATCACGTAGTACCTACTTTTGGATTAGGCTCTTGGTTTCCAGTGGCGAGGTGTGCTTTACGGGAGTGTTTCCAGTAAACTGTTCGCTTCGTGGCTCGATTTGCCTCGAGCTACTGAAAATCACGTAGTACCTACTTTTCCAATAAGCTCTTGGTTTCGGGAGGCCAGCTGTGCATTGCGGTAGTTTTTCCAGTTAACTGTTCGGTTCGCGGCTCGCTTTGCCTTGAGCTACGGAAAATCACATAGTACCTACTTTTGGAGTAAGCTCTTGGTGTCGGGCGGCCAGCTGTGCTTTGCGGGAGTGTTTCCGGTAAAGTGTTCGGTTCGCGGCTCGCCTTGCCTCGAGCTACTGAAAATCACGTAGTACCTACTTTTCCAATGCGCGGTTGGTTTCGGGCGGCCAGCTAATCATTGCGGTAGTGTTTCCAGTAAACTGTTCGGTTGGGGGCTCGCTTTGCATCGAGCTATTGAAGATCACGTAGCACCTACTTTTCCCATGAGCTCTTGGTTTCGGGTGGTCAGAGGTGCTTTGCGCGAGTGTTTCCAGTAAACTGTTGGTTAGCGGCTCGCTTTGCCTCGAGCTACTGAAAATCACGTAGTACCTACTTTTCTAGTAAGCACATTGTTTCGGGCTGTCACCTGTTCTTTGCGGGAGTGTTTCTAGTATACTGTACGGTTCACGGCTCGCTTTGTATCGAGCTACTGAAAATCACGTAGTACCTACTTTTGGAGTAAGCTCTTGGTTTCGGATGGCCAGCTGTGCTTTGCGGGAGGGTTTCCAGTAAACTCTCCGGTTCGCGGCTCGCTTCGCATCGAGCTATTGAAGGTCACGTGGTGTCTACTTTTCCAATAAGCTCTTGGTTTCGCGTGGCCAGCTGTGCTTTGCGGGAGTGTTTCCAGTAAACTGTTCGGTTCGCGGCTCGCTTTGCCTCGAGCTACTGAAAATCACGTAGTACCTTCTTTTGCAAAAAGCTCTTTGTTTTTGACGACCAGCTGTGCTTTGTGTGAGTGTATCCAGTAAACTGTTCTGTTCGTGGCTCGCTTTGCCTCGAGCTACTGAAAATCACGTAGTACCTACCTTTCGAGAAAGCTCTTAGTTGCGAGCTGCAGCTGATCTTTGCGAGAGTGTTTCTAGTAAATTGTTCAGGTCGCGGCTCGCTTTTTATCGAGCTACTGAAAATCACGTAGTACCTAATTTTCCGGTAAGCTCTTGGTTTCGGGTGGCCAGCTGTGCATTGCGGTGCTGTTTCCAGTTAACTGTGCGGTTCGCGGCCCGCTTTGCATCGAGCTACTGAATATCACGTAGTACCTACTTTTGCAATAAGCTCTGTCGTTCGGGAGGCCAGCTGTGCATTGCGGTAGTGTTTCCAGTAAACTGTTCGGTTCGCGTCCCGCTTTGCCTCGAGCAATTGGAAATCACGTAGTTCCTACTTTTCCAATAAGCTCTTGGTTTCGGGTGGCCCGCTGTGCTTTTCGGGGGTGTTTCTAGTATACTGTGCGGTTCACGGCTCGCTTTGTATCGAGCTACTGAAAATCACGCAGTACCTACCTTTGGAGTAAGCTCTTGGTTTCGGACTTCCAGCTGTGCTTTGCGGGAGGGTTTCCAGTAAACGGTCCCGTTTGAGGCTCGCTTTGCCTTGAGCAATGGAAGATCACGTAGTACTTACATTTCCAGTAAGATCTTGGTTTCGAGCTGTCAGCTGTTCTTTGCGGTAGTGTTTTAAGTAAACTGTTCGGTTCGCGGCTCGTTTTGCATCGAGCTATTGAAGATAATGTAGTGCCTACTTTTGCAATAAGCTCTTTGTTTCGGGTGGCCCGCTGTGCTTAGCGGGAGTGTTTCCACTAAACTGTTCGGTTCGCGGCTCGCTTTGCCTCGAGCTACTGTAAATCACCTAGTACCTACTTTTTCAATACGCTGTTGGTTTCGGGCGGGCAGCTGTTCATTGCGGTTGTGTTTCCGGTAAACTGTTCGCTTCGCGGCTCGCTTTGCATCGAGCTATTGAAGATCACGTAGCAGGTACTTTTCCCATAAGCTCTTGGTTTCAGGTGGTCAGAGGTGCTTTGCGCGAGTGTTTCCAGTAAACTGTTCGGTTCGCGGCTCGCTTTGCCTCGAGCTACTGAAAATCACGTAGTACCTACCTTTCCAGTAAGCTCTTTGTTTCGAGCTGTCAGCTGTTCTTTGCGGGAGTGTTTCTAGTAAGCTGTTCGGTTCACGGCTCGCTTTGTATCGAGCTACTGAAAATCACGTAGAACCCACTTTTCCAATAAGCTCTTGGTTTCGGGTGGCAAGGTGTGCATTGCCGTAGTGTTTCAAGTTAACTGTTCGGTTCGCGGCTCGTTTTGCGTCGAGCTACTGAAAATCACGTAGTACCTACTTTTAAAGCAAGCTCTTGGTTTCGGACGGCCAGCTGTGCTTTGCGGGAGGGTTTCCAGTAAACTGTCCGGTTCGCGGCTCGCTTTGCCTCGAGCTACTGAAAATCACGTAGTACCTACATATGGATTAAACTCTTGGTTTCCAGTGGCCAGCTGAGCTTTACGGGAGTGCTTCCAGTAAACTGTTCGGTTCACGGCTCGCTTTGCCTCGAGATACCGAAAATCACGTTTTACCTACCTTTCCAATAAGCTTTCGGTTTCGCGCGGCCAGCTGTGCTTTGCGGGAGTGTTTACAGTAAACTGTTCGCTTCGCGGCTCGCATTGCCTCGAGCTACCGAAAATCACGAAGAACCTACATTTCCAGTAAGCTCTTTGTTTCGAGCTGTCAGCTGTTCCTTGCGGTAGTGTTTTAAGTAAAATATTCGGTTCGCGGCTCGCTTTGCCTCGAGCTACTGAAAATCACGTAGTACCTACTTTTGGAATAAGCTCTTGGTTTCCAGTGGCCAGCTGAGCTTTACTGGAGTGTTTTTAGTAAACTTTTCGGTTCACGGCTCGTTTTGCCTCGAGCTGCCGAAAATCACGTTTTACCTACTTTTCCAATACGCTCTTGGTTTCGGGCGGCCAGCTGTGCTTTGCGGGAGTGTTTCCAGTAAACAGTTTTGTTCGCGGCTTGCTTTGCCTCGAGCTACTGAAAACCACGTAGTACCTACTTTTCCAATAAGCTATTGGTTTCGGGTGGCCAGCTGTGCTTTGAGGCAGTGTTTCCAGTTTAACTGTTCGGTTCGCGGATCGATTTGCCTCGAGCTACTGAAAATCACGTAGTACTTACTTTTCCAATACGCTCTTGGTTTCGGGCGGCCAGCTGTGCATTGCGGGAGTGTTTCCAGTAAACTGTACGGTTCGCGGCTTGATTTGCATCGAGCTACTGAAAATCACGCAGTACCCACTTTTCCAATAAGCTCTTGGTTTCGGGTGGCAGGTGTGCATTGCGGTAGTGTTTCCTGTTAACTGTTCGGTTCGCGGCTCGTTTCGCCTCGAACTACTGAAAATCACATAGTACCTACTTTGAAAGTGAGCTCTCGGTTTCAGACGGCCAGCTGTGCTTTGCGAGAGGTTTCCAGTAAACTGTCCAGTTCGCGGCTCGCTTTGCCTCGAGCTACTGAAAATCACGTAGTACCTACTTTTCCAATAAGCTCTTGGTTTCGAGTGGCCAGCTGTGCTTTGCGGGAGTGTTTCCAGTAAAGTTTTCGGTTGGCCTCCCGCTTTGCATCGAGCTACTGAAAATCACGTAGTACCTACATTTGGAGTAAGCTCTTGGTTTCGGACGGCCAGCTGTGCTTTGCAGGAGTGTTTCCAGTAAAGTGTTCGGTTCGCGGCTCGCTTTGCCTCGAGCTACCGAAAATCACGTAGTACCTACTTTTCCAATACGCTGTTGGTTTCGGGCGGCCAGTTGTTCATTGCAGTAGTGTTTCCAGTAAACTGTTCGGTTGGCGGCTCGCTTTGCATCGAGCTATTGAAGATCACGTAGCACCTACTTTTCCCATAAGCTCTTGCTTTCGGGTGGTCAGAGGTGCTTTGCGCGAGTGTTTCCAGTAAACTGTTGGTTAGCGGCTCGCTTTGCCTCGAGCTATTGAAGGTCATGCGGTGTCTACTTTTCCAATAAGCTCTTGGTTTCGGGTGGCCAGCTGTGCTTTGCGGGAGTGTTTCCAGTAAACTGTTCGGTTCGCGGCTCGCTTTGCCTCGAGCTACTGAAAATCACGTAGTACCTACTTTTGCAATAAGCTCTTTGTTTTGACGACCAGCTGTGCTTTGCGTGAGTGTATCCAGTAAACTGTTCTGTTCGTGGCTCGCGTTGCCTCGAGCTACTGAAAATCACGTAGTACCTACCTTTCCAGAAAGCTCTTAGTTTCGATCTGCAGCTGATCTTTGCGAGAGTGTCTCTAGTAAATTGTTCAGTTCGCGGCTCGCTTTGTATCGAGCTACTGTAAATCACGTAGTACCTAATTTTCCGGTAAGCTCTTGGTTTCGGGTGGCCCGCTGTGCTTTTCGGGGGTGTTTCTAGTATACTGTGCGGTTCACGGCTCGCTTTGTATCGAGCTACTGAAAATCACGTAGTACCTACTTTTGGAGTAAGCTCTTGGTTTCGGACGGCCAGCTGTGCGTTGCGGGAGGGTTTCCAGTAAACTGTCCCGTTTGAGGCTCGCTTTGCCTTGAGCAATGGAAGATCACGTAGTATCTACATTTCCAGTAAGATCTTCGTTTCGAGCTGTCAGCTGTGCTTTGCGGTAGTGTTTTAAGTAAACTGTTCGGTTCACGGCTCGCTTTGCCTCGAGCTGCTGAAAATCACGTAGTACCTACCTTTCCAGTCAGCTCTTAGTTTCGAGCTGTCAGCTGCTCTTTGCGCGAGTGTTTCTAGTAAACTGTTCAGTTCGCGGCTCGCTTTGTATCGAGCTACTGAAAATCACGTAGTACCTATTTTCCGATAAGCTCTTGGTTTCGGGTGGCCAGCTGTGCTTTGCGGGAGTGTTTCCAGTAAACTGTTCGGTTCGCGGCTTGCTTTGCCTCGAGCTACTGAAAACCCCGTAGTACCTACTTTTCCAATAAGCTATTGGTTTCGGGTGGCCAGCTGTGCTTTGAGGCAGTGTTTCCAGTTTAACTGTTCGGTTTGCGGATCGATTTGCCTCGAGCTACTGAAAATCACGTAGTACTTACTTTTCCAATACGCTCTTGGCTTCGGGCGGCCAGCTGTGCATTGCTGGAGTGTTTCCAGTAAACTGTTCGGTTCGCGGCTTGATTTGCATCGAGCTACTGAAAATCACGCAGTACCCACTTTTCCAATAAGCTCTTGGTTTCGGGTGGCAGGTGTGCATTGCGGTAGTGTTTCCAGTTAACTGTTCGGTTCGCGGCTCGTTTCGCCTCGAACTACTGAAAATCACATAGTACCTACTTTGAAAGTGAGCTCTTGGTTTCGGACGGCCAGCTGTGCTTTGCGAGAGGTTTCCAGTAAACTGTCCGGTTCGCGGCTCGCTTTGCCTCGAGCTACTGAAAATCATGTAGTACCTACTTTTCCAATAAGCTCTTGGTTTCGGGCGGCCAGCTGTGCTTTGCGGGAGTGTTTACAGTAAACTGTTCGGTGCACGGCTCGCTTTGCCTCGAGCTACTGAAAATCACGTAGTACCTACTTTTGGAGTAAGCTCTTGGTTTCGGACGGCCAGCTGTGCTTTGCGTGAGTGCATCCAGTAAACTGTTCTGTTCGCGGCTCGCTTTGCCTCGAGCTGCTGAAAATCACGTAGTACCTACCTTTCCAGTAAGCTCTTAGTTTCGAGCTGTCAGCTGCTCTTTGCGCGAGTGTTTCTAGTAAACTGTTCAGTTCGCGGCTCGCCTTGTATCGAGCTACTGAAAATCACGTAGTACCTAATTTTCCGATAAGCTCTTGGTTTCGGGTGGCCAGCTGTGCTTTGCGGGAGTGTTTCCAGTAAACTGTTCGGTTCGCGGCTTGTTTTGCCTCGAGCTACTGAAAATCACGTAGTACCTACTTTTCCAATAAGCTCTTGGTTTCGGGAGGCCAGCTGTGCATTGCGGTAGTTTTTCCAGTTAACTGTTCGGTTCGCGGCTCGCTTTGCCTTGAGCTACGGAAAATCACATAGTACCTACTTGTGGAGTAAGCTCTTGGTTTCGAGCGGCCAGCTGTGCTTTGCGGGAGTGTTTCCAGTAAAGTGTTCGGTTCGCGGCTCGCCTTGCTTCGAGCTACTGAAAATCACGTAGTACCTACTTTTGCAATACGCGGTTGGTTTCGGGCGGCCAGCTAATCATTGCGGTAGTGTTTCCAGTAAACTGTTCGGTTGGCGGCTCGTTTTGCATCGAGCTATTGAAGATCACGTAGCACCTAATTTTCCCATAAGCTCTTGGTTTCGGGTGGTCAGAGGTGCTTTGCGCGAGTGTTTCCAGTAAACTGTTGGTTCGCGGCTCGCTTTGTATCGAGCTACTGAAAATCACGTAGTACCTACTTTTGGAGTAAGCTCTTGGTTTCGGACGGCCAGCAGTGCTTTGCGGGAGGGTTTCCAGTAAACTCTCCGGTTCGCAGCTCGCTTCGCATCGAGCTATTGAAGGTCACGTGTTGTCTACTTTTCCAATAAGCTCTTGGTTTCGGGTGGCCAGCTGTGCTTTGCGGGAGTGTTTCCAGTAAACTGTTCGGTTCGCGGCTCGCTTTGCCTCGAGCTACTGTAAATCACGTAGTACCTACTTTTGCAATAAGCTCTTTGTTTTTGATGACCAGCTGTGCTTTGCGTGAATGTATCCAGTAAACTGTTCTGTTCGTGGCTCGCTTTGCCTCGAGCTACTGAAAATCACGTAGTACCTACCTTTCCAGAAAGCTCATAGTTTCGAGCTGCAGCTGATCTTTGCAAGAGTGTTTCTAGTAAATTGTCCGGTTCGCTGCTCGCTTTCTATCGAGCTACTGAAAATCACGTAGTAACTAATTTTCCGGTAAGCTCTTGGTTTCGGGTGGCCAGCTGTGCATTGCGGTACTGTTTCCAGTTAACTGTTCGGTTCGCGGCTCGCTTTGCATCGAGCTACTGAATATCACGTAGTACCTACTTTTGCAATAAGATCTGTCGTTCGGGAGGCCAGCTGTGCATTGCGGTAGTGTTTCCAGTAAACTGTTCGGTTCGCGTCCCGCTTTGCCTCGAGCAATTGGAAATCACGTAGTTCCTACTTTTCCAATAAGCTCTTGGTTTCGGGTGGCCCGCTGTGCTTTTCGGGGGTGTTTCTAGTATACTGTGCTGTTCACGGCTCGCTTTGTATCGAGCTACTGAAAATCACGTAGTACCTACTTTTCGAGTAAGCTCTTGGTTTCGGACGGCCAGCTGTGCTTTGCGGGAGGGTTTCCAGTAAACTGTCCGGTTTGAGGCTCGCTTTGCCTTGAGCAATGGAAGATCACGTAGTACCTACATTTCCAGTAAGATCTTGGTTTCGAGCTGTCAGCTGTTCTTTGCGGTAGTGCTTTAAGTAAACTGTTCGGTTCGCGGCTCGTTTTGCATCGAGCTATTGAAGATAATGTAGTGCCTACTTTTCCAATAAGCTCTTGGTTTCGGGCGGCCAGCTGTGCTTTGCGGAAGTGTGTGCAGTAAACTGTTCGGTTCGCTTCTCGCTTTGCCTCGAGCTGTTGAAAATCACGTAGTACCTAATTTTGCAATAAGCTCTTTCTTTCGGGCGACCAGCTGTGCTTTGCGTGAGTGCATCCAGTAAACTGTTCTGTTCGCGGCTCGCTTTGCCTCGAGCTGCTGAAAATCACGTAGTACCTACCTTTCCACTAAGCTCTTAGTTTCGAGCTGTCAGCTGCTCTTTGCGCGAGTGTTTCTAGTAAACTGTTCAGTTCGCGGCTCGCTTTGTATCGAGCTACTGAAAATCACGTAGTACCTAATTTTCCGATAAGCTCTTCGTTTCGGGTGGCCAGCTGTGCTTTGCGGGAGTGTTTCCAGTAAACTGTTCGGTTCGCGGCTTGTTTTGCCTCGAGCTACTGAAAATCACATAGTACCTACTTTTGGAGTAAGCTGTTGGTTTTGGACGGCTAGCTGCGCTTTGCGGGAGGGTTTCCAGTAAACTGTTCGATTCGCGGCTCGCTTTGCCTCGAGCTACTGAAAATCACGTAGTACCTACTTTTGGATTAAGCTCTTGGTTTCCAGTGGCCAGGTGTGCTTTACGGGAGTGTTTCCAGTAAACTGTTCGCTTCGTGGCTCGATTTGCCTCGAGCTACTCAAAATCACGTAGTACCTACTTTTCCAATAAGCTCTTGGTTTCGGGAGGCCAGCTGTGCATTGCGGTAGTTTTTCCAGTTAACTGTTCGGTTCGCGGCTCGCTTTGCCTTGAGCTACGGAAAATCACATAGTACCTACTTTTGGAGTAAGCTCTTGGTTTCGAGCGGCCAGCTGTGCTTTGCGGGAGTGTTTCCAGTAAAGTGTTCGGTTCGCGGCTCGCCTTGCCTCGAGCCACTGAAGATCACGTAGTACCTACTTTTCCAATACGCGATTGGTTTCGGGCGGCCAGCTAATCATTGCAGTAGTGTTTCCAGTAAACTGTTCGGTTCGCGGCTCGCTTTGCATCGAGCTATTGAAGATCACGTAGCACCTACTTTTCCCATAAGCTCTTGGTTTCGGGTGGTCAGAGGTGCTTTGCGCGAGTGTTTCCAGTAAACTGTTGGTTAGCGGCTCGCTTTGCCTCGAGCTACTGGAAATCACGTAGTACCTACTTTTCTAGTAAGCTCTTTGTTTCGGGCTGTCAGCTGTTCTTTGCGGGAGTGTTTCTAGTATACTGTACGGTTCACGGCTCGCTTTGTATCGAGCTACTGAAAATCACGTAGTACCTACTTTTGGAGTAAGCTCTTGGTTTCGGACGGCCAGCTGTGCTTTGCGGGAGTGTTTCCAGTAAACTGTTCGGTTCGCGGCTCGCTTTGCCTCGAGCTGCTGAAAATCACATGGTACCTACTTTTGCAATAAGCTCTTTGTTTTTGACGACCAGCTGTGCTTTGCGTGAATGTATCCAGTAAACTGTTCTGTTCTCGGCTCGATTTGCCTCGAGGTACTGAAAATTACGTAGTACCTACCTTTCCAGTAAGCTCTTAGTTTCGGGCGGCCAGCTGTGCATTGCGCGAGTGTTTCCAGTAAACTGTTCGGTTCGCGGCTTGCTTTGCATCGAGCTACTGAAAATCACGTAGTACTAACTTTTCCAATAGGCTCTTGGTTTCGGGTGGCCAGGTGTGCATCGCGGTAGTTTTTCCAGTTAATTGTTCGTGTCGCGGCTCCATTTGCCTCGAGCTAATGAAAATCACGTAGTACCAACATTTGGAGTAAGCTCTTGGTTTAGGACGGCCAGCTGTGCTCTGCGGGAGGGTTTCCAGTAAACTGTCCGGTTCGCGGCTCGCTTTCCCTCGAGCTACTGAAAATCACGTAGTACCTACTTCTGGATTAAGCTCTTGGTTTCCAGTGGCAAGGTGTGCTTTACGGGAGTGTTTCGAGTAAACTGTTCGGCTCACGGCTCGCTTTTCCTCGAGCTATTGAATATCACGTAGTATCTTCTTTTCCAATAAGCTCTTGGTTTCGGGCGGCGAGCTGTGCTTTGTGGGAGTGTTTAAAGTAAACTGTTCGGTTCGCGTCCCGCTTTGCCTCGAGCTACTGAATCTCACGTACTTCTTACTTTTCCAATAAGCTCTTGGTTTCGCGTGGCCCGCTGTACTTTGCGGGAGTGTTTCCAGTAAACTGTTCGGTTCGAGGCTCAATTTGCATCGAGCTATTGAAGATCAGGTAGTACCCACTTTTCCAATAAGCTCTTGGTTTCGGGTGGCAAGGAGTGCATTGTAGTAGTGTTTCAAGTTAACTGTTCGGTTCGCGGCTCGTTTTGCCTCGAGCTACTGAAAATCACGTAGTACCTACTTTTAAAGCAAGCTCTTGGTTTCGGACGGCCAGCTGTGCTTTGCGGGAGGGTTTCCAGTAAACTGTCCGGTTCGCGGCTCGCTTTGCCTCGAGCTACTGAAAATCACGTAGTACCTACATATGGATTAAACTCTTGGTTTCCAGTGGCCAGCTGAGCTTTACGAGAGTGTTTCCAGTAAACTGTTCGGTTCACGGCTCGCTTTGCCTCGAGATACCGAAAATCACGTTTTACCTACCTTTCCAATAAGCTCTCGGTTTCGGGCGGCCAGCTGTGCTTTGCGGGAGTGTTTACAGTAAACTGTTCGCTTCGCGGCTCGCTTTGCCTCGAGCTACCGAAAATCACGAAGAACCTACATTTACAGTAAGCTCTTTGTTTCGAGCTGTCAGCTGTTCCTTGCGGTAGTGTTTTAACTAAAATATTCGGTTCGCGGCTCGCTTTGCCTCGAGCTACTGAAGATCACGTAGTACCTACTTTTGGAATAAGCTCTTGGTTTCCAGTGGCCAGCTGAGCTTTACTGGAGTGTTTTTAGTAAACTGTTCGGTTCACGGCTCGTTTTGCCTCGAGCTGCCGAAAATCACGTTTTACCTACTTTTCCAATACGCTCTTGGTTTCGGACGGCCAGCTGTGCTTTGCGGGAGTGTTTCCAGTAAACAGTTTTGTTCGCGGCTTGCTTTGCCTCGAGCTACTGAAAACCACCTAGTACCTACTTTTCCAATAAGCTATTGGTTTCGGGTGGCCAGTTGTGCTTTGAGGCAGTGTTTCCAGTTTAACTGTTCGGTTCGCGGATCGATTTGCCTCGAGCTACTGAAAATCACGCAGTACTTACTTTTCCAATACGCTCTTGGTTTCGGGTGGCAGGTGTGCATTGCGGTAGTGTTTCCAGTTAACTGTTCGGTTCGCGGCTCGTTTCGCCTCGAACTACTGAAAATCACATAGTACCTACTTTGAAAGTGAGCTCTTGGTTTCGGACGGCCAGCTGTGCTTTGCGAGAGGTTTCCAGTAAACTGTCCGGTTCGCGGCTCGCTTTGCCTCGAGCTACTGAAAATCACGTAGTACCTACTTTTCCAATAAGCTCTTGGTTTCGGGTGGCCAGCTGTGCTTTGCGGGAATGTTTGCAGTAAACTTTTCGGTTGGCCTCCCGCTTTGCATCGAGCTACTGAAAATCACGTAGTACCTACTTTTGGAGTAAGCTCTTGGTTTCGGACGGCCAGCTGTGCTTTGCGGGAGTGTTTCCAGTAAAGTGTTCGGTTCGCGACTCGCTTTGCCTCGAGCTACCGAAAATCACGTAGTACCTACTTTTCCAATACGCTGTTGGTTTCGGGCGGCCAGTTGTTCATTGCAGTAGTGTTTCCAGTAAACTGTTCGGTTGGCGGCTCGCTTTGCATCGAGCTATTGAAGATCACGTAGCACCTACTTTTCCCCTAAGCCCTTGCTTTCGGGTGGTCAGAGGTGCTTTGCGCGAGTGTTTCCAGTAAACTGTTGGTTAGCGGCTCGCTTTGCCTCGAGCTACTGAAAATCACGTAGTACCTACTTTTCTAGTAAGCTCTTTGTTTCGGCCTGTCAGCTGTTCTTTGCGGGAGTGTTTCTAGTATACTGTACGGTGCACGGCTCGCTTTGTATCGAGCTACTGAAAATCACGTAGTACCTACTTTTGGAGTAAGCTCTTGGTTTCGGACGGCCAGCTGTGCTTTGCGTGAGTGCATCCAGTAAACTGTTCTGTTCGTGGCTCGCTTTGCCTCGAGCTACTGAAAATCACGTAGTACCTACCTTTCCAGAAAGCTCATAGTTCCGAGCTGCAGCTGATCTTTGCGAGAGTGTTTCTAGTAAATTGTCCGGTTCGCGGCTCGCTTTGTATCGAGCTATTGAAAATCACCTAGTACCCAATTTTCCTGTAAGCTCTTGGTTTCGGGTGGCCAGCTGTGCATTGCGGTACTGTTTCCAGTTAACTGTTCGGTTCGTGGCTCGCTTTGCATCGAGCTACTGAATATCACGTAGTACCTACTTTTGCAATAAGCTCTGTCGTTCGGGAGGCCAGCTGTGCATTGCGGTAGTGTTTCCAGTAAACTGTTCGGTTCGCGTCCCGCTTTGCCTCGAGCAATTGGAAATCACGTAGTTCCTACTTTTCCAACAAGCTCTTGGTTTCGGGTGGCGCGCTGTGCTCTTCGGGGGTGTTTCTAGTATACTGTGCGGTTCACGGCTCGCTTTGTATCGAGCTACTGAAAATCACGTAATGCCTACTTTTGGAGTAAGCTCTTGGTTTCGGACGGCCAGCTGTGCTTTGCGGGAGGGTTTCCAGTAAACTGTCCGGTTTGAGGCTCGCTTTGCCTTGAGCAATGGAAGATCACGTAGTAGCTACATTTCCAGTAAGATCTTGGTTTCGAGCTGTCAGCTGTTCTTTGCGGTAGTGTTTTAAGTAAACTGTTCGGTTCGCGGCTCGTTTTGCATCGAGCTATTGAAGATAATGTAGTGCCTACTTTTCCAATAAGCTCTTGGTTTCGGGCGGCCAGCTGTGCTTTGCGGAAGTGTGTCCAGTAAACTGTTCGGTTCGCTTCTCGCTTTGCCTCGAGCTGTTGAAAATCACGTAGTACCTAATTTTGCAATAAGCTCTTTCCTTCGGGCGACCAGCTGTGCTTTGCGTGAGTGCATCCAGTAAACTGTTCTGTTCGCGTCTTGTTTTGCCTCGAGCTACTGAAAATCACATAGTACCTACTTTTGGAGTAAGCTCTTGGTTTTGGACGGCTAGCTGCGCTTTGCGGGAGGGTTTCCAGTAAAGTGTTCGATTCGCGGCTCGCTTTGCCTCCAGCTACTGAAAATCACGTAGTACCTACTTTTGGATTAAGCTCTTGGTTTCCAGTGGCCAGGTGTGCTTTACGGGAGTGTTTCCAGTAAACTGTTCGCTTCGTGGCTCGATTTGCCTCGAGCTACTGAAAATCACGTAGTACCTACTTTTCCAATAAGCTCTTGGTTTCGGGAGGCCAGCTGTGCATTGCGGTAGTTTTTCCAGTTCGGTTCGGTTCGCGGCTCGCTTTGCCTTGAGCTAGGAAAATCACATAGTACCTACTTTTGGAGTAAGCTCTTGGTTTCGAGCGGCCAGCTGTGCTTTGCGGGAGTGTTTCCAGTAAAGTGTTCGGTTCGCGGCTCGCCTTGCCTCGAGCTACTGAAAATCACGTAGTACCTACTTTTCCAATACGCGGTTGGTTTCGGGCGGCCAGCTAATCATTGCGGTAGTGTTTCCAGTAAACTGTTCGGTTCGCGGCTCGCTTTGCATCGAGCTATTGAAGATCACGTAGCACCTACTTTTCCCATAAGCTCTTGATTTCGGGTGGTCAGAGGTGCTTTGCGCGAGTGTTTCCAGTAAACTGTTGGTTAGCGGCTCGCTTTGCCTCGAGCTACTGAAAATCACGTAGTACCTACTTTTCTAGTAAGCCCTTTGTTTCGGGCTGTCAGCTGTTCTTTGCGGGAGTGTTTTTAGTATACTGTACGGGTGACGGCTCGCTTTGTATCGAGCTACTGAAAATCACGTAGTACCTACTTTTGGAGTAAGATCTTGGTTTCGGACGGCCAGCTGTGCTTTGCGGGAGGGTTTCGAGTAAACTCTCCGGTTCGCGGCTCGCTTCGCATCGAGCTATTGAAGGTCACGTGGTGTCTACTTTTCCAATAAGCTCTTGGTTTCGGGTGGCCAGCTGTGCTTTGCGGGAGTGTTTCCAGTAAACTGTTCGGTTCGCGGCTCGCTTTGCCTCGAGCTACTGAAAATCACGTAGTACCTACCTTTCCAGTAAGCTCTTTGTTTCGAGCTGTCAGCTGTTCTTTGCGGGAGTGTTTCTAGTAAGCTGTTCGGTTCACGGCTCGCTTTGTATCGAGCTACTGAAAATCACGTAGTACCCACTTTTCCAATAAGCTCTTGGTTTCGGGTGGCAAGGTGTGCATTGCAGTAGTGTTTCAAGTTAACTGTTCGGTTCGCGGCTCGTTTTGCCTCGAGCTACTGAAAATCACGTAGTACCTACTTTTAAAGCAAGCTCTTGGTTTCGGACGGCCAGCTGTGCTTTGCGGGAGGGTTTCCAGTAAACTGTCCGGTTCGCGGCTCGCTTTGCCTCGAGCTACTGAAAATCACGTAGTACCTACTTTTGCAATAAGCTCTTTGTTTTTGACGACCAGCTGTGCTTTGCGTGAGTGTATCCAGTAAACTGTTCTGTTCGTGGCTCGCTTTGCCTCGAGCTACTGAAAATCACGTAGTACCTACCTTTCCAGAAAGCTCATAGTTCCGAGCTGCAGCTGATCTTTGCGAGAGTGTTTCTAGTAAATTGTCCGGTTCGCGGCTCGCTTTTTATCGAGCTATTGAAAATCACCTAGTACCCAATTTTCCTGTAAGCTCTTGGTTTCGGGTGGCCAGCTGTGCATTGCGGTACTGTTTCCAGTTAACTGTTCGGTTCGTGGCTCGCTTTGCATCGAGCTACTGAATATCACGTAGTACCTACTTTTGCAATAAGCTCTGTCGTTCGGGAGGCCAGCTGTGCATTGCGGTAGTGTTTCCAGTAAACTGTTCGGTTCGCGTCCCGCTTTGCCTCGAGCAATTGGAAATCACGTAGTTCCTACTTTTCCAATAAGCTCTTGGTTTCGGGTGGCGCGCTGTGCTCTTCGGGGGTGTTTCTAGTATACTGTGCGGTTCACGGCTCGCTTTGTATCGAGCTACTGAAAATCACGTAATGCCTACTTTTGGAGTAAGCTCTTGGTTTCGGACGGCCATTTGTGCTTTGCGGGAGGGTTTCCAGTAAACTGTCCGGTTTGAGGCTCGCTTTGCCTTGAGCAATGGAAGATCACGTAGTACCTACATTTCCAGTAAGATCTTGGTTTCGAGTTGTCAGCTGTTCTTTGCGGTAGTGTTTTAAGTAAACTGTTCGGTTCCCGGCTCGTTTTGCATCGAGCTATTGAAGATAATGTAGTGCCTACTTTTCCAATAAGCTCTTGGTTTCGGGCGGCCAGCTGTGCTTTGCGGAAGTGTGTCCAGTAAACTGTTCGGTTCGCTTCTCGCTTTGCCTCGAGCTGTTGAAAATCACGTAGTACCTAATTTTGCAATAAGCTCTTTCTTTCGGGCGACCAGCTGTGCTTTGCGTGAGTGCATCCAGTAAACTGTTCTGTTCGCGGCTCGCTTTGCCTCGAGCTGCTGAAAATCACGTAGTACCTACCTTTCCAGTAAGCTCTTAGTCTCGAGCTGTCAGCTGCTCTTTGCGCGAGTGTTTCTAGTAAACTGTTCAGTTCGCGGCTCGCTTTGTATCGAGCTACTGAAAATCACGTAGTACCTAATTTCCCGATAAGCTCTTCGTTTCGGGTGGCCAGCTGTGCTTCGCGGGAGTGTTTCCAGTAAACTGTTCTGTTCGTGGCTCGCTTTGCCTCGAGCTACTGAAAATCACGTAGGACCTACCTTTCCAGAAAGCTCTTAGTTTCGAGCTGCAGCTGATCTTTGCGGGAGTGTTTCTAGTAAACTGATCGGTTCGCGGCTCGCTTTGTATCGTGCTACTGAAAATCACGTAGTACTTAATTTTCCGGTAAGCTCTTGGTTTCGGGAGGCCAGCTGTGCATTGCGGTACTGTTTCCTGTTAACTGTGCGGTTCGCGGCTTGCTTTGCAACGAGCTACTGAAAATGACGTAGTACTTACTTTTTCAATAAGTTCTTGGTTTCGGGTGGCCAGGTGTGCATTGCGGTAGTGTTTCCAGTTAACTGTTCGGTTTGCGGCTCGTTTTGCCTCGAGCTACTGAAAATCACATAGTACCTACTTTTGGAGTGAGCTCTTGGTTTCGGACGGCCAGCTGTGCTTTGCGGGAGGGTTTCGAGTAAAATGTCCGGTTCGCGACTCGCTTCGCCTCGAGCTACTGAAAATCACGTAGTAGCTACTTTTGGATTAAGCTCTTGGTTTCCAGGGGCCAGGTGTGCCATACGGGAATGCTTCCTGTAAACTGTTCGGTTCACGACTCGCTTTGCCTCGAGCTACTGAAAATCACGTTTTACCTACTTTTGGAGTAAACTCTTAGATTCGGGCGGCCAGCTATGCTTTGCGGTAGTGTTTCCAGTTTTACTGTCCGGTTAGCGGCTGGCATTTCCTCGAGCTACTGAAAATCATGTAGTACCTACATTTACAATAAGCTCTTGGTTTCGGACGGCCAGCTGTGCTTTGCGGGAGTGTTTACAGTAAACTGTTCGGTTCACGGCTCGCTTTGCCTCGAGCTACCGAAAATCACGTAGTACCTACATTTCCAGTAAGATCTTGGTTTCGAGCTTTCAGCTGTTCCTTGCGGTAGTGTTTTAAGAAAACTGTTCGGCTCGCGGCTCGCTTTGCCTCTACTGAAAATCACGTAGTACCTACATTTCCAATAAGCTCTTGGTTTCGGGCGGCCAGATGTCCTTTGCGGGAGTGTTTCCAGCAAACTGTGTGGTTCGCGGCTCGCTTTGCCTCGTGCTAATGAAAATCACGTACTACCTACTTTTCCAATAAGCTCTAGGTTTCGGGCGGCCAGCTGTGCTTTGCGGGAGTGTTTCCAGTAAACCGTTTGGTTCGCAGCTCTTTCGCCTCGGGCCACTGAAAATCACGTAGTACCTACTTTGGCAATAAGCTCTTGGTTTCCGGCGGCCAGGTGTGCTTTGCGGGAGTTTTTCCAGTAAACCGTTTGGTTCACAGCTCGTTTGCCTCGAGCCACTGAAAATCACGTAGTACCAACTTTTCCAATAAGCTCTTGGCATCGAGGGGCCAGCTGTGCTTTGCGGGAGTGTTTCGACTAAGCTATTCGGTTCGCGGCTCGCTTTGACTCGAGCCATTAAAGAGCACATAGTACGTACTTTACGAATAAGCTGTTCGTTTCGGGTTTGTATTTGTGCTTTGCGGCAGTCTTTCCAGCAAATGTTCGGTTCGCGGCTCGCTTTGCCTCGAGCCATTAAAAAGCGCTTAGTACGTACTTTTCGAATAAGCTGTTCGTTTTGGGTGGCTATTTGTGCTTTGCGGGAGTGTTTCCAGTAAACTGTTCGGTTCGCGGCTTGCTTTTTGTCGAGCTAGTGAAAATCACGTAGTACCTTTTTTCCAATAAGCTCTTGGTTTCGGGTGGCCCGCTGTGCTTTGCGGGAGTGTTTCCAGTAAACTGTTCGGTTCGCGGCTCGCTTTGCCTCGAGCTACTGAAAATCACGTAGTACCTTCGTTTCCAATATGCTGTTGGTTTCGGGCGGCCAGCTGTTCATTGCCGTAGTGTTTCCAGTAAACTGTTTGGTTCGCGGCTCGCTTTGCATCGAGCTATTGAAGATCACGTAGCACCTACTTTTCCCATAAGCTTTTGGTTTCGGGTGGTCAGAGGTGCTTTGCGCGAGTGTTTTCAGTAAAGTGTTCGGTTCGCGGCTCGCTTTGCCTCGAGCTACTGAAATTCACGTAGTACCTACCTTTCCAGTAAGCTCTTTGTTTCGAGCTGTCAGCTGTTCTTTGAGGGAGTGTTTCTAGTAAACTGTTCGGTTCGCAGTTTGCTTTGCATCGAGCTACTGAAAATCACGTAGTACTTAATTTTCCAATAAGCTCTTGGTTTCGGGCTGCCAGCTGTTCATTGCGGTAGTGTTTCCAGTAAACTGTTCGGTTCGCGGCTCGCTTTGTATCGAGCTATTGCAGATCACGTAGCACCTACTTTTCCCATAAGCTCTTGGTTTCGGGTGGTCAGAGGTGCTTTGCGCGAGTGTTTCCAGTAAACTGTACGGTTCGCGGCTCCCTTTGCCTCGAGCTACTGAAAATCACGTAGTACCTACCTTTCCAGTAAGCTCTTTGTTTCGAGCTGTCAGCTGTTCTTTGCGGCAGTGTTTCTAGTAAGCTGTTCGGTTCACGGCTCGCTTTGCCTCGAGCTACTGAAAATCACGTAGTACCTTCGTTTCCAATATGCTGTTGGTTTCGGGCGGCCGGCTGTTCATTGCCGTAGTGTTTCCAGTAAACTGTTTGGTTCGCGGCTCGCTTTGCATCGAGCTATTGAAGATCACGTAGCACCTACTTTTCCCATAAGCTCTTGGTTTCGGGTGGTCAGAGGTGCTTTGCGCGAGTGTTTTCAGTAAAGTGTTCGGTTCGCGGCTCGCTTTGCCTCGAGCTACTGAAATTCACGTAGTACCTACCTTTCCAGTAAGCTCTTTGTTTCGAGCTGTCAGCTGTTCTTTGCGGGAGTGTTTCTAGTAAACTGTTCGGTTCGCAGTTTGCTTTGCATCGAGCTACTGAAAATCACGTAGTACTTACTTTTCCAATACGCTGTTGGTTTCGGGCTGCCAGCTGTTTATTGCGGTAGTGTTTCCAGTAAACTGTTCGGTTCGCGGCTCGCTTTGTATCGAGCTATTGAAGATCACGTAGCACCTACATTTCCCATAAGCTCTCGGTTTCGGGTGGTCAGAGGTGCTTTGCGCGAGTGCTTCCAGTAAACTGTACGGTTCGCGGCTCGCTTTGGCTCGAGCTACTGAAAATCACGTAGTACCTACCTTTCCAGTAAGCTCTTTGTTTCGAGCTGCCAGGTGTTCATTGCGGTAGTGTTTCCAGTAAACTGTTCGGTTCGCGGCTCGCTTTGTATCGAGCTATTGAAGATCACGTAGCACCTACTTTTCCCATAAGCTCTTGGTTTCGGGTGGTCAGAGGTGCTTTGCGCGAGTTTTTCCAGTAAACTGTACGGTTCGCGGCTCCCTTTGCCTCGAGCTACTGAAAATCACGTAGTACCTACCTTTCCAGTAAGCTCTTTGTTTCGAGCTGTCAGCTGTTCTCTACGGCAGTGTTTCTAAAAAGCTGTTCGGTTCACGGCTCGCTTTGTATCGAGCTACTGAAAATCACGTAGTACCTACTTTTCCAATAAGCTCTTTGTTGCGGGCGGCCACCTGTGCTTTGCCGTAGTGTTGTAAGTGAACTGTTCGGTTCTCGGCTCGCTTTGCATCCAGCTATTGAAGATCACGTAGTGCCTACTTTTCCAATATGCTCTTGGTTTCGGGCGGCCAGCTGTGCTTTGCGGAAGTGTGTCCAGTAAACTGTTCGGTTCGCTTCTCGCTTTGCCTCGAGCTGTTGAAAATCACGTAGTACCTAATTTTGCAATAAGCTCTTTCTTTCGGGCGACCAGCTGTGCTTTGCGTGAGTGCATCCGGTAAACTGTTCTGTTCGCAGCTCGCTTTGCCTCGAGCGGCTGAAAATCACGTAGTACCTACCTTTCCAGTAAGCTCTTAGTTTCGAGCTGTCAGCTGCTCTTTGCGCGAGTGTTTCTAGTAAACTGTTCAGTTCGCGGCTCGCTTTGTATCGAGCTACTGAAAATCACGTAGTACCTAATTTTCCGATAAGCTCTTGGTTTCGGGTGGCCAGCTGTGCTTTGCGGGAGTGTTTCCAGTAAACTGTTCGGTTCGCGTCTTGTTTTGCCTCGAGCTACTGAAAATCACATAGTACCTACTTTTGGAGTAGGCTCTTGGTTTTGGACGGCTAGCTGCGCTTTGCGGGAGGGTTTCCAGTAAACTGTTCGATTCGCGGCTCGCATTGCCTCCAGCTACTGAAAATCACGTTGTACCTACTTTTGGATTAAGCTCTTGGTTTCCAGTGGCCAGGTGTGCTTTACGGGAGTGTTTCCAGTAAACTGTTCGCTTCGTGGCTCGATTTGCCTCGAGCTACTGAAAATCACGTAGTACCTACTTTTCCAATAAGCTCTTGGTTTCGGGAGGCCAGCTGTGCATTGCGGTAGTTTTTCCAGTTAACTGTTCGGTTCGCGGCTCGCTTTGCCTTGAGCTACGGAAAATCACATAGTACCTACTTTTGGAGTAAGCTCTTGGTTTCGAGCGGCCAGCTGTGCTTTGCGGGAGTGTTTCCAGTAAAGTGTTCGGTTCGCGCCTCGCCTTGCCTCGAGCTACTGAAAATCACGTAGTACCTACTTTTCCAATACGCGGTTGGTTTCGGGCGGCCAGCTAATCATTGCGGTAGTGTTTCCAGTAAACTGTTCGGTTCGCGGCTCGCTTTTCATCGAGCTATTTAAGATCACGTAGCACCTACTTTTCCCATAAGCTCTTGGTTTCGGGTGGTCAGAGGTGCTCTGCGCGAGTGTTTCCAGTAAACTGTTGGTTAGCGGCTCGCTTTGCCTCGAGCTACTGAAAATCACGTAGTACCTACTTTTCTAGTAAGCTCTTTGTTTCGGGCTGTCAGCTGTTCTTTGCGGAAGTGTTTTTAGTATACTGTACGGGTGACGGCTCGCTTTGTATCGAGCTACTGAAAATCACGTAGTACCTACTTTTGGAGTAAGATCTTGGTTTCGGACGGCCAGCTGTGCTTTGCGGTAGGGTTTCGAGTAAACTCTCCGGTTCGCGGCTCGGTTCGCATCGAGCTATTGAAGGTCACGTGGTGTCTACTTTTCCAATAAGCTCTTGGTTTCGGGTGGCCAGCTGTGCTTTGCGGGAGTGTTTCCAGTAAACTGTTCGGTTCGCGGCTCGCTTTGCCTCGAGCTACTGAAAATCACGTAGTACCTACTTTTGCAATAAGCTCTTTGCTTTTGACGACCAGGTGTGCTTTGCGTGAGTGTATCCAGTAAACTGTTCTGTTCGTGGCTCGCTTTGCCTTGAGCTACTGAAAATCACGTAGTACCTACCTTTGCAGAAAGCTAATAGTTCCGAGCTGCAGCTGATCTTTGCGAGAGTGTTTCTAGTAAATTGTCCGGTTCGCGGCTCGCTTTGTATCGAGCTATGGAAAATCACGTAGTACCTAATTTTCCTGTAAGCTCTTGGTTTCGGGTGGCCAGCTGTGCATTGCGGTACTGTTTCCAGTTAAGTGTTCGGTTCGAGGCTCGCTTTGCATCGAGCTACTGAATATCACGTATTACCTACTTTTGCAATAAGCTCTGTCGTTCGGGAGGCCAGCTGTGCATTGCGGTAGTGTTTCCAGTAAACTGTTCGGTTCGCGTCCCGCTTTGCCTCGAGCAATTGGAAATCACGTAGTTCCTACTTTTCCAATAAGCTCTTGGTTTCGGGCGGCGCTTTGCTTTTCGGGGGTGTTTCTGGTATACTGTGCGGTTCACGGCTCGCTTTGTATCGAGCTACTGAAAATCACGTAGTACCTACTTTTGGAGTAAGCTCTTGGTTTCTGACGGCCATTTGTGCTTTGCGGGAGGGTTTCCAGTAAACTGTCCGGTTTGAGGCTCGCTTTGCCTTGAGCAATGGAAGATCACGTAGTACCTACATTTCCAGTAAGGTCTTGGTTTCGAGTTGTCAGCTGTTCTTTGCGGTAGTGTTTTAAGTAAACTTTTCGGTTCGCGGCTCGTTTTGCATCGAGCTATTGAAGATAATGTAGTGCCTACTTTTCCAATAAGCTCTTGGTTTCGGGCGGCCAGCTGTGCTTTGCGGAAGTGTGTCCAGTAAACTGTTCGGTTCGCTTCTCGCTTTGCCTCGAGCTGTTGAAAATCACGTAGTACCTAATTTTGCAATAAGCTCTTTTTTTCGGGCGACCAGCTGTGCTTTGCGTGAGTGCATCCAGTAAACTGTTCTGTTCGCGGCTCGCTTTGCCTCGAGCTGCTGAAAATCACGTAGTACCTACCTTTCCAGTAAGCTCTTAGTTTCGAGCTGTCAGCTGCTCTTTGCGCGAGTGTTTCTAGTAAACTGTTCAGTTCGCGGCTCGCTTTGTATCGAGCTACTGAAAATCACGTAGTACCTAATTTCCCGATCAGCTCTTCGTTTCGGGTGGCCAGCTGTGCTTTGCGGGAGCGTTTCCAGTAAACTGTTCTGTTCGTGGCTCGCTTTGCCTCGAGCTACTGAAAATCACGTAGGACCTACCTTTCCAGAAAGCTCTTAGTTTCGAGCTGCAGCTGATCTTTGCGGGAGTGTTTCTAGTAAACTGTTCGGTTCGCGGCTCGCTTTGTATCGAGCTACTGAAAATCACGTAGTACTTAATTTTCCGGTAAGCTCTTGGTTTCGGGTGGCCAGCTGTGCATTGCGGTACTGTTTCCTGTTAACTGTGCGGTTCGCGGCTCGCTTTGCATCGAGCTACTGAATATCACGTAGTACCTAGTTTTGCAATAAGCTCTGTCGTTCGGGTGGCCAGCTGTGCCTTGCGGTAGTGTTTCCAGTAAACTGTTTGGTTCGCGGCTTGCTTTGCAACGAGCTACTGAAAATCACGTAGTACTTACTTTTGGAGTGAGCTCTTGGTTTCGGACGGCCAGCTGTGCTTTGTGGGAGGGTTTCGAGTAAAATGTCCGGTTCGCGACTCGCTTTGCCTCGAGCTACTGAAAATCACGTAGTAGCTACTTTTGGATTAAGCTCTTGGTTTCCAGGCGCCAGGTGTGCCATACGGGAATGTTTCCTGTAAACTGTTCGGTTCACGACTCGCTTTGCCTCGAGCTACTGAAAATCACGTTTTACCTACTTTTGGAGTAAACTCTTAGATTCGGGCGGCCAGCTATGCTTTGCGGTAGTATTTCCAGTTTTACTGTCCGGTTAGCGGCTGGCATTTCCTCGAGCTACTGAAAATCATGTAGTGCCTACATTTACAATAAGCTCTTGGTTTCGGACGGCCAGCTGTGCTTTGCGGGAGTGTTTACAGTAAACTGTTCGGTTCACGGCTCGCTTTGCCTCGAGCTACCGAAAATCACGTAGTACCTACATTTCCAGTAAGATCTTGGTTTCGAGCTTTCAGCTGTTCCTTGCGGTAGTGTTTTAAGAAAACTGTTCGGCTCGCGGCTCGCTTTGCCTCTACTGAAAATCACGTAGTACCTACTTTTCCAATAAGCTCTTGGTTTCGGGCGGCCAGATGTCCTTTGCGGGAGTGTTTCCAGCAAACTGTGTGGTTCGCGGCTCGCTTTGCCTCGTGCTAATGAAAATCACGTACTACCTACTTTTCAAATAAGCTCTAGGTTTCGGGCGGCCAGCTGTGCTTTGCGGGAGTGTTTCCAGTAAACCGTTTGGTTCGCAGCTCTTTCGCCTCGGGCCACTGAAAATCACGTAGTACCTACTTTGGCAATAAGCTCTTGGTTTCCGGCGGCCAGGTGTGCTTTGCGGGAGTCTTTCCAGTAAACCGTTTGGTTCACAGCTCGTTTGCCTCGAGCCACTGAAAATCACGTAGTACCAACTTTTCCAATAAGCTCTTGGCATAGAGGGGCCAGCTGTGCTTTGCGGGAGTGTTTCGACTAAGCTATTCGGTTCGCGGCTCGCTTTGACTCGAGCCATTAAAGAGCACATAGTACGTACTTTACGAATAAGCTGTTCGTTTTGGGTGGCTATTTGTGCTTTGCGGGAGTGTTTCCAGTAAACTGTTCGGTTCGCGGCTTGCTTTTTGTCGAGCTAGTGGAAGTCACGTAGTACCTTTTTTCCAATAAGCTCTTGGTTTCGGGTGGCCCGCTGTGCTTTGCGGCAGTGTTTCCAGCAAATTGTTCGGTTCGCGGCTCGCTTTGCCTCGAGCTAATGAAAATCACGTAGTATCTAATTTTCGAATAAGCTCTTGGTTTCCGGCGGCCAGCTGTGCTTTGCGGGAGTGTTTCTAGTAAACCGTTTGCTTCGCAGCTCTTTCGCCTCGAGGCACTGAAAATCACGTAGTACCTACTTTTTCAATAAGCTCTTGGTTTCGGGCGGCCAGCTGTGCTTTGCGGGAGTGTTTCCAGTAAACCGTTTGGTTCCCAGCTCGCATTGCATCGAGCCACTGAAAATCACGTAGTACCTACTTTTCCAATAAGCTTCTGGCCTCGGGGGGGGCCAGCTGTGCTTTGCAGGAGTGCTTCGAGTAACCTATTCGGTTCGCGGCTCGCTTTGCCTCGAGCCATTAAAAAGCGCTTAGTACGTACTTTTCGAATAAGCTGTTCGTTTTGGGTGGCTATTTGTGCTTTGCGGGAGTGTTTCCAGTAAACTGTTCGGTTCGCGGCTTGCTTTTTGTCGAGCTAGTGGAAGTCACGTAGTACCTTTTTTCCAATAAGCTCTTGGTTTCGGGTGGCCCGCTGTGCTTTGCGGGAGTGTTTCCAGTAAACTGTTCGGTTCGCGGCTCGCTTTGCCTCGAGCTACTGAAAATCACGTAGTACCTTCGTTTCCAATATGCTGTTGGTTTCGGGCGGCCAGCTGTTCATTGCCGTAGTGTTTCCAGTAAACTGTTTGGTTCGCGGCTCGCTTTGCATCGAGCTATTGAAGATCACGTAGCACCTACTTTTCCCATAAGCTCTTGGTTTCGGGTGGTCAGAGGTGCTTTGCGCGAGTGTTTTCAGTAAAGTGTTCGGTTCGCGGCTCGCTTTGCCTCGAGCTACTGAAATTCACGTAGTACCTACCTTTCCAGTAAGCTCTTTGTTTCGAGCAGTCAGCTGTTCTTTGCGGGAGTGTTTCTAGTAAGCTGTTCGGTTCACGGCTCGCTTTGGATCGAGCTACTGAAAATCACGTAGTACCTACTTTTCCAATAAGCTCTTTGTTGCGGGCGGCCACCTGTGCTTTGCCGTGGTGTTTTAAGTGAACTGTTCGGTTCTCGGCTCGCTTTGCATCCAGCTATTGAAGATCACGTAGTGCCTACTTTTCCAATATGCTCTTGGTTTCGGGCGGCCAGCTTTGCATTGCGGTACTGTTTCCAGGTAACTGTTCGGTTCGCGGCTCGCTTTGCTTTGAGCTACTGAAAATCACATAGTACCTACTTTTGGAGTAAGCTTTTGATTTCGGGTGGCCAGCTGTGCTTTGCGGGCGTGTTTTCAGTAAACTGTTCGGTTTGAGGCTCGCTTCGCCTCGAGCAATGGAAGATCACGTAGTACCTGATTTTCCAGTAAGGTCTTTGTTTCGAGCTGTCAGCTGCTCATTGCGGTAGTGTTTCCTGTAAACTGTTCGGTTCGCGGCTCGCTTTGCACCGAGCAATGGAAGATCACGTAATACCTGATTTTCCAGTAAGCTCTTTGTTTCGAGCTGTCAGCTGTTCTTTGCGGTAGCGTTTAATTAAACTGTTCGGTTCGCGGCTCGCTTTGCATCCAGCTATTGAAGATCACGTAGTACCTACTTTTCCAATACGCTGTTGGTTTCGGGCTACCAGCTGTTCATTGCGGTAGTGTTTCCAGTAAACTGTTCGGTTCGCGGCTCGCTTTGTATCGAGCTATTGAAGATCACGTAGCACCTACTTTTCCCATAAGCTCTTGGTTTCGGGTGGTCAGAGGTGCTTTGCGCGAGGGTTTGCAGTAAACTGTACGGTTCGCGGCTCCCTTTGCCTCGAGCTACTGAAAATCACGTAGTACCTACCTTTCCAGTAAGCTCTTTGTTTCGAGCTGTCAGCTGTTCTTTGCGGCAGTGTTTCTAGTAAGCTGTTCGGTTCACGGCTCGCTTTGGATCGAGCTACTGAAAATCACGTAGTACCTACTTTTCCAATAAGCTCTTTGTTGCGGGCGGCCACCTGTGCTTTGCCGTAGTGTTTTAAGTGAACTGTTCGGTTCTCGGCTCGCTTTGCATCCAGCTATTGAAGATCACGTAGTGCCTACTTTTACAATATGCTCTTGGTTTCGGGCGGCCAGCTTTGCATTGCGGTACTGTTTCCAGGTAACTGTTCGGTTCGCGGCTCGCTTTGCTTTGAGCTACTGAAAATCACATAGTACCTACTTTTGGAGTAAGCTTTTGATTTCGGGTGGCCAGCTGTGCTTTGCGGGCGTGTTTTCAGTAAACTGTTGGGTTTGAGGCTCGCTTCGCCTCGAGCAATGGAAGATCACGTAGTACCTGATTTTCCAGTAAGGTCTTTGTTTCGAGCTGTCAGCTGCTCATTGCGGTAGTGTTTCCTGTAAACTGTTCGGTTCGCGGCTCGCTTTGCACCGAGCAATGGAAGATCACGTAGTACCTGATTTTCCAGTAAGCTCTTTGTTTCGAGCTGTCAGCTGTTCTTTGCGGTAGCGTTTAATTAAACTGTTCGGTTCGCGGCTCGCTTTGCATCCAGCTATTGAAGATCACGTAGTGCCAACTTTTCCAATAAGCTTTTGGTTTCGGCCGGCCAGGTGTGCTTTGAGGGAGTGTTTCCAGTAAACTGTCCGGTTCGCATCTCGCTTTGCCTCGAGCTATTGAAAATCACGTAGTACCTACTTTTCCAATAGGCTCTTGGTTTCCGGCGGCCAGCTGTGCTTTGCGGGAGCGTTTTCAGTGAACCGTTTGGTTCGCAGCTCGCTTTGCTTCGAGCCACTGAAAATCACGTAGTACCTCCTTCTGGAGTAAGCTCTCGGTTTGCGGTGGCCAGGTGTGCTTTACAGGAGTGCTTCGAGTAAACTATTCGGTTCACGGCTCGCTTTGCCTCGAGCCATTAAAGGGCACATAGTACGCACTTTACGAATAAGCCGTTCGTTTCGGGTGGCGATTTGTGCTTTGCGGCAGTGTTTCCAGCAAATTGTTCGGTTCGCGGCTCGCTGTGCCTCGAGCTAATGAAAATCACGTAGTGCCTACTTTTCGAACAAGCTCTTGGTTTCGGGCGGCCAGCTGTGCTTTGCGGGAGTGTTTCCAGAAAATCGCTTGCTTCGCAGCTCTTTCGCCTCAAAGCACTGAAAATCACGTAGTACCTACTTTTCAAATAAGCTCTTGGTTTCGGGCGGCCAGCTGTGCTTTGCGGAAGTGTTTCCAGTAAACCGTTTGGTTCCCAGCTCGCTTTGCCTCGAGCGACTGAAAATCACGTAGTACCTACTTTTCCAATAAGCTTCTGGCCTCGGGGGGACCAGCTGTGCTTTGCAGGAGTGCTTCGAGTAACCTATTCGGTTCGCGGCTCGCTTTGCCTCGTGCCATTAAAATGCGCTTAGTACGTACTTTTCGAATAAGCTGTTCGTTTTGGGTGGCTATTTGTGCTTTGCGGGAGGGTTTCCAGTAAAGTGTCCGGTTCACCGCTCGCTTTGCCTCGAGCTACTCAAAATCACGTAGTAGCTACTTTTGGATTAAGCTCTTGGTTTCCAGGGGCCAGGTGTGGTATACGGGAGTGTTTCCTGTAAACTGTTCGGTTCACGACTCGCTTTGCCTCGAGCTACTGAAAATCACGTTTTACCTACTTTTGGAGTGAACTCTTGGTTTCGGGCGGCCAGCTATGGTTTGCGGTAGTGTTTCCAGTTTTACTGTCCGGTTAGCGGCTGGCATTTCCTCGAGCTACTGAAAATCAAGTAGTACCTACTTTTACAATAAGCTCTTGGTTTCGGGCGGCCAGCAGTGCTATGCGGGAGTGTTTACAGTAAACTGTTCGGTTCGCGGCTCGCTTTACCTCGAGCCACCGAAAATCACGTAGTACCTACATTTCCAGTAAGATCTTGGTTTCGAGCTTTCAGGTGTTCCTTGCGGTAGTGTTTCAAGAAAACTGTTCGGGTCGCCGCTCGCTTTGCCTCTACTGAAAATCACGTAGTACCTACTTTTCCAATAAGCTTCTGGCTTCGGGGGGCCAGCTGTGCTTTGCAGAAGTGCTTCGAGTAACCTATTCGGTTCGCGGCTTGCTTTGCCTCGAGCCATTAAAAAGCACATAGTACGTACTTTTCGAATAAGCTGTTCGTTTTGGGTGGCTATTTGTGCTTTGCGGCAGTGTTTCCAGTAAACTGTTCGGTTGGCGGCTCGCTTTGCCTCGAGCTACCGAAAAACACGTAGTACCTACATTTCCAGTAAGCTCTTGGTTTCGAGCTGTCAGCTGTTCCTTGCGGTAGTGTTTTAAGAAAACTTCGCTTCGCTGCTCGCTTTGCATCGAGCTATTGAAGATCACGTAGTACCTACTTTTCCAATCGGCTCTTGGTTTCGGGCGGCCAGCTGTGCTTTGCGGTAGTGTTTCCAGTTAACTGTGCGGTTTGAGGTTCGCTTTGCCTCGAGCAATGGAAGATCACGTAGTACCTACATTTCCAGTAAGCTCTTGGTTTCGAGCTGTCAGCTGCTCTTTGCGGTAGTGTTCTGAGTAAACTGTACGGTTCGCTGCTCGCTTTGCATCGAGCTATTGAAGATCACGTAGTATCTACTTTTCCAATAAGCTCTTCGTTTCGGGCGGCCAGCTGTCCTTTGCGGGAGTGTTTCCAGCAAACTGTGTGGTTCGCGGCTCGCTTTGCCTCGAGCTAATGAAAATCACGTACTACCTACTTTTCCAATAAGCTCTAGGTTTCGGGCGGCCAGCTGTGCTTTGCGGGAGTGTTTCCAGTAAACCGTTTGGTTCGCAGCTCTTTCGCCTCGAGCCACTGAAAATCACGTAGTACCAACTTTTCCAATAAGCTCTTGGCATCGAGGGGCCAGCTGTGCTTTGCGGGAGTGTTTCGAGTAAGCTATTCGGCTCGCGGCTCGCTTTGCCTCGAGCCATTAAAGAGCACATAATACATACTTTACGAATAAGCTGTTCGTTTCGGGTGGGTATTTGTGCTTTGCGGCAGTGTTTCCAGCAAATTGTTCGGCTCGCGGCTCGCTTTGCCTCGAGCTAATGAAAATCATGTAGTACCTACTTTTCGAATAAGCTCTTGGTTTCCGGCGGCCAGCTGTGCTTTGCGGGAGTGTTTCCTGTAAACTGTTCGGTTCACGACTCGCTTTACCTCGAGCTTTTGAAAATCACGTTTTACCTACTTTTGGAGTAAACTCTTGGTTTCGTGCGGCCAGCTATGCTTTGCTGTAGTGTTTCCAGTTTTACTGTCCGGTTAGCGGCTGGCATTTCCTCGAGCTACTGAAAATCATGTAGTACCTACTTTTACAATAAGCTCTTGGTTTCGGCCGGCCAGCTGTGCTTTGCGGGAGTGTTTACAGTAAACTGTTCGGTTCGCGGCTCGCTTTGCCTCGACCTACCGAAAATCTTGTAGTACCTACATTTCCAGTAAGATCTTGGTTTCGAGCTTTCAGCTGTTCCTTGCGGTAGTGTTTTTAGAAAACTGTTCGGTTCGCGGCTCGCTTTGCCTCTACTGAAAATCACGTAGTACCTACTTTTCCAATAAGCTCTAGGTTCCGGGCGGCCAGCTGTGCTTTGCGGGAGTGTTTCCAGTAAACCGTTTGGTTCGCAGCTCTTTAGCCTCGAGGCACTGAAAATCACGTAGTACCTACTTTGGCAATAAGCTCTTGGTTTTTGGCGGCCAGGTGTGCTTTGCGGGAGTGTTTCCAGTAAACCTTTTGGTTCACAGCTCGTTTGCCTCGAGCCACTGAAAATCACGTAGTACCAACTTTTCCAATAAGTTCTTGGCATCGAGGGGCCAGCTGTGCTTGGCGGGAGTGTTTCGAGTAAGCTATTCGGTTCGCGGCTCGCTTTGCCTCGAGCCATTAAAAAGCGCTTAGTACGTACTTTTCGAATAAGCTGTTCGTTTTGGGTGGCTATTTGTGCTTTGCGGGATTGTTTCCAGTAAACTGTTCGGTTCGCGGCTTGCTTTTTGTCGAGCTACTGAAAATCACGTAGTACCTTTTTACCAATAAGCTCTTGGTTTCGGGTGGCCCGCGGTGATTTGCGGGAGTGTTTCCAGTAAACTGTTCGCTTCGCGGCTCGCTTAGCCTCGAGCTACTGAAAATCACGTAGTACCTTCTTTTCCAATATGCTGTTGGTTTCGGGCGGCCAGCTGTTCATTGCGGTAGTGTTTCCAGTAAACTGTTCGGTTCGCGGCTCGCTTTGCATCGAGCTATTGAAGATCACGTAGCACCTACTTTTCCCATAAGCTCTTGGTTTCGGGTGGTCAGAGGTGCTTTGCGGGAGTGTTTCCAGTAAACTGTACGGTTCGCGGCTCGCTTTGCCTCGAGCTACTGAAAATCACGTAGTACCTACCTTTCCAGTAAGCTCTTTGTTTCGAGCTGTCAGCTGTTCTTTGCGGGAGTGTTTCTAGTAAACTGTTCGGTTCGCGGCTTGCTTTGCATCGAGCTACTGAAAATCGAGTACTACTTACTTTTCCAATAAGCTCTTGGTTTCGAGTGGCCAGGTGTGCATTTCGGTAGTGTTTCCAGTTAACTGTTCGGTTTGCGGCTCGTTTTGCCTCGAGCTACTGAAAATCACATAGTACCTACTTTTGGAGTAAGCTCTTGGTTTCGGACGTCCAGGTGTGCATTGCGGTAGTGTTTCCAGTTAACTGTTCGGTTCGCGGCTCGCGTTGCCTCGAGCTACTGACAATCACGTAGTAGCTACTTTTGGATTAAGCTCTTGGTTTCCAGGGGCCAGGTGTGCTTTACGGGAGTGTTTCATGTAAACTGTTCGGTTCGCGGCTCGCTTTGCCTCGAGCTACTCAAAATCACGTAGTACCTACTTTTCCAATAAGCGCTTGGTTTGGGGCGGCCAGCTGTGCTTTGCGGTAGTGTTTCAAGTTAACTGTGCGGTTTAAGGCTCGCTTTGGCTCGAGCAATGGAAGATCACGTAGTACCTGATTTTCCAGTAAGCTCTTGGTTTCGAGCTGTCAGCTGTTCTTTGCGGTAGCGTTTAAGTAAACTGTTCGGTTCGCGGCTCGCTTTGCATCGAGCTACTGAAAATCGCGTACTACTTACTTTTCCAATAAGCTCTTGGTTTCGGGCTGCCAGCTGTGCTTTGAGGGAGTGTTTCCAGTAAACTGTCCGGTTCGCATCTCGCTTTGCCTCGAGCTATTGAAAATTACGTAGTACCTACTTTTCCAATAGGCTCTTGGTTTCCGGCGGCCAGCTGTGCTTTGCGGGAGCGTTTTCAGTAAACCGTTTGGTTCGCAGCTCGCTTTGCTTCGAGCCTCTGAAAATCACGTAGTACCTACTTCTGGAGTAAGCTCTCGGTTTGCGGTGGCCAGGTGTGCTTTACAGGAGTGCTTCGAGTAAACTGTTCGGTTCACGGCTCGCTTTGCCTCGAGCCATTAAAGAGCACATAGTACGCACTTTACGAATAAGCCGTTCGTTTCGGGTGGCTATTTGTGCTTTGCGGCAGTGTTTCCAGCAAATTGTTCGGTTCGCGGCTCGCTTTGCCTCGAGCTAATGAAAATCACGTAGTACCTACTTTTCGAACAAGCTCTTGGTTTCGGGCGGACAGCTGTGCTTTGCGGGAGTGTTTCTAGTAAACCGTTTGCTTCGCAGCTCTTTCGCCTCGAGGCACTGAAAATCACGTAGTACCTACTTTTCAAACAAGCTCTTGGTTTCGGGCGGCCAGCTGTGCTTTGCGGAAGTGTTTCCAGTAAACCGTTTGGTTCCCAGCTCGCTTTGCCTCGAGCGACTGAAAATCACGTAGTACCTACTTTTCCAATAAGGTCTTGGGTTTCGGGCGGCCAGATGTCCTTTGCGGGAGTGTTTCCAGCAAACTGTGTGGTTCGCGGCTCGCTTTGCCTCGAGCTAATGAAAATCACGTACTACCTACTTTTCCAATAAGCTCTAGGGCGGCCAGCTGTGCTTTGCGGGAGTGTTTCCAGTAAACCGTTTGGTTCGCAGCTCTTTAGCCTCGAGGCACTGAAAATCACGTAGTACCCACTTTGGCAATAAGCTCTTGGTTTTCGGCGGCCAGGTGTGCTTTGCGGGAGTGTTTCCAGTAAACCGTTTGGTTCACAGCTCGTTTGCCTCGAGCCACTGAAAATCACGAAGTACCAACTTTTCCAATAAGCTCTTGGCATCGAGGGGCCAGCTGTGCTTTACGGGAGTGTTTCGAGTAAGCTATTCGGTTCGCGGCTCGCTTTGCCTCGAGCCATTAAAAAGCGCTTAGTACGTACTTTTCGAATGAGCTGTTCGTTTTGGGTGGCTATTTGTGCTTTGCGGGAGTGTTTCCAGTAAACTGTTCGGTTCGCGGCTTGCTTTTTGACGAGCTACTGAAAATCACGTAGTACCTTTTTTCCAATAAGCTCTTGGTTTCGGGTGGCGCGCGGTGATTTACGGGATTGTTTCCAGTAAACTGTTCGGTTCGCGGCTCGCTTAGCCTCGAGCTGCTGAAAATCACGTAGTACCTTCTTTTCCAATATGCTGTTGGTTTCGGGCGGCCAGCTGTTCATTGCGGTAGTGTTTCCAGTAAACTGTTCGGTTCGCGGCTCGCTTTGCATCGAGCTATTGAAGATCACGTAGCACCTACTTTTCCCATAAGCTCTTGGTTTCGGGTGGTCAGAGGTGCTTTGCGCGAGTGTTTTCAGTAAAGTGTTCGCTTCGCGGCTCGCTTTGCCTCGAGCTACTGAAAATCACGTAGTACCTACCTTTCCAGTAAGCTCTTTGTTTCGAGCTGTCAGCTGTTCTTTGCGGAAGTGTTTCTAGTAAACTGTTCGGTTCGCAGCTTGCTTTGCATCGAGCTACTGAAAATCACGTAGTACTTACTTTTCCAATAAGCTCTTGGTTTCGGGTGGCCAGGTGTTCATTGCGGTAGTGTTTCCAGTTAACTGTTCGGTTTGCAGCTCGTTTTGCCTCGAGCTACTGAAAATCACATAGTACCTACTTTTCCAATACGCTGTTGGTTTCGGGCGGCCAGCTGTTCATTGCGGTAGTGTTTCCAGTAAACTGTTCGGTTCGCGGCTCGCTTTCTATCGAGCTATTGAAGATCACGTAGCACCTACTTTTCCCATAAGCTCTTGGTTTCGGGTGGTCAGAGGTGCTTTGCGGGAGTGTTTCCAGTAAACTGTACGGTTCGCGGCTCGCTTTGCCTCGAGCTACTGAAAATCACGTAGTACCTACCTTTCCAGTAAGCTCTTTGTTTCGAGCTGTCAGCTGTTCTTTGCGGGAGTGTTTCTAGTAAACTGTTCGGTTCGCAGCTTGCTTTGCATCGAGCTACTGAAAATCGAGTACTACTTACTTCTCCAATAAGCTCTTGGTTTCGAGTGGCCAGGTGGGCATTGCGGTAGTGTTTCCAGTTAACTGTTCGGTTTGCGGCTCGTTTTGCCTCGAGCTACTGAAAATCACATAGTACCTACTTTTGGAGTAAGCTCTTGGTTTCGGACGGCCAGGTGTGCATTGCGGCAGTGTTTCCAGTTAACTGTTCGGTTCGCGGCTCGCGTTGCCTCGAGCTACTGACAATCACGTAGTAGCTACTTTTGGATTAAGCTCTTGGTTTCCAGGGGCCAGGTGTGCTTTACGGGAGTGTTTCATGTAAACTGTTCGGTTCGCGGCTGGCTTTGCCTCGAGCTACTCAAAATCACGTAGTACCTACTTTTCCAATAAGCGCTTGGTTTGGGGCGGCCAGCTGTGCTTTGCGGTAGTGTTTCAAGTTAACTGTGCGGTTTAAGGCTCGCTTTGGCTCGAGCAATGGAAGATCACGTAGTACCTGATTTTCCAGTAAGCTCTTGGTTTCGAGCTGTCAGCTGTTCTTTGCGGTAGCGTTTAAGTAAACTGTTCGGTTCGCGGCTCGCTTTGCATCGAGCTACTGAAAATCGCGTACTACTTACTTTTCCAATAAGCTCTTGGTTTCGGGCTGCCAGCTGTGCTTTGAGGGAGTGCTTCCAGTAAACTGTCCGGTTCGCATCTCGCTTTGCCTCGAGCTATTGAAAATCACGTAGTGCCTACTTTTCCAATAGGCTCTTGGTTTCCGGCGGCCAGCTGTGCTTTGCGGGAGCGTTTTCAGTAAACCGTTTGGTTCGCAGCTCGCTTTGCTTCGAGCCTCTGAAAATCACGTAGTACCTACTTCTGGAGTAAGCTCTCGGTTTGCGGTGGCCAGGTGTGCTTTACAGGAGTGCTTCGGGTAAACTGTTCGGTTCACGGCTCGCTTTGCCTCGAGCCATTAAAGAGCACATAGTACGCACTTTACGAATAAACCGTTCGTTTCGGGTGGCTATTTGTGCTTTGCGGCAGTGTTTCCAGCAAATTGTTCGGTTCGCGGCTCGCTTTGTATCGAGCTATTGAAGATCACGTAGCACCTACTTTTCCCTTAAGCTCTTGGTTTCGGGCGGACAGCTGTGCTTTGCGGGAGTGTTTCTAATAAACCGTTTGCTTCGCAGCTCTTTCGCCTCGAGGCACTGCAAATCACGTAGTACCTACTTTTCAAACAAGCTCTTGGTTTCGGGCGGCCAGCTGTGCTTTGCGGAAGTGTTTCCAGTAAACCGTTTGGTTCCCAGCTCGCTCTGCCTCGAGCGACTGAAAATCACGTAGTACCTACTTTTCCAATAAGCTTCTGGCCGCGGGGGGCCAGCTGTGCTTTGCAGAAGTGCTTCGAGTAACCTATTCGGTTGGCGGCTCGCTTTGCCTCGAGCCATTAAAACGCACATAGTACGTACTTTCCGAATAAGCTGTTCGTTTTGGGTGGCTATTTGTGCTTTGCGGCAGTGTTTCCAGTAAACTGTTCGGTTGGCCGCTCGCTTTGCCTCGAGCTACAGAAAATCACGTAGTACCTACATTTCCAGTAAGCTCTTGGTTTCGAGCTGTCAGCTGTTCCTTGCGGTAGTGTTTTAAGAAAACTGTTCGCATCGCTGCTCGCTTTGCATCGAGCTATTGAAGATCACGTAGCCCCTACTTTTCCAATAAGCTCTTGGTTTCGGGTGGCCAGCTGTGCATTGCGGTAGTGTTTCCAGTTAACTGTTCGGTTCGCGGCTCGCTTTGCCTTTAGCTACGGAAATTCGCATAGTACCTACTTTTGGAGTAAGCTCTTGGTTTCGGGCGGCCGGCTGTGATTTGCGGGAGTGTTTTAAGAAAACTGTTCGCTTCGCTGCTCGCTTTGCATCGAGCTATTGAAGATCACGTAGCCCCTACTTTTCCAATAAGCTCTTGGTTTCGGGTGGCCGGCTGTGCATTGCGGTAGTGTTTCCAGTTAACTGTTCGGTTCGGGGCTCGCTTTGCCTTGAGCTACGGAAATTCACATAGTACCTACTTTTCCAATAAGCTCTTGGTTTCGGGCGGCCAGCTGTGCTTTGCGGGAGTGTTTCCAGTAAACTGTTCGGTTCGCGTCTCGCTTTCCCTCGAGCTATTGAAAATCACGTACTACCTACCTATCCAGTAAGCTCTTGGTTTCGAGCGGCCAGCTGTGCTTTGCGTTAGTGTTTCCAGTAAACCGTTCGGTTGGCGGCTCGTTTGCCTCGAGCTACTGAAAATCATGTAGTATCTACTTTGCCAATAAGCTCTTGGTTTCGGGTGGCCAGCTGAGCTCGCTGGGAGTGTTTCTAGTAAACTGTTCGGTTCGCGGCTCGCATTGCCTCGAGCTACTGAAAATCACGCAGTACCTACTTTTCCAATAAGCTCTTTCTTTCCGGCTGCCACCTGTGCTTTGCGGTAGTGTTTCCAGTACACTGTTCGGTTCGCGGCTCGCTTTGCCTCGAGCAATTGAACATCACGTACTACCTACCTTTGCAGTAAGCTCTCCGTTCCGGGCGGCCAGCTGTGCTTTGCGGGTGTGTTTCCAGTAAACTGTTCTGTTCGCGGCTCGCTTTGCCTCGAGCTACTGAAAATCACATAGTACCTACTTTTCCGAAAAGCTCTTGGTTTCTGGTGGCCAGCTGGGTTCGCTGGGAGTGTTTCTAGTAAACTGTTCGGTTCGCTGCTCGCTTTGCTTCGAGCAACTGAAAATCACGTGGTACCTACTTTTCCAATAGGCTCTTGGTTTCGGGCGGCCAGCTGTGCTTTGCGGGAGTGTTTCCAGTTAACTGTTCCGTTGGAGGCTCGCTTTGCCTCGAGCTATTCAAGATCACGTAGTACCTACCTTTCCAGTAACCTCTTGGTTTCGAGTTGTCAGCTGTTCTTTGCAATATTGTTTTGAGTAAACTGTTCGATTCGCGACTCGCTTTGCATCGAGCAATTGAAGATCACGTAGTACCTACCTTTCGAGTAATCTCTAGGTATCGGGTGGCCAGCTATTCCTTGCGGTAGTGTTTTTACCAAAGTGTTCGGTTTGCTTCTCGCTTTTCCTCGAGGTAATGAAAATGACAGTACCCTGCTTTCCAGTAAGCTTTTGTTTAGGGCAGGCAGCTGTGGTTTGCGGTAGTGTATATAGTAAACTGTTCGGTTCTCGGTTCGCTTTGCATCGAACTATAGAAGATCACGTAGTACCTACTTTTACAGTAACCTCTTGGTTTCGAGTTGTCAGCTGTTCTTTGCGGTAGTGTTTTGAGTAAACTGTTCGGTTCGCGGCTCGCTTTGCATAGAGCAATTGAAGATCACGTATTGCCTACCTGTCCAGTAAGCTCTTGGTTTCGAGCGGCCAGCTATGCTTTGCGTTAGTGTTTCCAGTAAACCGTTCGGTTCGCGGCTCGCTTTGCCTCGAGCTACTGAAAATCATGTCGTACCTACTTTGCCAATAAGCTCTTGGTTTCGGGCGGCCAGCTGTGCTTTGCGGGAGTGTTTCCAGTAAACGGTTTGGGTCGCAGCTCGCTTTGCCGCGAGCCACTGAAAATCACGCAGTACCTACTTTTCGAATAAGCTATTCGTTTCGGGTGCCTATTTGTGCTTTGCGGGAGTGTTTGCAGTAAACTGTTCGGTTCGCGGCTCAATTTGCCTCGAGCAATTGAAGATCATGTAGTACCTACCTTTCCAGTAAGCTCTTGGTTTCGAGCTGTCAGCTATTCTTCGCGGTAGTGTGTTGAGTGAACTGTTCGGTTCGCGGCTGGCTTCGCCTCGAGCTACTGAAAATCACGTAGTACCTATTTTTCCAATGAGCTATTGGTTCCGTGCGGACAGCTGTGCTTTGCGCGAGTGTTTCCAGTAAACTGTTCGGTTCGCGGCTTGCTTTGCCTCGAGCTACTGAAAATAACGTAGTACTTACTTTGCCAATAAGATCTTGGTTTCGGGCGGCTAGCTGTGCTTTGCGGGTGTGTTTCTAGTAAACTGTTCGGTTCGCGGCTCGCTTTGCTTCGAGGAACTGAAAATCACGTGGTACCTACTTTTCCAATAAGCTCTTGGTTTCGGGCGGCCAGCTTTGCTTTGCGGGAGTGTTTCCAGTTAACTGTTCCGTTCGAGGCTCGCTTTGCCTCGAGTTATTGAAGATCACGTAGTACCCACCTTTCCAGTAACCTCTTGGTTTCGAGTTGTCAGCTGTTCTTTGCAATATTGTTTTGAGTAAACTGTTCGATTCGCGGCTCGCTTTGCCTGGAGCTACTGAAAATCATGTAGTACCTACTTTTCCAATAAGCTCCTTATTTTGGGGCGGCTAGCTGTGCTTTGCGGGAGTGTTTCTAGTAAACTGTTCGGTTCACGGTTCGCTTTGCTTTGAGTTGCTGAAAATCACGTAGTACCTACTTTTCCAATAAGCTATTGGTTTCGGGCGGCAGGCTGTGCTATGCGGGAGTGTTTCCAGTAAACTGTTCAGTTAGCGGCTCACTTCGCCTCGAGCTACTGAAAATCACGTAATACCTACTTTTTGAATAAGCTCTTGGGTTCGGGTGGCCAGCTGTGCTTTGCGGCAATGTTTCCAGCTAACTGTCCTCTTCGATGCTCGCTTTGCCTCGAGCAATCGAAGATCACGAAGTACCTACCTTTCCAGTAAGCTCTTGGTTTCGAGCTGTCAGCTATTCTTCGCGGTAGTGTTTTGAATAAACTGTTTGGTTCGCGGCTCGCTTTGCATCGAGCGATTAAAGATCACGTAGTACCTACTTCTCGAGTAATCTCTAGATATCGGGTGGCCAGCTATTCCTTGCGGTAGTGTTTTTACCAAACTGTTCGGTTTGCTGCTCGCTTTTCGTCGAGGTAATGAAAATGACAGTACCCTGCTTTCCAGTAAGCTTTTGTTTAGGTCCGGCAGCTGTGCTTTGCGGTAGTGTTTTTAGTAAACTGTTCGGTTCTCGGCTCGCTTTGCATCAAAATATTGAAGATCAAGTAGTACCTAATTTTCGAGTAAGCTCTTGGTTTCGAGCTGTGAGCTGTTCTTTGCGGTAGTGTTTTTAGTAAACTGTTCGGTTCGCGGCTCGCTTTGCATAGAGCAATTGAAGATCATGTAGTAGCTACCTTTCCAGTAAGCTCCCGGTTTTGAGCTGTCAGCTGTGCTTTGCGGGAGAGTTTCCCATAAACTGTTCGGTTCGCGGCTCGTTTCGCCTCGAGCTACTGAAAATCACGTAGTACCTACTTTTATAATATCCTCTTGGTTTCGGGCGGCCTGCTGTGCATTGCGGTAGTGTTTCCACTTAACTTTTCGGTTCGCGGCTCGCTTTGCATCGAGCTACTGAAAATCACGTAGTACCCACTTTTCCAATGAGCACTTGGTTTCGAGCCGCCAGCTGTGCTTTGCGGGAGTGTTTCAAGTAAACTCTTCGGTTCGCGGCTGGCTTTGCCTCGAGCTACTGAAAATCACGTAGTACCTACTTTTCCAATGAGCTCTTGGTTTCGGGCGGCCTGCTGTGCTTTGCGGGAGTGTTTCCAGTAAACTGTTCTGTTCGCTGCTCGCTTTGCCTGGAGCTACTGAAAATCATGTAGTACCTACTTTTCCAATTAGCTCCTTATTTTGGGGCGGCCAGCTGTGCTTTGCGGGAGTATTTTCAGTAAACTGTTCGGTTCACGGCTCGCTATGCCTCGAGTTACTGAAAATCACGTAGTACCTACTTTTCCAATTAGCTCTTGGTTTCGGATGGCCAGCTGTGCTTTGCGGTAGTGTTTCCACTTAACTGTTCTCTTCGAGGCTCGCTTTGCCTCGAGCAATTGAAGATCACGTAGTACCTACCTTTCCAGTAAGCTCTTGGTTTCGAGCTGTCAGGTATTCTTCGCGGTAGTGTTTTTACCAAACTGTTCGGTTTGCTGCTCGCTTTTCCTCGAGGTATTGAAAATGACAGTACCCTGCTTTCCAGTAAGCTTTTGTTTAGGGCAGACAGCTGTGCTTTGCGGTAGTGGTTTCAGTAAACTGTTCGGTTCTCGGCTCGCTTTGCATCAAAATATTGAACATCACGTAGTACCTAATTTTCGAGTAAGCTCTTGGTTTCGAGCTGTGAGCTGTTCTTTGCGGTAGTGTTTTTAATAAACTGTTCGGTTCGCGGCTCGGTTTGACTCGAGCTGTTTAAAATCACGTAGTTTCTACCTTTCGAATAAGCTCTCCGTTCCGGGCGGCCAGCTGTGCTTTGCGCAAGTGTTTCCAGTAAACTGTTCGGTTCGCGGCTTGCTTTGCCTCGAGCTACTGAAAATAACGTAGTACCTACTTTTGGAATAAGCTCTTGGTTCCTGGTGGCCAGTTGGGCTGTGCAGTAGTGTTTCCAATTAACTGTTAGGTTCGTTGCTCGCTTTGCCTCGAGCTATAGGAAATCTCATTGTACCTACCTTACAAGTAAGCTTTTGTTTCGGCAGGCCACTGTGCTTTGCGGTAGTGTTTTTAATAAACTGTTCGGTTCGTGGCTAACTTTGCCTCGACCTACTGAAACTCATGTAGTACTTACCTTTTGAGTAAGCTCTCGGTTGCTGGTGGCCAGGTGTGCTATGCGGGAGTGTTTCCAGTAAACTGTTCGGTTTGCGGCTCGCTTTGCTTCTAGCTACTGAAAATCACGTTGTACCTACCTTTCGAGTAAGCTCTTGTTTTCGAGTGGCCAGCTGTTTTTTGTAGTAGTGTTTTGAATAAACCATCGGTTGGCGGCTCGCTTTGCATCGAGGTATTGAAGATCACATAGTACCTACCTTTCGCGTAAGCTCTAGGTTTCGGGGTCCAACTTTTCTTTACGGTAGTCTTTTTAGTAAACTTTTCGGTTTGCCACTCGCTTTGCCTCGAGGTATTGAAAATGACGTAGTACCCATTTTTCCAGTAAGCTTTTGTTTCGGGAAGGCTACTGTGCTTTGCGGTAGTGTTTTTAGTAAACAGTTCGGTTCGCGGGTCGCTTTGCCTCGAGCTATTCAACATCACGTAGTCCCGACATATGGGGAAAGATCTTGGCTTCCGGCTGCCACCTCTGCTTAGCGGTTGTGTTCCCAGTAACGGTTGGTGCGCGGTTCGCTTTGCCTGAAGCTATTGAATGCCTCATGACCTCGAGCGTACCGGAATCTTGGAAGAACGCTAACATAATCCTAATCCATAAGAAAGGGGACGCCAAAGACTTGAAAAATTATAGACCGATCAGCTTACTGTCTGTTGCCTACAAAGTATTTACTAAGGTAATTGCAAATAGAATCAGGACCACCTTAGACTTCTGTCAACCAAAGGACCAGGCAGGATTCCGTAAAGGCTACTCAAGAATAGACCATATTCACACTATCAATCAAGTGATAGAGAAATGTGCAGAATATAAGCAACCGTTATATATAGCTTTCATTGATTACGAGAAAGCGTTTGATTCAGTCGAAACCTCAGCAGTCATGGAGGCATTACGGAATCAGGGTGTAGATGAGCCATATGTGAAAAAACTGGAAGATATCTATAGCGGCTCCACAGCCACCGTAGTCCTCCATAAAGCAAGCAACAAAATCCCAATAAAGAAAGGTGTCAGGCAGGGAGATACGATATCTCCAATGCTATTCACAGCGTGTTTACAGGAGGTATTCAGAGACCTGGATTGAGAAGAATTGGGAATAAAAGTTAATGGAGAATACCTTAGTAACTTGCGATTCGCTGATGATATTGCCTTGCTTAGTAACTCAGGGGACCAATTGCAATGCATGCTCACTGACCTGGAGAGGCAAAGCAGAAGAGTGGGTCTAAAAATTAATATGCAGAAAACTAAAGTAATGCTTAACAGTCTCGGGAGAGAACAGTAATTTACAATAGGCAGCGAGGCACTGGAAGTCGTAAGGGAATACATCTACTTAGGGCAGGTAGTGACGGCAGATCCGGATCATGAGACGGAAATAATCAGAAGAATAAGAATGGGCTGGAGTGCGTTTGGCAGGCATTCCCAAATCATGAACAACAGGTTGCCGTTATCCCTCAAGAGAAAAGTATATAATAGCTGTGTCTTACCAGTACTCACCTACGGGGCAGAAACCTGGAGGCTTACGAAAAGGGTTCTACTCAAATTGAGGACGACACAACGAGCTATGGAAAGAAGAATGATAGGTGTAACGTTAAGGGATAAGAAAAGAGCAGATTGGGTGAGGGAACAAACGCGAGTTAATGACACCTTAGTTGAAATCAAGAAAAAGAAATGGGCATGGGCAGGACATGTAATGAGGAGGGAAGATAACCGATGGTCATTAAGGGTTACGGACTGGATCGCAAGGGAAGGGAAGCGTAGCAGGGGGCGGCAGAAAGTTAGGTGGGCGGATGAGATTAAGAAGTTTGCAGGGACGGCATGGCCACAATTAGTTCATGACCGGGGTTGTTGGAGAAATATGGGAGAGGCCTTTGCCCTGCAGTGGGCGTAACCAGGCTGATGATGATGATGATGATGATGATGATGATGATGATGATGATTGAAAATCACGTAGTACCTCCCTTTCGAGTGGACAGCTGTGCTTCTGATAGTGTTTCCGGTAAACTGTTTGTTTAGCGGCTCGCTTTCCTTCGGGCTATCGAAAATCGCGTAGTAACTAGTTTTCAAGTAAGCTCTTGGTTTCGAGGGGTGTGCTGGTCTTTGCGGTAATGTTTGCAGTAAACTGTTCGGTTTGCTGCTCGCTTTCCCTCGAGCTATTGAAAATCATGTAGTACATACTTTTCGAGACAGCCCTTGGTTTCGAGCGGCCAGCTGTGCCGGTAGTGTTTTAAGTGCAACTTCAGTGAAGCTTCAGTAAACCTTTAGTGAACTGTCATGTTTACGGCGCTCTTTTCTCCGAGGTATTGAATATCACGTAGTTCCTACCATTCAAGTCATTTCTTCGTTTCATACGGCCAGCTCCGCTTTGTGGTAGTGTTTCCGGTAAAGTGTTTCTTTGGCGGCTCGCTTTGGTCCGAGTTATTTAAAATCACGTAATACCTACTTTTCGAATACGCTCTTAGTTTCGCGCGGCCAGCTGTTCTTTGCGGTAGTGTTTTGAGTAAACTGTTCGGTTCTCGGTTCGCTTTGCATCGAACTATAGAAGATCACGTATTACCTACTTTTCGAGTAAGCTCTTGGTATCGAGCTGTCAGCTGCTCTTTCCCGTAGTCTTTTTAGTAAACTGTTTTGTTCGCAGCTCGGTTTGATTCGAGCTATTGAAAATCACGTAGTTTCTACCTTTTGAATAAGCTCTTCGTTAGGGTGGCCAGCTGTGCGTTGCAGTAGTGTTCCCAGTGAACAGTTCGGTTCTCGGCTCGCTTTGTCTCGAGCTATTGAAGATCAAGTAGTACCTACTTTTCGAGTGAGACCTTGATTTCTAGGAGCCAGCTGTACTTTGCGGTGTTGTTTTTAGTAAGCTGTTCGGTTCGGTGCTAGGTTTTGCTCGAGCTATTGAAATTTACGTAGTTTCTACCTGTCGAATGAGCACTTGGTTTCGGGTAGCCAGCTGTGCTTGGGTGTAGTGTTTCCAGTAAACTGTTCCGTATGCGGCTGGCTTTGCCTTGAGCTATTGAAAATCACGTAGAAACTGCTTTTCGAGTGTAAGGAGGCTTTTTGGACGAGTCCAACAAACAGGCGGTAGCTCGGAACAGTGTGTCGGGAGAACAAGATGGTGGTGTTCGAGCGCCGATCTCATGCCCTCCGTTCTTGATGATGATGGTTGTGTCAGCCTCTTCCTTTCTTCATTACAATTTCCCCCGTCGAGAAAGGTGGAGCCATACTGGCGATCTAACAGGTGGGGACAAGAGGTTCGAAGTACGGCTTGAGGTGGTCTCCGATAAGAACATCACGTCCACGTCGACGACGGTCGCCATGCAGCGTGAGAGGTTGAATGACGTAGTTTACGGCCGAAGTACGCTCGACGACGCGGTAGGGACCATGATAATTTGGGAGTAGTTTGGACGACAAGCCAGGGGCGCAGGGTGGTACAAGCAGCCACACAAGTGCTCCAGGAGCGAATGTTGCGGCAGGAGAACGGTAATCATCGCGGGCGTTTTTCTGGCGTTGTTTGTCGGCTGTAGTAAAGTGCATGGCTAATTGTCGGCAATTTTCAGCGTAACGGGTGGCTTCTGACACTGGCGTGCACTTTGAGACATCTGGTGCGTATGGCAGCATCTTGTCGATAGTGTGCGTTGGCTGGCGACGGTACAGAAGGAGGATGGGGGAATACCCGTTTGTGACTTGCGTAGCGGTATTGTACGCGTATGTCGCAAATGAAAGAACCAGTTCCCAGTTTGACTGATCAGATGCAACATGTGTCGCAAGCATGTCGCCCAGGGCCCGGTTAAAACGCTCAGTGAGACCCTTCGTCTGAGGGTGGTAGGCAGTACGCGTCCGATGTACAATGTTGCACTGGTGGAGAAGTGCTTGGATTACATCACAGAGAAATACGCGACCACGGTCACTGAGGAATTCGCGAGGAGGACCGTGTCGAAGCACAAAACGCTTGAGCATGAAAGAGGTGACGTCCTGTGCTGTCGCCGTGGGGAGACCAGCGGTTCCGGCGTATCGTGTAAGGTGGTCGACAGCAATGATAGCCCATCGGTTTCCCGCCGTGGTCAAAGGTAAAGGTCGATAAAGGTCAATTCCAACGCAGACGAATGGGCGGTTTGGGCATGGAAGGGGCTGCAATGAACCTGCGGCAGGATGCGGTGGTTTTTTTCGTCGCTGACACTCGTGGCAGCCGCGAATGAACTTGCGGAGAAAGCGAAACATTACGCGCCTGTAGTACCTGTTGCAAGCGTTTATAGGTCTTGAAGACACAGCCGTGAGCACACTGGGGGTCGGAGTGAAAGGACGCGCAGACTGTAGAGCGCAGCGTTCTGGGGATAACTAGGAGCCACTTCCTGCCATCTGGCGAGTAGTTGCGCCGGTACGAGAGGGCATCGCGGATGCAGAAGTGCGAAGCTTGGCGTCGCAGTGTTCAAGTGGTCGAAAGGGTGTGTGCCTCGGATAAGACGTCAAGAAGCAAAGCGATCCAGGGATCGTGGCGCTGTGCAGAGGAGACGGTGGCAAGGTCGAGAGCTGACAACGGGTGGTCTATAGTGGATATGGACGCAGTTTCGGTGGATTGTGGTGACCGCTACAGTGCATCAGCATCGGCATGCTTGCGTCCGGAACGATATGTAACGCGGATGTCAAACTCTTGAAGTCGAAGAGCCCAGCGGGCAAGGCGACCTGACTGATCCTTCAAGGAAGACAACCAACATAATGCATGATGGTGCGTAACTACATCAAACGTGCGGCCATATAAGTAAGGGCGGAACTTGGCAAGCGCCCAGACTATTGCCAAGCATTCTTCCTCGGTGACGCTATAGTTGGACTCAGCCTTGGTGAACGTTCTGCTGGCGTATGCGACGACATACTCTGCGAACCCAGGCTTTCGTTGTGCGAGAACAGCACCGAGGCCGACACCACTGCTGTCTGGGTGCACCTCAGTTGCGGCCGTAGGACCGTAGTGGCACATTATGGGTGGTGACGTCAGGAGACGGCGAAGGGTGGAGAAGGCTTGGTCCCTCTCAGGAGATCATGACGGAAAATTGGAGGCGCTGCTTAAAAGTTGGGTCAAAGGCGCAATTATACAGGCGAAGTTGCGCACAAACCGAAGAAAGTAGCAGTATAGACCTATGAAGCTTCGCAACTGCTTTAGAGTCGTCGGTTTGGGGAAGTCGGTCACGCCACGTAGTTTAGCCGGGTCCGGAAGCACACCGTCCTTTGATACGACGCGACCGAGAATTGTAAGTTTTCGCGCAGGAAAGCGGCACTTCCTGAGATTTAGTTGCAGCTGAGCGGTCTTCAGACACGTCAGGACATGGTCGTGGCGTTCCAGATGGGTTGCGAAATCTCGCGCAAAGACAACAATGTCGTTGATATAGCAGAGACACATGTGCCACTTCAAACCCCGCAGAACCGAGTCCATCATGCGCTCGAAGGTGGCAGGCGCATCGCAGAGGCCGAAGAGCATGACATTGAATTCATATAGACCATCAGGCATGACGAAGGCTGTCTTTGAACTGTCGGCCTCTCCTAAAGGCACCTGCCAATACCCGGAACGCAAGTCTAACGATGAAAAAAAACTCGGCATCTTGTAGGCAATCAAGGGCATCGTCAATTCTGGGTAACGGGTACACGTCTTTTCGATTGATTTTGTTTAGGCGCCGGTAATCCACGCAGAAGCGAATCGATCCATCCTTTCTTTAACGATAACCACTGGTGATGCCCGCGGACTTTGTGAAGGGCGAATAACGTCGCGTTTAAGCATGTCGTCAAACTGGTCGGTAATAACTTGACGTTCCGCGGTGGAGACACGGTAAGGGCGTTGTCGCACTGGCGAGTTGGAGCCGGTGTCGATGTAGTGAACAATGGTAGAAGTTCGGCCAAGGGCACGTTGGGCAACATCGAAAGAGCCGCGGAACTGGTAGAGAAGCTGGCGAAGAGCAAAGCGTTCAAATGGTGACAGTGCGTCAGCGATCGACGAATCGAATAGGTCGGCAGCTGGTACATCAGAAGGATTAAGAGCACTGACGACGTCGAGGTCGCGTCGAGCTGAATCTTGCCGCACGAAAAAAATTTGGCCGATATCAATGGGTTGCACGCATCCAAGGGATTCACCTTTAAGCAGTTTGATGGGATACGAAAGAGAATTTGTGAGGCAGAGAGCGCTTATTCCATTCGAAATAGAGAGGGTCGAATAAGGCAGAAGAAGTGGCTTCCGACTTAGGAGGCGTGATGGTTCAAAGAATGCAGCTTCATCACATATGCTGATGCAGAACACGAGCAGCAAAACAGCTGCTGTCAGCAGAATTTCTGCGTCTAATGTTACGACTAGTTTGCGTGCGGCTTGATTAGCGGGTTTATAGGACCGGTCAAACAACGGGAAGAGCTCAAGTTCAGATATGGCACAATCAATAACGGCGTGATTATACGATAGAAAGTCCCAGCCAAGTATGTTGTCGCGCGAGCATGATGAAAGGAAGATAAACTCAAAAATGTAGTGCTCTTTAGCGATAATAAGTCGAGCAATGCAGGTAGCTATAGGCCGAACACGGTCTCCATTCGCTGTACGTAAGGGCATCACCTCAAGAGGCGTGGTCACCTTCCGGAGCTTGCGGCTAAATGTGGCGTCTATAACAGAAACGGCAGCACCGGTATCGACAAGAGCATATGCACGGGTGCCTTCTACAAAAACTTTGACTATATTGGACGGCAAAGTTCGAGGAATTGAGCATTTCGACAGCGCAGTTCTTGCCTCACGAACTGCGGGGTATAGTTTCCCTAATTTTCAGGGGCTGGACGACGGCGCATGGGCAACAAGGATCGGCGACGGGGTGAAGGTGAGCGACGAGACGTGGGTTGAGGATAGTAACCTGAAGACGCGCTTGTTTGGGTACCCGGACTTTCATAACGAGAGCAGGGACGATCCATGTAGTTCTGCGAACGGGCGTCTGAGTATCCTGGCGCGCGACGGCGGCAGAATCGGGCGATATGACCAGGGCCACCGCATGCAAAACAGATCGGCCGGTTGTGGCGCGTTCGCCAGGGATTTGCAGTGATGGGAGCAGCCCATGTCACGGATGGCTGAATCGGGGCTGCAGCATGCGACACACCATAGGGCAGTGAGGGCTGTTGAAGCTGCTGCCGCTTTACTACCTCGGCGTAACTAAGAGGCGCGGCGACATGTTGCTGCTGAATGGGCACTGGCATGGCCTCGGAAATCTGTTCTTGGATGAAGTGTCGAAGCACGGGAGCCAACGGGATTGGTCGTTGCAGTTACTGCTGCTGTGGGAGCTCCTGACACTGAGCAAACGGCAGGCGAGACAACTGGCGGGCCACCTCCTCACGCACAAGTTCTTTCATTTGTGCGAGAAGGCATGACTGGTCAGGCACGATGTGCAGTGCAGCGAGTGGTTGACTGTAGGTGTGAGATGAACGTCGGGTGAGAGCCTTCTCAATTCGTCATAGCTGTGGCACAGAGTTACCACTTCAGACACTCTGCCAGGAGATTTCGCAAGAAGCATACGAAAGCCATAGTCGTCGACACCCTTCACAATATGCACTATTTTGGCACTTTCGCTCATTGAAGCATCGGCGCGCCCGCAGAGATCGATTATGTCCTGAATATAGGCGGTAAAAGTTTAGTTTGGCTCTTGTGCCCGTGTGCGCAGCCGTTGCTCGGCGCGTAACTTCCGCACGGCAGGGCGACCGAAAACGGCAGATATTGCGTCCTTAAAAGCAGACCAGTTCTCGAATTTCGATTCGTGGTTCGTATACCACAGCTTCGCCACGCCAGCCAGGTAAAAGTTCGCGGTACTCAGCTTAGCAGCGTCATCCCACTTGTTGGGTCCACTAATTTCCTCGTAGGCCGACAGCCAGTCCTCGACGTCCTGGTTTTCCGTGCCCGAAAATACCGGGGGGTCTCACTGGCGAACCGGGCCGGAGCAATCGGCGGCCGGGAGAGATGGCGTAGGTTGGGCAGCGTCAGCTTGCATGGTCGAGTGTAACCTGCGGAATCGGAGTTCCAGGGTGCCGGCAATGTGCGCACCCAGCACGATCCACCAAATGTAAGGAGGTTTATTGGACGAGTCCAACAAACAGGCGGTAGCTCGGAACTGTAAGTCAGGAGAACAAGGTGGTGGTGTTCGAGTGCCGATTTGATGCCCTCCGCTGTTGATGATGATCGGGGTGTCATTCTCTTCCTTTCTTCATTACACGAGTAAGATCTTGATTTCGAGCGGCCAGCTGTGCTTTGCGGTATTCTTTTTAGTAAAGTCTTCGGTTCGCGTCTCGCTTTGCCTCGAGCTATTGAAACTCAGGTAGTACCTACTTTTCCAATGAGCTCTTGGTTTCGGGTGGCCAGGTGTGCTTTGCAGGCGTGTTTATAGTAACTTCTTCGGTTCGCGGCTCGCTTCGGCTCGAGCTATTGAAATTCACATAGTGCCTACTTTTCCAATGAACTCTTTGTTTGGGGTGTCCAGGTGTGCTTTGCGGGAGTGTTTATAGTAACTTGTTCGGTTCGCGGATCGTTTGGCCTCGAGCTATCAAAAATTACATATTCCCTACTTTTCAAGTAAGCTCTTGTTTCGGCCTGCTAGCTGTTCATTGCGGTATTATCTTGAGCAAAGTGTTTCTTTCGCGGCTCCGTTAGACCCGAGCTACTGAAAATTACGTAGTTTCTACCTTTCGAATGAGCACTTGGTTTCGGGTGGCCAGCTGTGCTTTGCGGTAGTGTTTCCAGTAAACTGTTCGGTACGCGGCTCCCTTTGCATTGAGCCATTGAAAATCGTGTAGTAACTGCTTTTCGAAGAAGTTTTGTTTTGGGAGGCAGCTGTGCTATGCCGTAGTGTTTTTTGTTAACTGTTCGGTTCGCGGCTCCATTTGAATGGAGCTATTGAAAATCACGTAGAAACAATTTTTCAAGTAAGATCTTGGTTTCGGGTAGCCAGCTGTGCTTTGCGGTATTGTTTCTAGTAAACTGTTCGGTTCGCAGCTCGCTTTGCCTCGAGGTATTGAAAATCACGTAGTACCTACTTTTCGAGTGAGATCTTGGTTTCGAGGATCCAGTTGTACTTTGCAGTATTGTTTTGAGTAAGCTGTTCGGTTCGCGGCTCGGTTTGACTCGAGCTATTGAAAATTACGTAGTTTATACCTTTCGAATGAGTACTTGGTTTCGGGTGGCCAGCTGTGCTTTGCGGGAGTGTTTATAGTAAACTGTTCGGTTCGCGGCTCGCTTTGCCTCGAGCTATTGAAAATCACCTAGTACCTTTTCCAATAGGCTCTTGGTTTCGGGTGGCCAGGTGTGCTTTGCGCTATTGTTTTTAGTAAACTGTTCGGTTCGCGGCTCGGTTTGAATCGAGCTATTGAAAATTACGTAGTTTCTACTTTTCGAATAAGCTCTTGGTTCGGGGTGGCCAGTTGTGCTTTGCGGTAGCGTTTTTATTTAACTGTCATGTTTACGGCGCGCTTTTACTCGAGGTATTGAAAATCAGGTAGTACCTAATTTTCGAATGAGCTCTTGGTTTCGAGCCGGGAGGTTTTCATTGCGGTAGTATTTTTAGCTCAACAGTTCGGGTCGAGACTCGCTTTGCCCCGAGGTATTGAAAATCATGTAGTACCGACTATTCCAATAAGCTCTTGGTTTCGGATGGCCAGTGGCGCTTGTGTGTTTGTGTTTCCAGTAAACTGTTGCGTTCACGGCTGGCTTTGCCTCGAGCTGTTCAAAATACCGTTGTACCTACCTTGCAAGTAAGCTCTTGGTTTCGAGCGGCCAACTGTTCTTTGCGGTAGTGTTTAATGTAAACTGTTCGGTTCGTGGCTCGCTTTGCATCAAGCTATTGAAGATCATGTAGTAACTACTTTTCGAATAAGCTCTTGGTTTCGGGTGGCCAGCTGTTCTTTGCGTTAGTGTTTTTAGTAAACTGTTCGGTTCTCGGATCGCTTTGCATCGAACGATTGAAGATCACGAAGTACCTACATTTAGAGTAACCTCTTGGTTTCGAGCTGTCAGCTGTTCTTTGGAGTAGACTTTTTAGTAAACTGTTTGGTTCGCGGCTCGGTTTGCCTCGAGTTAATAAAAACCACATAGTACGTGCCTTTCGAATAAGCTCTTCGTTTCGGGTGGCTATTTGTGCTTTGCGGCAGCGTTTTCAGTAAGCTTTCCCGTTCGCGGCTCGCATTGCCTCGAGCTATTGAAAATCATGTAGTACCTACTTTTCAAGTAAGCTCTTGGTTTCGAGGGGCGTGCTGGTCCTTGCGGTAGTGTTTCCAGTAAACCGTTCGGTATGCTTCTCGCTTTGCCCCGAGTTATTTAAAATCTTGTATTACCTACTTTTGGAATAAGCTCTAGATTCCAGGTGGCCATTTGTGCTTTGCGGTAGTGTTTCGAGTTACCTATTAGGTTCGCGGCTCGATTTGCCTCGATTAATTGAAAATCGCGTAGTACCTACTTTACAAGTAAGCTCTTGGTTTCTGGCGGCCAGCTGTGCTTAGCGGTAGTGTTCCCAGTGAACTGTTCGGTTTTCTGCTCGCTTTGCCTCTAGCTATGGAAGATGACGTTGTACCCACTTTTCAAATAAGGTTTTGTTTCGGCAAGCAGCTGTGCTATGCGGTAGTATATTTAGGAAACCGTTCGGTTCGCGGCTCGCTTTCACTGGGAACACAGCCACAAAGCACAGCCGGACACCCGAAACCAAGAGATTTTTTCAAAGTAGATACTGCGTGATTTTCAGTAGCTTGAGGCAAAGCAAGCCGCGAACGGAACAGTATACTGGAAACACTGCCGCTAAGCACCCGGAACCTCTTGGTTCCGGTGGGCCAGTTGTGCTGTGCGGTAGTGATTCCAGCTAACTGTTAGGTTCGGGGCTCGCTTTGCCTCCAGCTATTGAAAATCATGTAGCAACCACTTTTCCAGTAAGCTCTTGGTTTCGAGCGTGGAGCTGGTCTTTGCGGTAGTGTTTCCAGTAAACTGTTCGGTTTGCTGCTCGCCTTGTCTCGAGCTATTGAAAATCACGTAGTACATACTTTTCGAGAAAGCTCTGGGTTTGGGGCAGCCAGCTGTGCCGGTAGTGTTATTAGCGAAACTTCATTGAACTTTCAGTAAACTTTTCTAGTGAACTGTCCTGTTTACGGCGCGCTTTTCTCCGATGTATTGAATATCACGTAGTTCCTACCTTCCAAGTAATTTCTTTGTTTCGTACGGCCAGCTGTGCTTTTTGGTAGTGTTTCCGGTAAACTGTTCGGTTCTCGGCTCGCTTCGCATCGAACTATGGAACATCACGTAGTACCCACTTTTCGAGTAAGCTCTTCGTTTCGAGCGGCCAGCTGTTCTTTGCGCAAGTTGTTTTGGTAAGCTGTTCAGTTTGCGGCTCGCTTTGACTCGAGCTATTGAAACTCACGCAGTTTCTACCTTTCGAATCAGCTATTGCTTTCGCGTGGCCATTTGTGCTTTGCGATAGTGAACAGATCGGTTCGCGACTCGGTTTGCCTCCAGCTACTAAAAACCACATAGTACGAACTTTTCGAATAAGCTCTTCGTTTCGGGTGTCTAGTTGTGCTTTGCGGTAGTGTTTCCAGTTAACTGTTAAATTCACGGCTCGCTCTGCCTGGAGCTATTGAAAATCACGCAGTACCTACCTGAGAAGTAAGCTCTCGGTTTCTGGCAGCCAGCTGTGCTTTGTGGTAGTGTTCCCAGTGAACTGATCGGTTTGCTGCTCGCTTTGCCTCGAGCTATTGAAAATGACGTGGTACCCACTTTTCCAGTAAGCTTTTGCTTCGGCAGGCAGCTGTGCTTTGTGGCAGTGTTTTTTAGGAAACCGTTCGGTTCCCGGCTCGCTTTGCCTCCGGCTATTCAAGATCACGTAGTCCCTACTTTTAGAGTAAGCTCTTCGTTTCGGGCAGAGAGCTGTGCTTGGCGATATTGTTTTTTGTAAACTGTTCCGTTCGCGGCTTGCTTTGGCTCTAGGTATTGAAAATCACGCAGTATCTACTTTGAAATAAGCTCTTGGTTTCGGGTGTCCGGCTGTCCTTTGCGGCTGTGTTCCCAGTGAACAGTTCGGTTCGCGGCTCGCTTTGCTTCGAGCTATTGAAAAAGACGTAGTACCTACTCTTGAAGTAAGCTCTTGGTTTCGAGGAGCGAGCTGTTCTTTGCGTTAGTGTTTGCAGTAAACTGTTCGGTTCGGTGCTCGCTTTGCCTCGAGCTTTTAAAAATCACGTAGTACCTACTTTTCGAGTAAGCACTTGGTTTCTAGGGGCCAGCTGTACTTTGCGAGAGTGTTTCTAGTAAATTGTTCGGTTCGCGGCTCGCTTTGATCCGACGCATTGAATATCACTGTCACGTGGTGGTGACGTTGAAGAACACAGCAGCAATACTGTGAAAGACAAAACTGACTTTACTGGGCGAACCTGTGCCCAGAAAACAGGCTACACTTATAACACGATAGCGGCGAAAACGGTCGGTGATCGTCGAAAATCTAACCAGCGGGTCAAGCGCGTCGGCTTTTATACGTCAGTCGTCGAATGTTCCAGAGTAATCGCTGGGAACCGCATGCCTTCCACAAAGTTCTACATTATTCGCGTCGCGCACACGTGCGATCAGATTACACAAGGTTCGGTCAGAGACAGCCGATAGAAGCATCGATAACATTCCAGAAACTTCTTTTACATGCAGGCGCTTCCTGCGCTGCGCGATAACATATGTTAGGCGGCCAAACGTGGTCGCCCGATAAAGATAAGGACACGTGTCATTACCCCCCTCTTAAACAGCATCGACCCGATGCTGCAAACAAACGAAATCAATAAAAAAGAAGCACTTCTAGCAAAGGAAAGACGAAAATAAGGAACTTTGTCAGCGTCCATAAAAGGGTTTAAGGCGCACCACGTGGACCAATTCAGATCGTGGGCGGCGCCGCTGCGAATGCGAAATGCCGTCGGGCATGACCTCCTAGTCCAGTGCGCCAATACGTCGGATGACCTTGTAGGGTCCGAAATAGCGTCGCAGTAGTTTCTCACTGAGTCCTCGTCGGCGTATCGGGGTCCATACCCAAACACGGTCGCCGGGCTGGTACTCAACGAAGCGTCGTCGGAGGTTGTAGTGTCGGCTGTCGGTCCTCTGCTGGGTCTTGATCCGCAGGCGGGCTAGTTGTCGGGCTTCTTCGACGCGCTGGAGATAGGTAGCAACGTCAAGATTCTCCTCATCAGTGACGTGCGGCAGCATCGTGTCGAGTGTCGTCGTCGGGTTCCTGCCGTAAACCAGCTTGAACGGCGTGATCTGTGTTGTTTCTTGCACCGCCGTGTTGTAAGCGAATGTTACGTACGGCAGGACGGCATCCCAGGTTTTGTGTTCGACGTCGACGTACATCGCTAGCATGCCGTCGAGGGTCTTATTCAGGCGCTCCGTAAGCCCATTCGTATTCGTCTGCGGGTGGTAGGCCGTTGTCCTCCTGTGCCTTGTCTGACTGTTTTCAGTATGGCTTGGGTGAGCTCCGCTGTAAAGGCCGTTCCTCTGTCGGTGATGAGGACTTCAGGGGCGCCATGTCGCCGGAGGCCGTTTTCGACAAAGAATTTCGCCACTTCGGCTGCGCTACCTTTCGTCACTGCTTTAGTTTCAGCGAAGCGGTTGAGGTAGTCCGTCGCCACGACGATCCACTTATTTCCGGTTGTTGACGTCGGAAAGGGTCCCAGCAAGTCCATCCCGATCTGCTGGAATGGTCGGCAAGGAGGCTCGATCGGCTGTAGTAATCCGGCTGGCCTTGTCGGCGGTGTCTTGCGTCGCTGACAGTCTCGCCGTGTTCTGACATAACGGGCGACGTCGGCGGTCAGGCGCGGCCAATAATACTTTTCTTGTATCCTCGATAGTGTCCGGGAAAAACCGAAGTGTCCAGCGGCCGGATCGTCATGTAGGGCGTGCAATACTTCTGGGCGAAGTCCTGACGGGACAACAAGAAGGTAGTTGGCGCGGACTGGTGAGAAGTTCTTCACGAGTAGATTGTTTTAAAGCGTGAAGGAAGATAATCCGCGATTAAATGCCCTGGGTACAGCGTCGGTGTGCCCTTCCAAATATTCGACGAGGCCTTTTAGCTCCGGGTCTGCCCGTTGCTGTTCAGCGAAGTCTTCCGCACTTGTCATTCCAAGGAAGGCGTCGCCATTCTCGTCATCTTGCGGCGGCGGGTCAATGGGGGCGCGTGATAGGCAATCAGCATCGGAGTGTTTTCGTCCGGACTTGTAGGTTACAGTGATGTCGTATTGTTTTAGTCTGAGGCTATACCGCCCCTGTCGTCCTGAAGGATGCTTTATATTCGCGAGCCAACACAACGCGTGATGTCACTGACGACTTTGAATGGCCTGCCATAAAGATAAGGGCAAAATTTAGCTGCAGCCCAAACGATGGCGAGGCATTCCTTTTCGGTCGTAGAATAGCTGCCTTCCCCGTTTGACAGCGACCGGCTAGCGTGGGTCATCACCTGTTCGACTCCGCTTCTCTTCTGGACTAGAACGGCACCGAAGCCTAGGCTACTGGCGTCAGTATGCATTTCTGTATCGGCGTACTCGTTGAAGTGCGCAAGTACCGGCGGCGACTGCATGCGTTGTTTGAGTTCTTCAAATGCGTCGGCCTGCGGCGTTTCCCACTTGAACTCAACATCACATTGAAGTAGACGTGTCAACAGCTCGGCGATGCGTGAAAAGTCCTTGACAAAGCGCCTGTAGTAGGCACACATGCCAAGGAATCTACGCACTGCCTTCTTGTTGATGGGTTGCGGGAACTGTGCGATGGCAGCCGTCTTTTGCGGGTCTGGGCGGACACCAGATTTGCTGATTACGTGGCCTAGGAACAGAAGCTCATCGTAAGCGAAGCGGCATTTTTCCGGCTTCAGAGTAAGCCCTGACGACTTGATGGCCTCTAGTACTGTCGCAAGCCGCCTGAGGTGATCGTCGAAATTTCCGGCGAAGACGTCATCCAAGTAAACGAGATAGGTCCGCCACTTCAATTCTGATAACACCGTGTCCATGACGCGCTGGAACGTTGCAGGCGCCGAGCACAGTCCGAATGGCATAACCTTGAACTCGTAGAGGCCGTCTGGGGCGATGAAGGCCATCTTTCCGCGATCTCTTTCGTCGACTTCTATTTGCCAATAGCCAGACTTGAGGTCCATCGACGACAAGTATTTAGCGTTGCAGAGCCGATCCAATGCGTCGTCTATTCGTGGGAGGAGATATACGTCCTTCTTTGTGATCTTGTTCAGTCGACAACAATCGACGCAGAAACGTAGGGTTCCGTCCCATTTCTTTACCAGGACAACAGGGGATGGCCACGGGCTTTTCGACGGCTGGATGAAGTCGTTGCGCAGCATTTCGTCGACTTGTTCTCTTATAGCTGCACGTTCTCGCGGCGAAACTCGGTAAGGGCTCGGGCGGAGTGGTCGAGCGCACTCCTCGGTGATTATGCGATGCTTGGCGACTGGTGTTTTTCGAATCCTCGATGACGTCGAAAAGCAGCCTTTGTATAGTCGGAGCAGACTTCTGAGCTGGTGTTGCTTAATGAGACTTGGATTAATGTCGTAGTCTGGTTCGGGAACCATCGTCGACGGGGTAGGTGCGGCGGAATCCGAGAGGACAAACGCATTACTGGTTTACAGAATTTCCTCGATGTACGCGATCGTCGTGCCCTTGTTGAAGTGCTTGAACTCCTGGCTGAGGTTTGTCAGCAACACTTCAGTTTTCCTTCCATGCAGTAGAGCGACCCCTGTTGCGACTCAAATTTCACGGTCTAGCAGTAGACGTTGGTCGCATTCGATGACGCCTTCTTCGTCAGCGGGTGCTTCGGTGCCGACCGAAATAACAATGCTGGAGCGAGGCGGGATGCTCACTTGATCTTCGACCACACTCAAGGCGTGGCGACTACGAGGGCTCTCCGGCGGTGTCGCTTTATCTTCCGACAGCGTTATTGTCTTCGACTTCAGGTCGATGATTGCGCCGTGTTGGTTCAGGAAGTCCATACCGAGAATGACGTCTCGTGAACACTGTTGGAACACTGTTGGCAGGGTAAGTCTGGTCATGAATGGTTATTCTTGCCGTGATGAGGTGGCCTCTAGCGGTCCGAATTTGAGGGCCCTCCCATGCAGTCTGCAGTCCATGCAGTGGAGGGCAACCTTCTTCAACTGGGCGGCGATGTGTCCACTCATTACAGAGTAATCGGCCCCTGTGTCCACTAAGGCGGTAGCTGCGTGGCCGTCGAGAAGCACGTCGAGGTCGGTGGTTCTTTGTCTGGCGTTGCAGTTAGGTCTTGGCGTCGGATCACGGCTACGTCGTGTTGAACTGGACCTGGAATGTCAAGTCGTCAGGTCGTCTTTCGTCATCGTATTCTTTGCTTCGAGACTTCGTCGGGACGGCGGCGTGTCGTTATGTCGTCGAGGTAGTTTCTTCGGCGTCTTCGTCGGTGGCGGAGGATCTTCGTCAGTTCGACGAACAACAACCGCACCTCCATTGGTTGCTGCTTTTAGTTTTCCGGAAATGGGCTCGCTGACCGGCCCCGGGCTGGGCCCGTGTATGGTCGGCGCTGCGGCGACAGGTAGCGGCCTGGTGATGGCGAACGCGACGGTCGTCGAGAGCTCCACTGAGTAGCGGCGAGGTAGTCGGAATTTCGCGAGCGCGTTCACCTTGCTGCGGGCGCGGAACGTTGACGGCGAAGCCTCGCAGTCCCATCTCCCGTTATGGGCATCGTCGGTAGACGTGACCCGCGTGGTCAGGAGCGCGCCAAACGTCTGTCTTCCTCGGGTAGCTGCGCTGGGCCACGGGTGGGCGTGCTGGCGGCGGCGGTGGTGGTCGACGGAATTGTGACGTTACAGGGCCCTGGCGCGGTCGCGAAGGAGGACCTTGACGGCGTGCGACGGCGGCGTAGGTCATCGCTTCTGGCTGTGGTTGCGGCAATTGAGGTTGCAGCTCCGGAACTCCAAGCGACCGCTGAACCTCATGTTTGACGATGTCAGCGATCGAGGCCACTTAAGGCTGTGACAACGGGAAGATCTTCTGAAGCTCCTCTCGTACGACTGCCCTGATAGCCTCGCGCAGGTCGTCGGAGGCCAGTGATTGAACTCCGGCATAGTTTGTAGAGTTGGTGCGGCGGTCGAATTGCCGTTGTCGCATCTTGAGTGTCTTCTCGTTGCTAGTGGCCTCGCGCAGAAACTCGTCGACAGTCTTCGGTGGGCTTCATACCATACCGGCGAAAAGTTCCTCCTTTACAGCACGCATCAGTAGCCGGGCTTTCTTTTCCTCGGGCATTTCCGAGTCGCCGTGGTGGAATAGGCGGTTCATTTCTTCCGTGAAGATCGCAGTTGTCTCATTAGGTAGCTGCACCCGGGATTCTAATAGCACTTGGGCTCGTTCTCGATGTACGACGCTCGCGAATGTCTGCAGGAAGCCGCTTCGGAACAGGTCGTCAAGATGGCTTCGCGGTTCTCGAACCACGTCCTGGCAGCGTCTTCCCATGCGAAGAAGACATGTCGCAGTTTGTCGTCACTGTTCCAGCTGTTAGACGTAGCGACCCTCTCATACGTTTCCAGCCAGCTTTCCGGGTCCTCGAATGTTGAACCGCGGAACGTCGGGGGCTCCCTGAGCTGCTGCAGCACGACGGGGGACGCTGGGGCTGCCATTGGGGTGGACTTGGTGGCAACCTTGCCGCTCGTCTCAGGTAGAAGTCCGTGCTCTGGGGGCAGTCCTTGCAGTCGGCGGCTAGCACGCTGGTCTTGGGCGATGTTGGTTTTGTCCTCGGGCTTCGTGCTTGGATCGTGGCTTTGCAGGGGCGTTCGGTACATGAACGCACAAGCACCTGCACCAGATGTCACGTGGTGGTGACGTTGAAGAACACAGCAGCAATACTGTGAAAGACAAAACTAACTTTTATTGGGCGAACCTGTGCCCACAAGAACAGGCTACACTTATAACACAACGATAGCGGCGAACACGGTCGGCGATCGTCGAAAATCTGACCAGCGGGTGAAGCGCGTCGGCTTTTATACGTCAGTCGTCGAATGTTCCAGAGTAATCGCTGGCACCCGCGTGCCTTCCACAAAGTTCTACATTACTCGCGTCGCGCACACATGCGATCAGATTACACAAGGTTCGGTCAGAGACAGCCGATAGAAGCATCGATAACATTCCAGAAACTTCTTTTACATGCAGGCGCTTCCTGCGCTGCGCGATAACATATGTTAGGCGGCCAAACGTGGTCGCCCGATAAAGATAAGTACACGTGTCATCACGTAGTTCCTACCTTTCAAGTAAATTCTTTGTTTCATGCGGGCATCTGTGCTTTGCGGCAGTTTTTCCGGTAAACTGTCCCGTTCGCGTCTCGCTTTGCATGGAGCTATAGAAAATCACGTAGTACCCACTTTTCGAATAAGCTCTTGGTTCCAGGTGGCCAGTCGTGCTTTGCGGTAGGGTTCCCAGTGAACTGTTTGGTTCGCCGTTCGCTTTGCCTCGAGCCATTCAAATCAATTAGTACCTACTGTTCCAGTAAACTCTTGGTTTCGAGTGGCGACATGTTCTTTGCGGTAGTGTTGGCAGTAAACTGTTCGGTTCGCGGCTCGCCTTGCCTTGGGTTATTGGAAATCACGTACTTTTCAAGAAGCTCTTGCTTTCGAGCGGCCAGCTGTGCTTTGCGGTAGTGTTTGCAGTAAAATGTTCGGTCGTCGGCTCGCTTTGCCTCGAAATATTGTAGATCCCGTATTACCCATCTTTCAAATAAGCTCTTGGTTTCGGGCAACCAGCTGTGCTTTGTGGTAGTTTTTCCAGTAAACTATTCAGTTGGCGGCTCGCTTTGAGTCGAGGTATCGAATACCACGGAGTACCTACCTTTTAAGTAAGCTGTTCGGTTCGCGCCGCGAACTCGGCTTTGACCGACTGTTTCCAGTTGGTCAAATAATTTATCTCTTATAATTCATCTCTTAGCAGCGTAACATCGCGCGTGCCACAGGGCGCTGGTTTATCGCCTCTACTTTTCCTCTTCTACATCAATGACTTACCTGCTAACATTAAGAATAAGTTACGTCTTTTCGCGGATGACTGTGTCCTATATTCCCCAATCAAAGGCTCGAATGAAATCAACGCACTACCACAGGATCCCCATTCCATCGCAGTATGGTGCGAGAAATGGCACATGCCGCTTAACCTTACTAAATGCAAAGCTCTGTCCTTCACACGCAACTACAGCTTAACCTTTCACACCTACACAATAAATTCAGCTCCTATCAATCATGCCCTGTCTTACAAATATCTTGGCGTTTACATGACATCGACACTATCATGGGCAACTCATATTGACACCATCTGTTCTAATGCTTCACGCACTCTTGGATATTTAAAACGCAACCTGAAAGCCGCATCACCAGAAATAAAAAAGCTAGCATATCTAACATTCGTACGTCCGCAGTTAGAATATGCGACATCTATCTGGCACCCTTCCCAATCATATCTAACCTATGACATAGAAGCAATACAAAATCGCGCTGCTCAGTTTATAACTTCCAATTACTCTCGCGATATCAGCATAACCGCACTAAAACGTACACTTGAACTACCATCACTTGCTTCCCGTCGGATCGTCTCTCGTCTCTGCTTGCTTCACACTTTTATGACCATCCACACTCCAGGCATTCCCTGTTAAATCCACCCTTACGTACAACCTCTCGCTTAAGCCACAGTCGTCCCGCAGCAAACATTAACACCCGGTCACCTGCCCTGATCAATTCATTCTTCCCCAACGCTATAACCTATTGGAACCATCTCCCAGAAGATATCGTGTCATGCACCGACCGTAAAACGTTGCGCGAAATGCTAAATAACCACACTGCTTAATTACCGATCCCACTTACCCTTACTCTAATATGATGTTCCTTTTTTTCGCAATTGTTCCTGGCTTGTATTTGCTTATTGTTGTTTCTTTACTGTTCTGTACATTTCTTCTAACATTGTTACAAGGATTAAAGCCCTCGCTTATGTAGTGCCCCCGGGCTTTAAGGTGAAAATAAATGAAATGAAATGGTCGACGGGGCTCGCTTTGCTTCGCGCAACTGAAAATCACGTAGTACCGACTATTCAAGTAAGCTTTCCGGTTCGTGCGGCCAGTTATTGTTCGCGCTATTTTTTTTCTACATGCGTTCTTTGGAGAAACAAAGACGAGAAAGACATCCTGGGAGCGCAGGCATGCTAGATTTGAAAGAGGGACGACAAATGCATGACCGAGGTATCATAGCGGTAACCACCAAAAAATAATCTTCCTGGATGCATACATGGTTTGAACTCGCTATCTTGTTTATGGTGGGACGTTATTTTGTCATGCGGTCTTTTGGTGGCCACTTTCAATTTCATTAGATTGCGCATGCTTGAGTTTTTTCCACTTATATTTGGTTGACTAGCAATAACCTTTCAGCGTGCGGTCAAATGCATTGTGCATGAGCACTCACTGTGATACGGAGTGCATGCAAACACGTCGACCGATGAGGTTGCGGCCAGCCGACAGCTGATGACCCATAAGGTTCAGGTGACATGCCACAAGGAAGAGGGAGCAAAGGACCACTTGCCGAACACCCCCATACATTCTTGTCGAACCACTGACTCTAAGCTGAGGCTTCCTTTTTTTACCCACAATTACCTCTGCAGTTCCAATGCTAAAATAAACACAGCCGTTTGGCTAGATTCTTGCTTTTACATTCGAATGCCTGCTATTGTGTGAAATTTTGTTGTTGCAATAACTACTTTCTTTAGGACTGCATGTCACTACTGCGAAATAAATGCGTGTTGTTCCTTAATATCTTACTTTGTGATTGCACGCTTTTCTTAACATGCTCATTTTGCTGACAAGACAAAGCAAGTCGGAGATTTCTTTCTAAAATATACTTTCTCGTGTTAGTGATCTCATTCTCTTAAAGGGTCTGCAATAAAAGAAGTACGATCTAAAAAACAGGCGGGCTTTCAGAAGAGCCATGCCACTGTGAGCTACTGGCAACGTGAACAAACAAGACAATGTTCGAGAACACAATAGAAGTTCTGTAAGTGCCCTAGAAGTTTGGCGTTATCAAACGTACAAAAATACAGTATAAATGCACGCAGGTTTTCTACCTGTATTCGAAAACATGTTCGCGTCTCGCGTGAATGAAGAGCTCTTAATATTAGAACGTGGAGCATTGTGTTCAGAGAGTTTGTTTCACAAATCAATGACAGCATGAGAAGCACATATTCGCAAATACGTCACTAGCCGGAATGCGCGAAGGTGTCGGCTTGTTGCTGCTACTGGTGTTTTATCGCCGATACGGAACACGTAAGTTCAGAAATTACATGGAAATTACCGCGTTCATGACGTACCGATTATAGAGATCAACCAGCACACAGTAAGCAGTGTTTACATTTGCTTGCTTGTGTACTTCAAAAGAACGCGAACGAGCACAATGAAGGCCACTTGAAGACCAACTACACATTCCATCGGCTGTCAAGCTGCGTCTTTTAGCACACGCACGACGTCAAGGCCCAGTTGGCAAGTAAACGACGTTTTAAGCGAATTCATCGAGCGCATGCAACTATGTTTGCAGCTCGGCGAATAAAACTTGACGCAAGTCTGAAGTCCATGAAGTGACGCGGAGAGTTCGCGGGCATCAAAACTATCGCCGCACATCTTATGCAGTTCTGTCGCTCTCCGCGCGGTACGCCCATTACCGTCGACAACCCGGTGTTACTTGTGATATCCACTTGAAGAAGCACACAAAAATAATCAATTTTCGCAGAACGGAAAGCAAAATTTAGGGGGGAATTCAGTGCCTTATACTCAGCGCACGTCGACAGCGCCTGGGCCGCATGGAAGGGAAATGGCCGCCCCCACCCATTGCTGCCGGCATGGCGCGCACCTTTGCGTTACTCTGACAATTTAACGCGACAGCGTTAAGGAGCTCGTGTCGCAGAAAAGCCGGTGTCGTCGGCGTCGGCGCGTTGGCCGTGAGCGATAAATATGGGACGGCACTTCATAAATAAAAAAAAACTTGCAAGATGGGCTAGGTGGGATTCGAAGCAGGGTATCCGGAGTGTGAGACTCCACCACTCAGCCCCGAGTTTTTTTCCCGTGCCGATCACGACGTTTGGCTCGCGTAGATCGTTGGAGTGGGCGGTGCGAACGGGGTGCGACAGCGCTATCGCGTTCCACCCTTGAAGGCGAAGCTTAAGCGTCCTTAAATTTTTTGCAGTGGCTCTAATCTTGAATATGATACGCAGAAAGCCCATACCTTTATGGGTGCTGTGTTCTCGCCGCTCTTTCGTTGAAGGGATAGACCGCAGGAAGGCCACTTCGGTCAATGTTGCTGCCACGCGTTTTGACAGCGAGTGTCCGCGCTCGTCGAGTGTGACGTGCCCATGTATGCTTGGACACGCTGCCACCATGCTCTTTAATTGATTTAGTAAGCGAATGTTTCGAAGTTTACAAGGCGGATTAAACTGCTATCGTTATTTCGTTTAGCTGTGTACTTATTTGCTATCGCAATAGATGCTTCGTCTTTTGGGCGAAACTGCGACTTTCTTACAATATAGTAATGCCAGATAATATACAGCACGTACGCTATAAACCTGTAAGAGATTATAAAAATCTTCCAAAATTAATATGTGATAATATGATTCGAAATAGTAACTTTCGCGGGCGGCAAACGAATGATTTTAGCACGCCGAATATAATGCTATACCTAGTTGCTTATAAGAACCATCATTTTGCTCGAATTGGTTGCCTCAATACCAACATGAATCAACTGCATAAAGTAGCAGTGCACGGTGTCCAAACTTCAACGCCAGGCGTTCCTGTGAAAGGTTGGCGACGTTACTATTTGTTGGCAGATACATTCTTTACCAGAGCAGAAACTGTGGCAGACGTGGATTCTATAGTGCAAGCTACAGTGTACAGTAAATGTTGCTGGACTTTCTGCATATTGTAAAGTTGAATTTGTGTTAATTTGTCGTTTCATTTTCTTCTATGCCGTAAGGCAGCCTTCCTTGTTAAAAACAAAAGTAGAAACAACATTGGAAGATTGCAAACCAGCGATATTTATACTTGCGCGTTGGTGTAGGCCATCGGCAGTGTAGCCCCATTATATGACCGGATTATTGTTTTGTCCAACTTCAGGCAATAATTCCACACTCACGTTTTATCTACATGACCGATAGCATCAGGAGGAAAGGAGATAGATGCCAGAAAATTGTTGAGTACACGCACACTTATAGGTTTATATTTTCACGATTGCGATAATCACAGGTATCCATAAGCGTCAGATTTTGCTGCGTATCACAGTCTGGGTTGGCAGTGCGAAATACATCGGTTGACCATACCAAACCAGGCACACTGGTCACTGTAGCGTTTTTCTGTGGCAGAGGCGAATTGCTAAAAAGTTGGTTGGGCTCGTTCACCCGCCTTTTCTGTTACACCGACGACAACCGTTGTCCTCAGGCTGCCGCCTCTTTCAGAGCTTCTCCATCACAAGAAAGCACAGAAAGAAACCGGGATTTGGGAGCTGGGTGCGCTGACCACTACGCTGCCCCCGACGATGTACTACTTGCCTTCCCGCTTCTCGTTTTCGCCGCAGACGCTGGCTGACACGTGACCCTGACTTGATCAGGTCGTCGGAGCGCACGCGGCTGCGTGCACACCGTCGCCTAAGCGTTACGGTAAATTTGCATTCACTTACTTTTTTCGGTTAAAACTGAAACGCTGGACAGATATAAGACATACTGTTGATTTTTTTCCTGTTTTCTAGGTTTAAAACAACAAAGGCTCAACCCTAATTTTCAAATAGCAGCAGCTTCATCATCAGCGACTTGATCACAAGCAGCGATATTTTTTTAAGAAGTGACATTAGGATGCTATTATTTTGAGGTCGCGTCGCTGCCAATACGAGCTGGCCCCACGTATTGACGAAAACACTTCACACTGCCGATACAAACGCCAGGCTACTGAATGATGAAAACAGAACATATAACTTTCACTTCTCGTCGTTTATTACACAGAACACAAGGCACCCACTACCATGACACAAAAGGAAACGAAATAAAAAAAGCATGGTGCACCAAGATTTTCCAAAACAACGTGCATCAAGCATATCTGATTTTCAAATAATGAAAAGTATAAATAAACCGAACAAAAAGGAATTATCATAAGCCTTTGGTGAAACAAGCGCAAACGTGAAGTTCCATGAATTTCTATATATATTCGAACTAAATAGTATTATTCTACCTAGATTTGAGGAGTCTGTGAGAAATAAGCGAAATGCCTGCGTAAACATTTCGCTTTTAATACCATGCACTACTATGAACGAGAAAGGAACATTTGCGGTAAGATAAATAAAACGAAATAAAGAAGTTAAGCAATACTTTGCACGGAACTTATAAACAACACGACCAAATTAAAAAAAAGGAAGATATGGTTGGGCTGCTTGTGGCCTTTTTATATATATATTGCGTATTCTTGGACGCAAGCGAGACAACGTTGTTAGCGCCGACGCATGCGAGTTCATTAATCAGTTGAACTTTCGGTTGCGGTTCTCTTCGAGGATAGTCTTGGCAACGGTCAGTCGCGGAAAGTCCTCGGTGATGACACCGCTAACGGTGCAGTAATTCTTGTTGTATACTTCGTATGAGAGATCGAAGAAGGCCCATCCCACGCGTCTGAACACTTTGTCGTCGAGGGACAGCACAAACTGGCGCACCTGCAATAGAGGCGAGGAGGAGAGCACGAGTGAGCGGCTGGCCACGCGTCAACGCTTTGTGTGCGATCGAAAATTGTCGGCCACTTGACCACCAACTTCGCTGTACCTACAGATGCCCACTTCGGTCCTTGGTGCCTAGGTACGCCTACTTTCGCATACAATGCCAGAAAATGTATTGAGGGGCTCTCATTTACTTTCGATAACGCATTCTGCCTGAGATTGAGCAACATTTGCAGCACGCTGTTGCTAATGGCAACGTACATGGTAATGTGATCTAAAAAATCAAGCCTCGCGTTGCAATGCCTATTGATGTTTTGAAGGAACCTGCCTATTTACTTGATACGGGTTGCCGATATGGCAGAGAAAAATCACGGGAAGTCTGTTTCCTCGGCAGTGGACAAGCGACACTGTGTTACACTGAAGGTGGCGGTATTAAAGATGGAAACACGGTATTTTCAGAAAGGCGTGCTCTTTGCTATAACTGGTAAAGAATGTTCAATGTTCACTGTGAATATTTTATGCGGAAGCGTACAATGTTCTCTGCAACACTATGGGATGTAGTTACGCAGTACACTTTTTTAGTGCCTGCGCTCTTTTTTATTTATTTATTTATTTCACAATACTGTCAATCCCGACAGGTATATTACAGGAGTGGGCACATGCTCATCAAAAAAGTAAAATACAAGCAAACACTGAACAAACAAGGAGTTAGCATAGAAAAACATGGACACTTACATTGATTGAGTAACACACTGGTCTTCAAACAATTGCTCTTGCATAAAGATGAATGAACAAAACACTAAGTTGTGATTGCCATTGCTTGTTCTAGATTATTTGTAAATGTTTCTAATGTGGGCTGGGCAGCAATAGCAGGGTTTAAGTAGTTCCACTCTCGCACAGCTCGGGGAAAGAATGAAAAGAAAAAAGTATTGTTGTTACAAAAAAATTCCTCTAGCGTGAAAGCGTGCTTATGCCGAGTCGGTATAGTATGTTTGTACTTTAGATATGCGGCGGGATCCAACTTCAGCGCACTGTGTATTACCAAGCATAGGAACTTTAATCGCCGAACCTTAGCTCGAATTTCGAGGGTAGCGAGGCCTGCGCGAGAAAGAAGTTCGGTTGGTGAATCTGTGCGTTTAAAACGATTGTACATAAATCGGGCAGCTTTTCTTTGTATGCGTTCCAGCGTATGCATGTGGTTTTTGGAATGTGGAAACCATACTATGTACCTTTCATTGTTGCACGGAGAAAACCTGCCGATGGCGGTTCACCTCAGAGCTCTGCCGTTCGCCACGCACTTTTACAGCGGAGCTGTAAAGCATCGAAGGAAATTTTCGTCTCGTTGGCGTGGTAAGCGAAAAAAAAAAACTCCCCTACGTGGGCAGATGCTGGAGATAGCGCAATGCCGGCCCGATCTGTGGCGGAGGTGAAGCAGGCGTTAAGCACTCCCCATACGTCGGCCGATCCCGAAGATAGTGCAATGCCGGGCCGACGCGCGGAGGAGATGAAGCAGGCGTTAAGCACTCGTGATACGGGGGCCGATCCCGAAGCTTGTGCAATGCCAGGCTCACCCGCGGTGGAGGTGAAGCAGGCGTTAAGCACTCCCCATACGTCGGCCGATCCCGAAGATAGTGAAATGCCGGGCCGACGCGCGGAGATGAAGCAGGCGTTAAGCACTCGCCATACGGAGGCCGATCCCGAAGACAGTGCAATGCCGGGCCCACCCGCGGCGGAGGTGAACCAGGTGCTGAGCAATCCCCATACGTTGGCCGATACCGAAGATTGTGCAATTGCGGGCCCTCCCACGGCGGGGGTGAAGCAGGCGCTAAAGGGACACTAAAGCGAAACAACAAATATGTTTACACTAATTAAGCATTGTTTGAGAACACAGCAAGTAGTCATTTCAAAATAATATTTTGATTATTAGATGGCAAAATGAAGGGCGAAGTATCAGTATTCGAATTTCGCGCCGAAACTCCGACGCCGGTACGTCAGTGTGATGTCAGGGACCCGAAAATATGTTTTCGCATTTGGGTGGCGTTGGCTGAGTAAAGGTTCCAGAAATGTGCCACGTTTAATATTTCGTTACATTAGAACAAAATGTAGTGAATCGGTACCGCTATATAATTAAGTAGGCCTTAGAAGATGCCATCAAAATCCATGACGAAACAGCGACCAGGTGGGGGAACTTCAAAGAGGCGTCGCCAACTGTCTTTCGTTCTTGCGCTTTTTCTGGCTTACCAAGCGTCTTATCGTAGTAAGAGTGGCGTTCTTGGTGAAATAGGTAATTTACTGATGCAGAAGAAATCATTTTTCTCTTTAGTGTCCCTTTAAGCACTCCCCGTACGTGGACCGACCGAGCGACCCACGGCGGAGGGGCAGTTCGCCATTGAGGGGCCCACGTGCACGGCTTCGCTGGTGCTCCTTCTTCGCAGATTAGAAACGCGCTGAGTTTTTTTTTTAATTCAGATAAGGTTGTCAGAACGTGCACACTTCTGTGCTCCACGGCGTGATAGAAAATATCTTGCGAAAATATAGCATTAGATATACAAAAAAAAAAAACTTATGAAGCAGACCTTGTGCATAGTTTCGAGGCGTGATACAACTATGCACCACAAGACAAGTTTAATGGATCACAGTTTTTTTGAATTCAGCACTTCTTCTCTTACTGTGACATTTGCTAACTTCAATTCATTGGCCCGAATTTCAGTTTCTCCGATGACCATTTAGGGGCTTTTCTGGCGTATTTTGTGTTTTTATTTCTTTCACCACTTGATGCAATTTTAAGCAGGAAATTATGGCTACTAAATATGCAGCACTTGCTCATTGCGTCAGAGCACATGTATTAAATATGTTGGTTGCAAGATGAAGGTTTACAAAAACACAGCATCTCATTTACGCAACAAGCCTCGGGTATCCATGACTTGCACAATAAGTTTGCTATCTCACAAGTTAACTCTACATCAGGTTTCATAGAACGGAAATCAGCAATGAACATTCAATACAAAAATGAAGTTGCGATTTTGTGAAGAAATGATATTGCCTATTGCGGCGCCTAGGTGCTTAAAATGAGACCTTAAGTGGTGTTTTAGGCGTTTAATATCGATAGTTTTGGTGCCTAAAAAGCCAGTCTTTATTTATTACACGAGTATTTGTGTTGTAAAAATGGCAGTTTGCTAATAAGTGCTAACGTGTAATAATTATCTGTATTTATTACTCGTAACAGTTTGAACAGTATTGTTAGTAATTTTGCGTATTGGACTGATCTGTCGCTATTTGGGTTATTTGTGCACATATCTTTGCATGAACTTTTCGCATCATCATCATAATCATCATGGTTACTCCCACTGCAGGGCAAAGACCTCTCCCGTACTTCTCCAACTACCTCGTTCATGTACTAATTGTGGCCATGTTTTCCCTGCAAAATTCTTAATCTCATCAGCCCACCTAACTTTCTGCCGCCCCCTGCTACGCTTCCCTTCCCTTGGAATCCAGTCTGTAACCTTTAATGACCCTGAACTTTTCGTAATCAAATGGTAAAGTTTCGTTTTGACTGACCGACCGACCGACCGACCAACCGACCGAGTTACGATTCGGAACAGTTACCACAATGGGGCAGCTGGGCAGCTCGTATCCAGAACAATTGCTAGTGCTTTTAAGGAGTTAATAAAGAAATATACAAATAAATAAATAAATAAATGAATAAATTTAGGTAGCCTTTCAGGACTTATTCATATTGCCAGCTGGGGTATTATGAATGTGAAGAACACGTGCGGAACAGCCTCAAGATAATGTGAGGATCTGCAATGCCGAATTCCCCATGATCAATTATCTGTTCTCCTTTCCTAATAATGTAAAAGAGTTTTTTTGTGTGTGCTTGGTTTGCAACGCGTCATAACGTCATAATAGGGCTAAATGTAAGCATGCAGACACGTTTTGTGGAGATAGTGCAACAATGACTTGTAGAATGTATTGTCCGTATTCCATCTTTCATAGCGTTCAGCATGATCACTGTTCCCTTTTGCACTTTTGAGCAGACTTTTGCGAATTGTCTTCGTAAAAGAAGTTCCTTTGTCTACACCTTAACGTGTTTTTTAGCTATCTAATATTTAACCGAAGACAACCACCCTTCGCCATTCCGTAATTCTGCAGGTTTATCCACTGAGAGTATTTTAGACTGACTAGCACTTTATGTTTCATGGACACTGTTCAACATTAATAACAACAATTTTATTCAAATGAAATGGATTAGCCACGGCTAATGAATCGGTTATTCCTTTACGTGCCAAAACCACTTTCTGATGATGAGGCACGCTGTAATGGGGGACTCCGGAAGTTTCGACCACCTAAGGTTCTTTAAGGTGCACCTAAATCTAAGTACACGGGTGTTTTCGCATTTCGCACCCATCGAAATGCGGCCGCCTTTGCCGGTATTCGATCCCACGACCTCGGACTTAGCAGCCCAACACCATAGTCACTAAGCAACCATGGCGGTTTTAAATAAAACTGAAGTTCACAGGAACACGGAGGCGTGAAGCGACTAACAGGGGTGGAACAAGGAATGTCGCTGGGGGCAACGTTTCCCCATGATGATTTGCCTTCGTCAAGAGCAGCAACTGCTTTCCTTGGCAGATCGCGCTCAGATAAGCTACACAGCGGGAGCGCGTGGCCAAGTGCACTGTAAGGTTGCACAGTGGCGCCGCTCGTGACATGTTTTCGAGTTATCAGGGGAGGGTTCAGCTGTTCCTGCGAGTGCGCATCGCCTACACTTCCTTTCTTTTGCCCTGAGATGAATAACTGCCGCAGTGGCTTGACGACCAAACTTCGTGCTCGATAAGTCGAGCTTCATGAAACAAGGGCGGAATATTATAACATTTTGGAAAACGAACCGTTCACTTCGCTGCTTACGTCACTAAATGTGCCACTCCCAAGCCGGAGGTGGAAGAAGGGAAGAACGCGATCAGTAGACGAGAGGGTGCCGTCTCTAAAGTGTACGTCATCATATGACGAGCTAATCGAGGAACTGCAGAGTGTTTGTGCTTGCTAAATAAATATAAAATATAAATTAAAGATTATACGCCAAGTTCTAAAGCATAAACGTGCGGTGCCGGGTGTTTACGCAATGCAGAAGTAATTTGTTAATGTAATTCTTTTTCATTCTCAGCTGACAGACGGTATCGCAAGCGTAAATGAGTCGGCAGAGCGCAGCGCTATGCCGTCTGCTACCAAGAGCTTGCACGATGCAGGCAACAGCAATGCACTGCCAGCACTTCCTAAATAGCGAGCGCGATGAAACCGTGGACTGGTTCTTAGGGTCACATTTACTAGCTGGCTATATCAATTTTCCTTCTGTTCTGGCCCTTCGTCATGGGCTCACACAGGACTCCCTTCGATGTGGCCCACGTAGCGTCGCCACTTGAAATGGAACATTACGATATACGGGCCTTGCATGGCCTGCGCGAATTAAAATCGAAGAGCGTGGTGCTGACGGTGCGCACTGTGTCGTGAAATTTAGCGCCAAAGTGCGGCACTCCCGAACTAGAGAAAATGGGCGCCAAATTAGAAATCTCCACAATACGTTCGCGTCCTCACGGTAGAGTTTATCAGCCGAACGAAGGAAGCGCTGGACCAGTATAGGTTGAACCCTGCTGATATGCTGAATGGCGATCTGTGAGCTATTCTCGCTGGCGACAGCACTGGGAATTCGATCTCACCATGCAAATATCTCCTTGGCATGGGCTTTGAGGCGGAGGTCGCGGAAAGCTAACCCAGCCCTTCTACCGGCCAACACAGTAATTGCGAGAACGACTCCGTGGACACCGTCGGCAGCAGAGATCTAGGCCATTCCGATGAATGCTCCTCTTCCAACCGACCTCTGGTCGGTAGTGATGACTGGCAGCGCGCAATTCCTTGCTCTGCAGGGAGTGACCACGGGTACGCTTGCACCCGAGCCTAGTGAAATCAAGTTTATTGCAACGCTCATGTTAAAGTTACATAGTAATAGTATTACAGCAGGAGATCCCATAGTTTTGAAAAAAAACTGCCAGGAAGGTCTCCTATGATTACATAAATAGGGTTAATAAACAAAACAGCAAATAAGTACGGTCATGTGAACAACCGGAATTATTAGACAAGTTGATATTCTATAACAGGAAATTGGATAAATAGTTATTGGTAACGCTAATTATTAAAAAAATCAGGAAAAATATTCGAAAGCGTGTGAAGCAGCCGAATAACGAATATTAAATAATCAACCCGTCATGAGAGACCAAATTGGTGTCATTATCAATAATATTGCTACGGATCGGATCGGAAAACATTTATTGGGCTCTAGGAAAGAGATCTTCGCGGCTTCAGATGGTCTCTTCCATCATCTGATGGATTCTTCTGTCTGCAATCACAGGGTTGGTGCCCTAGTCCAAGGCTCCACTGAGTATGGCCAACCCGCGAGCTCGATCTACTAGGCGCTTTTGGCCGTTCAAGCTTACGCTGGAAAGCATACTCTCCCACTCTTCCGCACTCGGGTTTTTAATTTTATAGATAGTTGGGGACTCAATATTTTGACAGGCCCATAATATGTGGTATAGATCTGGTTTCTCTCCGCACCATGGGCACTTAGCCTCATACTGTGTAGGGAAAATTTTATTGAGAAGGTTTAGATTCGGGAAAGTACCCGTCAGCACTTGTTGCCATGCAACAACATCCTCTCTGCTTAGATCCTTATCTGGGGGTGGGTACTTCAGTCTGACCCCTTTATAATAATTTAGGATATCTGAGTAGCCCATGGGTACTAACTCGGGTTCCTCAAGGCTGGATGTGTCGGACGCCCGGTTGGTATGCCCTCGAGCTATCCTATCCGCCTCTTGGTTCCCTGTTATGTCAGTGTGCCCTGGTATCCAGATTATGGTATGCTGAACTTTGTTTCCCGGGTCGCATGAGCAGAGTATGTGGCGTGCTCTGCGCCCAATTCTACCGTTTGTATAATTACGGCATGCTGCTTGAGAGTCTGTTATTATTGTTAGGGACCTGCCAGATCGATAGCCCTCCAGTGCTGCCAGAGCCACAGCTGCCTCTTCGGCCTCGACTACCGTGCTGTCCTGTAGTGATGCGCTGGTGATCTCCTTGAGGTCCGAATTAACCACCGTCGCCACTGCTTTGCTGTTTGGTCTTCCGTCTTTGACGAACGTTGCCGCGTCCATATACCTTGTGTTGTCCTTGTTCGCCAAGGTTCTCTGCACGTACTCCGCTCTTGCTTCTCTACGCGCCTTGTGCAGGTTCCGGACCATATTCTTGGGTATCGTTGCGACTCGCAGTGTACTGCGATACTTGTCCGGAATGGCCTCGGTACGTTCGATCTCTTGGATCATGTTGCCGCCGCCGTATCTTCGCAGGAGCACCCTTCCCGTGGGGGTCTGCATCCATCTACGTGCCTGAGAGCCTAGTAGTGCTTCTCTTAGTTCACTGAAGATATTGTGCAGTCCCAGGGCCAGCAGTTTCTCGGTCGATGTGCACTGCGGCAGGTGAAGCGCAGTTTTGTACGCCTTTCGCAGTATGGCCTCCGCTTGTTCTTCTTCTTGCTTGATGCATTTGTGGTAGGGAAGGCTACACACCACTCTGCTAACCACGAGGCTCCATACTAGCCTGAGTGTGTCGCTCTCATTCATACCGTGTCTCTTGCTAGATACTCTGTTGATCATACGAGCTACCTGCATGGCGGGAGTCTTGAGCAGTGTCAGAGTATGATTGCACCGTTGATTGGACTGAAGCCACATCCCCAGGATCCGAATGGTGGTCTTCTCCGGAATGCGTTGTCCCGCGAGGTATACGTTAAGGCGGAGCTCATCGCTTGTAGGGACCGTTCGATTTTGTTTGCCCCGCCACACTCTTAGGAGCTCGGACTTCTCCGTCGAGCAGGCGAGGCCCCTGGCCCTAACGTAGGTTTCTACGCAGGTGGCCGCTTTTTGCAGGCGCTCTTTTTTTTGCTGAGCGATCCCCGGTTCACCCATACCGTGATGTCGTCAGCGTACATGGCGTGCCGTATGCCTTCAAGTTGTTCGAGTTGTCTTGCTAGCCCAATCATTGCGACGTTGAAGAGGATGGGGGAGATGACCGACCCTTGAGGAGTTCCCTTGTTTGGGGTGCGAAACTTCTCTGATCTGACTGCTTCCAGGCCGATTGTTGCTGTCCGGTTAGAGAGGAAGGCCTTGACGTAGCCATGAATCCTTCTGCCACAGTTCAGGCTATCCATTCCTGTGAGGATGGCTTCGTGGCTGACATTGTCGAAGGCTCCTTTAATGTCCAGTGCCATGATGACGTGTTCGCTGTTCCGTGGGACGTTGCCGAGCACCTCCTCCTTGAGCTGGATGAGCACGTCTTGCGTCGATAATTTAGCGCGGGATCCAAACATGCTGGAGGGGTACAGCTCGTTGTCCTCCATATAGTTTTGTAGCCTCATTGTAACGACCCGCTCGTACAGCTTGCCTGAGCATGACGTGAGAGAGATTGGTCTAAGATTCTCTGCTTGCAGTTTTTTGCCAGGTTTTGGAATCATCACTACCTTTGAATGCTTCCACTCCTTGGGTACTGTCTCCTCCGCCCAGTGCTTGTTGAGCTAGTCAGTAAGTTCGACTACCAGCTCATCACTGAGGTTGCGAATCAGCGCGTTCTTTATTTTTTCTGCGCCTGCAGCCGTATTCCTAGTGGTATTTCTTATTGCTGCGTATACTTCCTCTTTGGTTAAAGGCCTGTCCAGATCAGAATTTTCTTTCCCCTTGTAGCACTCCGTGTAGGCAGCTGGGTCACCGTCCCCGAAGCACTTGTGCCTTACTCTTTCTATGAGCTCATACTCTGAGCCCTGAAACTGGTGAACCAGCCTCTGTATGGCCTTGTTGTTCTCCGACTTGGTTTTAGTCGGGTCCAGCAGTGCTTTGAGTATGCTCCACGTTCGGGCAGTACTCAGGGTTCCGCTTAAGGAATTGCTAAATTGCTGCCAATTTGCTCTCGCCCATTCTTCCGCATACTCTTCTGTCTTTTGCGTAATTTCCGCAATCTTCAGCTTTAGCTTCCTATTAAACTTCTGTCTCCTCCACCTTTTGGTCAGGCTCTGTCTTGCTTCCCATAGCCGAAGCAGTCTAGAGTCAACCTTCGGTATTTGCTCTGTGCGGTCAATCTGCTTGGTGTACTCACTTTGCCTTTCCTTCAGCATATTCCCCCATTCCTCGATTGACAGTATCGCGCCCAGCGGATGTCCATCACAGGCTTCTCTAAAGGCATCCCAATCCGTTATTTTTGCTGTACCTATCCGACGCTTTACGTGAGCCATTCTGATTTGCGTCTTGATGTTGTAATGATCACTACCCAGGCTTTCCAGCATATTTTCCCAGACCGCCTGTCTCGCCCTTCTTACGAAGGTGAGGTCAGGGCTGGTGTCCTCCTGGACGCTGTTTCCCATCTTGGTGGGGACCTCTGAGTCCGTTAGGAGTTGGCAGTTTATGTTGTCAGCTGCCTCCTTGACTGTCGTACCCTTTTTATCGGTGGTCTTGTATCCCCAGCTAGGATCCTTGGCGTTGAAGTCTCCAACGATTACGAGCGTGTTGTTTTTAGCCAACCTGCTCACACCGTGGAAAAGGTGCGTGAATTTGCCCTTCTTCTGCTTTGGAGGACTGTATACGTTTACAATAAAAGTACTTCCCCCGTTCTTCTTTTTCGGTATAATTTCGGTAATCTCATGATCTATGTCTGTGTGAGCAATCTTGTCGTGTGCTATGGCGGCAAGGGTGTTGCTGATCAGAATGGCTGTTCGACCAGTGACCTCGTTTGCTTAGCTGCTTAGCTTAGAATTAGCTGCTTGTTGATGTACTGTTGTAATTGTCCTTGTTTTTTTCGGTAGCCTCTGCCATTCCACTGCCAGATTTGAAGTTTTTCGTTTTTGCCTTTTCCGTTATTGGGTCTGGTGGCCATGATTAGTTATCTGAATGCAGGCCTAATGTTGGACGTCGCTGGTCAAATTTGTCTTTGACCCCTTGTGTTCTTTCTGGTTTACGCATGTTGCGTATGTCTGTGTTTTGCATCTCTATTCGTTGCTCTATTATGTTGAATTTCTGTCTCATCTCTGCCACGAACTTGACAAAGTATTCGGGTGCTTCTGATGCCTGTTCTTGTGGATGCGATGCCCTGTGAGGGGCTCCCGATTGGAGGTCCCTAACTGCTCTCATTAGCTCTTCAATCTTTTTATCCTGCTCCTCTACCTTCTGTCTAAGGACCTTATTTTCTTTTCCGAACTGAGTCTCGTGTGTACTGATGTTATTTCGACTATTCTTATCCGAGTGCGGATCAAGTGATTTGGGAGGGCCTGCATCCCAGCTCACCTTGCCGTTGTTATTGTTGTTGTTGGGCTTCTGCTTCCTCTGGTGCCGCTGCTGCTGCGGCTGTTGCTTGCCTCCCTTGATGCCTTGGGACGACTGGGGAGCGTTGATCCGTGATCGGCTTCGCGAACTGTTCCGTGAACGGCTCCGCGAACTCCCCCTCCGCTTCTGGCTCTGGTTCCGGGATTGGCTCTGGTCGCCCTCTGAGCTGAGCCATCTCTTCCGATTCTGCTGCTGCCCGTTCCGGCTCTTATGGCGGCTTTGCCGCCCGCCATAGGCCGGCCCGCGAAGCTCCTTGAACTGCTTCAGGCGCTCCTTGCAGTCCTTGGACCCGGTGGTATGGTCGCCTCTACATACCAGGCAGTTTGGCTGGCATTGATGTCCTTCCGGCGGGTTCCGCGCTCCGCACTGCCTGCAGGCCTTGGCATCCAGCGACGGACATACGTCAGATCTGTGGCCTTGCTGTCCGCAGTTGCAGCACACTTGCCTCGTCGGTCGGTATGGGTGGCATTTGTATTCGCCTCCCCACCAGTTGACCATCCGGAGAATGAAGGGTCCGTCGAAGGTAATGAGGGCTGTCTTCGACTTCCCCAGCATTCTGGCCCCTAGTATGGTTACACCCTGGGTGCGCAGTGTCAGGTTTTCTATCAATTCTTCTTCCGTCGTCCCGGCGTCTATCCCGTGGATTACGGCACGCTTGCAATCTTCAGGTGTCGCTACGTAGGTGTTGACTTGAAAGGAGCGTCCTCCGAAACTCAAGCTGGTGATTTCTCGAATTATCTTCGCGGTCTCGTCGCTTGGTGTGCTCGCTATTATGATGTTGGAGCCTAGTCACACTCTGATGATAAAGTCCTTGCCGCCTCTAATCTTGTTTCCGCAGGCCGCACCGATGGCTTTCGCTACATCGGCTCCTTGTAGTGCCTTCACCGGCAATCCATTCTTCGGTCTAATAATAATCTTCGCGTCATTTTTTGGGAGCGGTGGCGCCCTTTGCCTAGGCCGCTGCATTGCTATCCCTCCGATTGAGCTTGGCGCGCTCGCGCTTTCCGCGCAAGCAGCTGCGTCGCTCGTTGTGACGGCACTCGCCGGCACCATATTACCATTGTTTGCCCCTGCCTGGGGCTCTCCGTTCTGCAAAATGGCGGCGTTCCGTAAACCGCGTTTTTGGGCCTTAATTTGGCGCTTGGTGAGGAAGAGTGTCCAATCGTACTCACTCTCTGGATGATTTGTTGGGTCCGCTGCTTCGTGAAGCATATAGGCGCCTTCGTAGTCCTCGGTTTCCGCTGCCTCTAGGTCGGAGGTGGCCTCGAGGTGGTCGGCTTCCATTTTTTGAGCTTGGAGCGGATTTTCGGCGACTCCGCTCAGTGTAGATTCAAAATTCGGAAACTCGTGTGGCGGAGACCGCTTTCAGGCTCCGTCGATGCCATCGTGTCGGTCTTGCTGCCCGCAAGCGCCGTCGAAGCGCTGGGCCTAACGTTAGGAACAATATTTGCGATCGCGAAGAGGCGAGCAGTGTGGAGACGACGACGACGATTAGAGGCTAGCGCGGGCTGTTGCCTCTTGGCCAAGTGCGGCATATTCCCTTGTAAATATACTTGTAGATAGCTTTTCGTCTGCGTCTTCCTACGTAACAAATCTGTTGGAGGTGGACGTTCCCTGTACATTGTCACGGAGCTTCGCAGTGGACGGTACGTCGAGCCTTGCTTCATGGCTCCCAGCGACGACAACTCGACTCCGCCGGCTCCAACAGCTGCTGCCTCTTCGATGACCTACGTCACTCTCCCCGCTCCCCGTGACTTTGGCGTATTCTCGGGCAAAGGTGGGGAAGACGTTGAGGAGTGGATCAGCCTGTACGAACACGTCAGCCGCTATAACCGGCGGGACCCTACTATCATGCTCGCCAACGTAGCCTTTTAGCTCGGTGGCACACCTCGAGTTTTGTTTCGGACGCACGAAGATGAGTTCACTAGTTGGCATTCGCTTGAGCAAGAGCTCCGAGACTTGTTCGAAGACCTCTATGGTCACCAACTTGCCGCGCTGAAGGCGCTTTCCGGCCGTGTGCAGACGTCAACAGAGCCCTATGTCACGTACATTAAGGACGTCTTGGCTCGGTGCCGCAAAGTTGACGCACACATGACTGAGTCAGACAAGGTTTCCCACATCCTCAAAGGCATTGTCAGTGACGCCTTCTACTTGCTCGTTTTCAGCAACGTGGTGACGGTGGATGCAGTTATAAAAGAGCGCCGCCGCCTGGAACTCGCTAAAAGCCGTCGTATTGACCAGCAGTTTGCCCGTCTGCCCAACACCCCAGTGATATCTTCCTGTGCCGACGGTCCTCGTCCCAACAACACTGGCGATGATACCAGGATCGTCTGGCGTGAGATCGAGGCCACCTATCCGGCTGCCTTCGACTCCAACCCGACCAACGCACCTGCAGTCACGGTTTTCCTGATCCAGGCAGCTGTCCGCCAGGAGTTCGAAAACATAGGTCTTCACACTATCTGCTCGGCCCATCGCCCTGATACCCACCCGGTTTCTTCGATTCGGCCCCGTCCCGCATCTTCTTACCCAACACGTTTCCGCAACCCATCTGAATGGCGCACTGCTGACGACAAGCCCATTTGTTTTCACTGCCATCGAATAGGGCACATTTCAGGGCACTGTCGCAGTCGCTAGAGTTCCCCGACCTGGTCTACTTATACTGCCTACTCTCGCCCTCTAGGTGGACCTTCTCGTCCCTATGCCGCACGCTCCGATAATGCCGCCACTGATTCTCCTACGCCGAAACGCCCCTATTCTTCTTCGCCTTCGCCCCAACGACGACAATTTCGCTCTCCCCAGCCGCGTCGCTCTTATTCGCCGACTCCCGTCGGATGCCGCTCACAGCCGAAAAACTAGACGATGCAGCGCCTCTAGGTGATGCTGCATTGCTCCCTACGCCGCCAAATCCTCAACTGGCGTTGCCCACTCATTTGAACCTTCTTGACGTGCAAGTCGACGGCGTTTCTGTGTTCGCTTTTGTAGACACTGGGGCGCATTTGTCGGTAATGAGCGCTGACCATCGTAACCGGCTGAAGAAAATAATCACGCCCGCCACGACGCCAGTTGTCCGTGTCGCCGATGGCGGAACAGCCCTCGTTATCGGCATGTGTGTCGCCCGCGTCTCCTTCACCGATCGCTCCACTATCGTGGAGCGATCGCCCACTATCCCCACAACATCGCCCACTATCGCCCACTAGTTGTCGCCCACTATCCCCACAACATCATCTTCGGCTTAGACTTCCTCTCCGCCCATTCTGCTCTCATCGATTGCTCCGCCAGTGCTCTCCGCCTAGACCTGCCCGTTCTGGACCCCGCTGAACCACACCTCAGTCGCCTCAGTTCGGCACTGACTTACGTTGACTTAGTGTCATTCCCACCAGTCCCCGACGGTCACTACATCGCGGCTCCTATGCAAGACGTCCTCCTTACACACGGGATCACAGTATCTAATACAATTTTATCTATTACGGCGAATTGCGTCTGCCTGCCAGTGGTCAATTTTGGCTTGATGACACAAGTGCTGCCACGCGGGATGTCTCTGCCCCAGCTTTGCTCGTTCGAATATCACTCAGTAGCATCTATTGCAGTAGACAACAATTCAGCCGATCCTATTGTACCGTCGCAGTCGGCAACTTGTGCCATCGCCGACTCACAGAAAATGATTGCGCCCAAAATGCCGTCCGAACACGGTCGTGAGCTCTGCCGCGTTCTGTTTTCCTACCACACTATTTTTTACTTTAACGATCCTCCTTTGGCCCAAACTACAGCTTTTAAACATCGCATTAATACCAGCGATGCCCCTCCTATTCATCGCCGCCCGTATCGAGTGTCACCGGCTGAGCGTCAAGTTATTCACGCAGAAGTTCGCAAAATGCTTGCCAATAACATTATTGAACTGTCTTGTAGTCCATGGGCGTCACCTGTAGTACTGGTAAAAAAGAAGGATGGCTAATGGCGCTTTTGCGTGGATTCATCATCACCATCATCATCATCATCATCATGATCATCATCATCATCATCATCAGCCCGGTTGCGCCCACTGCAGGGCAGAGGCCTCTCCCACACTTCTCCAACAACCCCGGTCACGTACTAATTGTGGCCATGCCATGCCTGCAAACTTCTTAATCTCATCCGCCCACCAAACTTTCTGCCGCCCCCTGCTACGCTTCCCTTCCCTTGGGATCCAGTCCGTAACCCTTAGTGACCATCGCTTATCTTCCCTCCTCATTACATGTCCTGCCCATGTCCTTTTATTTTTCTTGATTTCAACTAACATGTCATTAACTCGCGTTTGTTCCCTCACCCAATCTGCTCTTTTCTTATCCCTTAACGTTACACCTATCATTCTTCTTTCCTTAGCTCGTTGCGCCGTCCTCAATTTAAGTAGAACCCTTTTCGTAAGCCTCCAGGTTTCTGCCCCGTAGGTGAGTACTGGTAAGACACAGCTATTATATACTTTTCTCTTGTGGGATAATGGCAACCTGCTGTTCATGATCTGAGAATGCCTGCCAAACGCACCCCAGCCCATTCTTATTCTTCTGATTATTTCCGTCTCATGATCCGGATCCGCCATCACTACCTGCCCTAAGTAGATGTATTCCCTTACCGCTTCCAGTGCCTCGCTGCCTATTGTAAATTGCTGTTCTCTTCCGAGACTGTTAAGCATTACTTTAGTTTTCTGCAGACTAATTTTTAAACCCACTCTTCTGCTTTGCATCTCCAGGTCAGAGAGCATGTATTGCTAATGGTCCCCTGAGTTACTAAGCAAGGCAATATCATCAGCGAATCGCAAGTTACTAAGGTATTCTCCATTAACTTTTATCCCCAATTCTTCCCAATCCAGGTCTCTGAATACCTCCTGTAAACACGCTGTGAATAGCATTGGAGATATCGTATCCCCCTGCCTGACGCCTTTCTTTATTGTAATTTGTTGCTTGTTTTATGGAGGACTACGGTGGCTGTGGAGCCGCTGTAGATATCTTTCAGTATTTTTACATACGGCTCGTCTACACCCTGATTCCGCAATGCCTCCATGACGACTGAGGTTTCGACTGAATCAAACGCTTTCTCGTAATCAATCAAAGCTATATATAAGGGTTGGTTATATTCCGCACATTTCTCTATCACCTGATTGATAGTGTGAATATGATCCATTGTTGAGTAGTCTTTACGGAATCCTGCCTGGTCATTTGCTTGAAAGAAGTCTAAGGTGTTCCTGATTCTATTTGCGATTACCTTAGTAAATAGTTTGTAGGCAACGGACAGTAAGCTGATCGGTCTGTAATTTTGAAGTCTTTGGAGTCCCCTTTCTTACCGATTAGGATTATGTTAGCGTTCTTCCAAAATTCCGGTACGCTCGAGGTCATGAGGCATTGCGTAAACAGGGTGGCCAGTTTCTCTAGAACAATCTATCCACCATCCTTCAACAAATCTGTTGTTACCTGATCCTCCCCAGCTGCCTTCCCCCTTTGCATATCTCCCAAGGCTTTCTTTACTTCTTCCGGCGTTACAGTTGGGATTTCGTATTCCTCTAGACCATTTTCTCTTCCATTATCATCGTGGGTGCCACTGGTACTGCATAAATCTCTGTAAAACTCCATAGCCACTTGAACTATCTCATCCATATTAGTAATGATATTGCCGGCTTTGTCTCTTAACGCATACATCTGATTCCTGCAAATTCCCAGTTTCTTCTTCACTGTTTTTAGGCTTCCTCCGTTCCTGAGAGTATGTTCAATTCTATCCATATTATAATTCCTTATGTCAGCTGTCTTACGCTTGTTGATTAACTTCGAAAGTTCTGCCAGTTCTATTCTAGCTGTAGGGTTAGAGGCTTTCATACATTGGCGTTTCTTGATCAGATCTTTCGTCTCCTGCGATAGCTTACTGGTATCCTGCCTAACGGAGTTACCGCCGACTTCCATTGCACATTCCTTTATGATGCCCACAATATTTTCGTTCATTGCTTCAACACTAAGGTCCTCTTCCTAAGTTAAAGCCGAATACCTGTTCTGTGGCTTGATCTGGAATTCCTCTATTTTTCCTCTTACCTCTAACTCATTCATCGGCTTCTTATGTACCAGTTTCTTCCGTTCCCTCCTCAGGTCTAGGCTAATTCGAGTCCTTACCATCCTGTGGTCACTGCAGCGCACCTTGCCGAGCACGTCCACATCTTGTATGATGCCAGGGTTAGCGCAGAGTATGAAGTCTATTTCATTTCTAGTCTCGCCGTTCGGGCTCCTCCACGTCCACTTTCGGCTATCCCGCTTTCGGAAGAAGGTATTCATTATCCTCATATTATTCTGTTCCGCAAACTCTACTAATAACTCTCCCCTGCTATTCCTAGTGCCTATGCCATATTCCCCCACTGCCTTGTCTCCAGCCTGCTTCTTGCCTACCTTGGCATTAAAGCCGCCCATTAGTATAGTGTATTTAGTTTTCACTCTACTCATCGCCGATTCCACGTCTTCATAGAAGCTTTCGACTTCCTGGTCATCATGACTGGATGTAGGGGCGTAGACCTGTACAATCTTCATTTTGTACCTCTTATTAAGTTTCACAACAAGACCTGCCACCCTCTCGTTAATGCTATAGAAATCCTGTATGTTACCAGCTATATTCTTATTAATCAGGAATCCGACTCCTAATTCTCTTCTCTCCGCTAAGCCCCAATAGCACAGGACGTGCCCGCTTTTTAGCACTGTATAGGCTTCTTTTGGCCTCCTACCTTCACTGAGCCCTATTATATCCCATTTACTGCCATCTAATCCCTCCAATAGCACTGCTAGACTCGCCTCACTAGATAACGTTCTAGCGTTTGCGTGGATTATCGGCACCTTAACAAGATTACCAAAATGGACGTGTATCCCCTACCTCGGATTCATGACGCCCTTGAGTGCTTCCACGGTGCTCGCTATTTCTCCTCCTTTGACTTTCGCTCCGGCTACTGGCACATTGCCGTGGACGATCTCGACCGCGAGAAGACAGCTTTTGTAGCACGTGACGGTCTTTATTAATTCAAAGTGATGCCGTTCGGTTTATGTAGCGCTCCTGCCACTTTTGAACGCATGATGGACTCGCTTCTTCACGGTTTCAAATGGTCAACGTGCCTGTGCTACTTGGACGACGTTATAGTATTCTCCCGAACGTTCGCTACGCACCTCGAGCGCCTTTCAGTAGTCCTGGACGTTTTTCAGCGAGCCGGTCTGCAACTCAACGCATCGAAGTGCCAATTCGGTCGTCGCCAGATGACCGTCCTTGGATATCTCGTTGACGCGAACGGAGTGCGACCGGACCCAGGCAAGATCCATGCTGTTACGCACTTCCCTGTTCCAAAGTATGTTAAGGATGTGCGCAGCTTCATCGGCCTTTGCTCGTACTTCCGCCGTTTCGTGAAAAATTTCGCGGCAATAGCACGACCACTAACTAACCGAGCTTTTGGAAAAAGACGCCCCTTTCCAGTGGGGCGATAACGAGGCCTCTGCATTCTCGCTTCTGATCGACCTTCTCACGACGTTTCCCGTTCTGGCCCATTTCGATCCTTCTGTGCGTACCGAAGTCCGTACTAATGCCGTCGGTCATGGAATTGGCGCAGTATTGGCACAACGCCAGCGTGGCCTCGACCGTGTTATCGCTTAGCCAGCAGGCTCCTCTCACCTGCGGAGCGCAACTATTCCATCACTGAGCGTGAGTGTCTGGCCCTAGTTTGGGCGGTTGCGAAGTTCCGCCCATACTTATCTGGCCGACCCTTTTCCGTTGTCACCGACCACCACGCGGTTTGCTCGTTATGCTCACTGAAAGATCCTACAGGAAGACTTGGTCGCTGGGCCTTACGCCTCCAAGAATATTCGTATTCTGTCACCTACAAATCTGGCCGACTACACAAGGACGCTGACTGCCTGTCTCGCTAGCCAGTCGACGAGCCTGACGACGCCGACAGTAGTACCGCCAACGGCATTTTTTCTGTGTCTGCCTTCGCTAACATCGCCGATGAGCAGTACCGAGACCTATCGCTGCGAGCACTCATCGAGCGTCTGCGCTCTACACCTACCGACGCATCCGTTCGCCGATATGTCCTCTAGGGCGGCATTCTATACCGAAGGAACTTCCTCCCCGACGGCTCTGATTTTCTTCTTGTCGTGCCAAAACATCTACGACCGACTGTGCTCTTTGAGATGCGTGACGCACCCACTGCAGGACATCTTGGCGTCACCCGCACGTACGACCGCGTACACCGCCGCTTCTGTTGGCCTCGTCTCGCTCACTCCGTCCGACGCTATGTTGCTGCCTGTGATCCCTGCCAGCGTCGGAAAACACCTCAGGTGCTACCTGGTGGTCACTCCAGCTGATCACCATCCCTGTGGAATCGTTCTTTTGTGTTGGATTAGATCTCCTCGGTCTCTTTCTCACGTAGTCCTCTTGGAACAAATGGGTAGCCGTCGCAACTGACTACGCCACCCGATACGCTATCATGCGGGCTCTCCCTAACAGTTGGGCCGCTGACGTCGCGGACTTTCTCTTGCATGACATGGCCCGCGACAGGTGCTTACTGACCGTGGTCTTAACTTCCGCTCGGAAGTTATCGCCGACATTGTGCGTTCCTGCTCCATTCAACACAAGCTGACCACCTCATACCATTCTCAAACAAATGGCCTGACAGAGAGGTTAAACCGTACTCTTACCGAGATGCGGTCCAAGTACGTTTCCAAGGACCACAACGACTGGGACATTGCCCTTCCTTACGTCCCATTTGCGTACAATTCTTCCCGGCACGACACCGCCGGATTTTCTCCATTTTATCTACCTTACGGTCGCGAAGGGACCTTGCCCCTAGACACCGCACTTCCTCCTGCTGCGATCTAAAATTAAGATTAAATTATGCGGTTTAACGTGCCAAAACCCGTTTCTGATTATGAGGCACGTCGTAGTGGAAAACTCCGGAAATTTCGACCACATGGGATTATTTAACGTGCACCTAAATCTAACTACGCGGGTGTTTTCGCATTTCGCCCCCATCGAAATGTGGCCGCCGTGGCCGGGATTCGGTCCCGCGACCCCGTGCTCAGCAGCCCAACACCATGGCCACTGAGCAACCATGGCGGGTCGATGCTGCGATCTCAACAAGCGAGTATGCGCGCGACGCCATCGCCGACCATGCACGCCAGCTTGCCCGCACTCGATTGACGGCCTCGCAAACCTTTCTGCAGTGTCAGTGCAACGTCCACCACCATGACGTACAGTTTTCGCCTGGTGCGCTCGTACTCCTGTGGTCGCCCTCTCGTCACGTCGGACTTTCAGAGAAGCTCATTTCGCGGTACACAAGGCCCTACCGCGTGCTGCGCTAGGTGACGCCTGTGACGTACGAAATTACTCTTGTGAGTTCCACCTCGTCATCTCCTCTGGCATCTAGTGATGTCGTGCACGTCAATAGGCTCAAGGCCTACTACACTGCTTCCGAGTCCGGTCTTTAGTCGCTCCGGGACGGCGCTTTTGCCGCCGGAGGTAGTGCTACAGAACAGTAGTTGCGATCACGAAGAGGGTAGCAGTGTGAAGACTACGACAACGATTAGAGGCTAGCGCGGGCTGTTGCCTCTTGGCCAAGTGCGGTGTATTCTCGTGTAAATATACTTGTATATAGCTTTTCGTCTGCGTCTTCCTACGTAACATATAAATTACTGATAGAAAAACAAGGTATACAGCAAAGTGACATATATATTGATAGTTAATAAAAAAATTCAGATGAGTCGGTTAATTCCTGAACTAAGTCGTTCTCGGTGCGCGCGGAGAATGTATGAACGTTGTGTGATGATTTTATTTCCGAATGTAATGAATTGCATATTGCTGTGCCAGAGAAGAGGGCTGTGAACTTGCCGTAATATATCCTTACGGCAGGTAAAATAAGACTATTGCGCAGGCAAAACCGGGTACTGTTGTTGTTAGTTATGTTTCACATAGATACATTCAATGAAGATGCCTTGTGTGATGAGCCCTTTATGTAATTATGAATATTTTCTGACGGAATAATTGTAACGAGAGAATGTTAAGTTTAGGAAGAAATTACCGACAAGAGAAATCAAATGGGCTGAAAGTCACTAGTCTCATACCTTGGTTCTGAAGTCGCTGCAGACGTTCATTATGCGTAGAATACATATTGGCATATGACGATACACTATACGAAAGGTGGCTATGAATATAAGCAAAATACAAAGATCGTAAGATTTGGAGGTGGAAAATAAGTTCTTGTTTTGGCCATAATGTGGATGCTAAATGCAATCTTTTTCACAAGTGATCGGGCGTGTCCATCAAAATTTATTTGAGCATCTATAAGATGACACTGAGGAACCGTGCTTAGTTCGAATCTGTATGTCGTAATCACCAATGTGAACAGAAGGTGGCACGTCGATTGAATTTCATTGGGAATGGAACATCATAAATGTGGTTTTAGTGGGATTAATGTGCAGACAATTGTTTTGGCACCATGAAGTAATATTGTTTAGGTCAGTGTTAAGGTTAGGAGTGTGGCAATTGATGTAAAGATGGTCGTGTCGTCAGCGTAAAGTATGCGCTTTGTCTTAGCAAGATGAATGGGTAGGTCATTAAAAAACATCAAAAATAAAAGTGGGCCTAAAATTGAACCCTGTGGGACTGCTGAGGTAATTATCTTGGATGATGAAGATAGCCGTTAACCTGCACCATTTGAGACCGGTCACTCAGGTAGTCTCTAATAAAGTTTAGTGTTGGACCAGATATACCAAATGATTCGAGTTTAACAAGTAGTGTGCGATCTTATAACGTGTCGAATGCCTTCGTGAGATCAATGAATACAGAACCCACAATTATACCTCAGTCAATAGTTTGCTTGATTTTTTCAGTTAAAGTAATAAGGGCCAGTTCAGTAGAATATCCTTGGCGAAATATGGATTTCTGAGGAGATAAAACGGTAAATTTCTTTAAGTAGCGCATTAATCGAGTGTGGGAAAGCTTTTGAATCACTTTACCAAGACAAAAAGAAATGATACAAATGGGCCTGTAATTCCCTTCCCTACTGAGTGGGATCACCTTTCTTAAAGCTTTAAGACACCTTTCTTGAAGCTTTAAGACAGCTCGAAAACAATCCTGCAGAGAACAGTTCATTTATGATTAGTGCCAAAACTGACGATATCTCATGCGAAATTAGTTTTATTTTACAAGGATCAGTGAGATCTAAGCCTGCGCTTGTAGTCTTCAATGATGTGATGGCCTGGTGAACTTCATCTGCAGTCGTCGAATGCAGATAAAAGGCATTACTACACCGAGGTATATCAGGTAAAGGACACGCTGGCTGCTGCGTACCCGCAGATGCGCAAAAATGCTCACTGCGTGCATTAGTAATTCTAATAGGATCAGTGTACATTTCGTCACCTTGCTTTGTTTTTATTGTGGTCTCTGAGCCAATCCTTTTTTCTTCAGAAACACGAATAATTTTCCAGCAGCGCGTCGTGTTGCTTGTGTTTTTTACAATATGATCCTGGTAATAATTGCGCTTAGCGCGCATTAATAAAGAAGATAACGTAGAATATTTCTGAAAGTGCGATTTTAATCTAAGGTTAAAAGGCTGCGACTTTAATTTCTTATTAGGATTATTCTTTTTATTAATGAACGTTAACAGTGAGTTAGTGATCCATGAATTTCTGGGTGAACAAAACCACTTCGTCACAGTAGTATAAGCGGTGCAGTTTTCTATGCACGTGGCTATTTTTTCCAAGAACGATACAAAAGCTTTTTCTGCGCAATCCTCTTTAATCACCGATGTCCAATCTATTGCACGAATAAACTGCACAAATTTGACGGAGTGAAATCGACGCTTTGTCAGTTTGTTACTACCGTGTATATTTTTAAAGCCTAAGGTGAAAAAAATAGGATTATGGTCTGTTATGCAATGATCTACCACTCCTGAAATGTAATAAGATTATATGTTGGAGATAATATGATGCATTAGTGTACAGGAGCCCAGTAAATCATTCCGCGTTGTAGCTGAAATATGCGAATAAAAGCCAAAGCTGTATAAACAGTGCATGTACTGTAAACATGATGCACTCTCAGGATTGATGATGTTAATAATAATATCACCAGCTAAAACAATGTTCTTATTTTTTATTACCAAGTTATTAAGAACGTTGCTTAACTGATTGCAAAATTCTGGATATGAAGATGAAGGTGACCGATAAATGGAAGCTACGATGGTGTGACGACTGTTAATTGCTATAACACTATGGTTAAATTCAAGCCAAACAGATTCACAGGGAATATGTTCTAACCCGATATCAAGAGGACGCGTGCATGTTAAGGACGAGTTTACAAGTATGGCACTTCCACCCCCACGATACAATTCGCGATTACAATTTTCAGAATGATAACCTGGTAATCCATACAAGTTGCCTTCACTGCCAGATAACCATGTTTCAGACAAACATATGAAATAAAATGAATGATCAAGTAAAGAAAGAAACGCAACAAGATCATCATGGTGTTTTCTAAGACTGCGGATGTTTCGGTGTAGAAGCGATAATGCTGATGACCTTTCGTGCAACGAATTCGTTGTAATTAGGAATGTACAGACGGTTACGGAATTCATAAGTTATGGAGTTCCGCAAGGATCTATATTAAGACCAACAATATTCTTGCTGTATATAAACGATATTGTCAACATCCCCCTGACCACAAACATTGTCCTTTACGCAGATGATACAAATGTTTTTTTCACATATAACAATTCGTCTCTCACTTGTACTGTTAATTTAAGGCTTCAAAATTTGTCCTGCTGGTTAGATGCAAATAAACTCTTATTGAATATTATGAAAACAAAATACATTGTCTTCTCATCCGTTAATAAACCAGTTCACCTTGATAGCTCTATAAGGTTTAAATCATGTCCATTAGAGCAGGTTTCAGAATACAAGTTTTTAGGGGTACTATTTCATGAAAATCTCCGATGGACAAGAGACGTGCATTTTATAAAAGGTATCATTTCTAAATCAATTGGAATGCTAAATAAATTCCGGACGTTGTTGCCAATAAGATTAAAACGGCAACTTTATTTTAGTACTGTACATTCCCGTATACAATATTGTCTACTAGTTTGGGGGGTTACATCAAAGTCTATTTTGGAACGACTATACATAATGCAGAAGAAAAGTATACAATTCATTCAAAACCCATCTAGTCGTGATCATACATTCCTATACTTTTCCGAGAACCCGATACTTCATATAGAAATGTTGTGACGGCGGATCCGGATCATGAGACGGAAATAATCAGAAGAATAAGAATGGGCTGGGGTGCGTTTGGCAGGCATTCTCAGATCATGAACAGCAGGTTGCCAGTATCCCTCAAGAGAAAAGTATATAATAGCTGTGTCTTACCAGTACTCACCTACGGGGCAGAAACCTGGAGGCTTACGAAAAGGGTTCTACTCAAATTGAGGACGACGCAACGAGCTATGGAAAGAAGAATGATAGGTGTAACGTTAGGGGATAAGAAAAGAGCAGATTGGGTGAGGGAACAAACGCGAGTTAATGACATCTTAGTTGAAATCAAGAAAAAGAAATGGGCATGGGCAGGACATGTAATGAGGAGGGAAGATAACCGATGGTCATTAAGGGTTACGGACTGGATCCCAAGGGAAGGGAAGCGTAGCAGGGGGCGGCAGAAAGTTAGGTGGGCGGATAAGATTAAGAAGTTTGCAGGCATGGCATGGCCACAATTAGTACATGACCGGGGTTGTTGGAGAAGTATGGGAGAGGCCTTTGTCCTGCAGTGGGCGTAACCAGGCTGATGATGATGATGATGGTGATGATTATGATGATGATGATAAACAGCGTTTGTTGGAATTGATATTTCTCGAATTAAAAGCAAATCGTGAGCTGTTTTTTCATACATATACAAATACGGAGACACCATATTATTTCATAAATAAAAACTCTCTAAAGATTAAAACGAGAACTAGATACGGTATGCAATTATTAAAATGACAAATTCCGAACCTTCTGAATTGTTATCCATCGTTTTTAGCTACAATGGAGAATTCTCCTTCTTTGGTTGACTTCAGAAGACTAATTAAAATATAGTTCCTCCAGCAGTTGTAATCTTGTTGTACTTTTGTTTTGTTCACTTCAATCTACTTGTAGTCCATTGGCCTTAATAGTTATGTGTCTTGATGATGAATTGGTGACGACTAATTCTCTCATTCTTCCTTATTTTGCTTTATCGCGTTTGATACTCTGTACAGGCATTTTTATTTGTATGTGTTTCATATTTTGCAGTGTGATTTGAAGCATGTTGCGCTCATGTTGTGTGCTGCGCGTGCTGTCTGGTGTCAAAGGTCTAGTCAGCTGGCTTTTAGTGCCGCCTTTTGCCTTGGCAACAAGACAAACCGCTCTTGAGCGTTGTTTTTGTCAGCAAACAAACAAACAAACAAACAAACAAACAAATCAGTTGATAGCGTGGCCTGCAAAAGGTCTACTTAGAAAACCGGCAGGGGCGGTGCAAATCGCTATCCGTCATTTCATCGAACGCGTATCGCACTTCCAGCCGTGGTCGACACCGAAACAGCAACGCCAAGCAGACGACGATGGCAAGTAAGAGCCCCCGAAGCAACCAACAAACGGGCGCGCGACGCCCGCGTGTCTCCTGGGTCGTGCGACCGGCGCGCGCGGCCAGGTTTGCGAGCCAACAGCCAAGCCACAGCAACGGAACCCAAAACGGGCTACGCCTTCGCCGGTTCTGCTCTTAGCCAAAGACGGTTTCGCTTCGAAAATGATTGAAGGATGCTTGACGTGATCATTATTTTCAGTGCCGCCCCGCTGTCTCTGACGGCCTCTGACGGGATCAAAATTTTGACCAATCAGATGAGGCCACGCTCTTAATGAAGGGAGCGAGAAGGGAGCAACTAGCCGTTTTCCTCCATCAGGCCGGTGAGTTGCTCCTTCACACGCACTTCACATGTCGCGCCCTCTTGTGGCAATCAAAAGGGGAGGAACGTTTCTCTCTTGCGTGCGTATCTTGCTTCGCCGCCGCCGGTAACCCGAACATCGGCTACAATAACTTCTTTTCGACCGAAAGTAATGCTAAGCAGCAAAACCTGCGGTCTAAACATTTCATGACAAGCGAGCACCGGAGTCAAACCTCTAGCTCGAACGGGAGCTGTGATACGAGTATAGTTCAACTCAATGCAGCGCCCGGCTCCTTACGCACAGCGAGACAAGCCCGTACTCAGATATCTCGGCCTAGACACCGCAGGTATCAGCCAGCCTTTCTCGTTTTGATGCGTAAAATTAGGATGAGAAGAAGGTTAGCTATCTCAAATATATGCATTTGTGGCCGTTTTGAAACGCCATCCGCGACGGCCTCGAAGCGACAGCAAAATACGTTTGCTGGCGCCGTCGGCACGTAGCTGGGCGACTGGAGCGCATTTGCGCCGCAAGCGACGCCGTGAAATCCACAGCGGGAACACAAACCCTGACGCAGAGCCAGGAGGCGCGCACCATGCAACCTGTATCTGCAATCTGTAAATCCTGCGTCACTTGCGTGCCGGTTCGTCTACGTTTGCGCCTGCCAGCGGCGGCTTCTCCGTGATGCATAGTGTGCGCGCACTACACTACAGAGACAGGAAGCACCGACCAACAACAGATGTATTTGCTAAAAGGCGGGGTAGAAGCAAACGTACAAACATAAAGTATTCAGAAAAATAAATTTTTAAAAAACCTTTACAAATTGCTGACTTCCGCATGGCAGTTTCGCCCATACGGCTGTTGGAGTCTGTGAAGAAAAGGAGACACTCTCGAAGGCAACATGTAGAGGTACAATGGAAACTACAAAGTACGAAAAGCCTAATGAAAGGCTCTAGGGTGTGGGGCAAACGGATATGCTCATACGTGAACGGGAGACGAATCTAATGGGACACATGGGTACGGCAGCGTTGTGCACTGTTTCGAGTACCGGGATTCTAAAAAAGCTACATGGTGCTGTCGTACTAGAACGTCCGTACGAAGCGAAACCACCATCTCTCTAGCAGAAAGCACGGCTAGCACGGCGCAGACACACTTTCGCAGTAGAGGCGTTCGGAGAGAGACGGCGTACTCCAAAGTCGGAGCTATCCTTTCCGGCCACTTGTCGCAAAGGTTACGCTTCAGCCACTGTATTTACGCTATGGTTATATTAGTTGTAGCCTAGTAGACTGTATCACGACAATCTTCGTTACCACGACTCTCCTGGATATGTATGAAACACAACAGACACCAGCAGTCAGCCTAAGAAAGTAAATGGGCTCTGAGAATGTTGAGGTATCCGTACAGGAAGAAGATTGATTCACAGTGGAGGAAGCTTACCAGAATGTATGCGACCTCTAAGGTGAGCAAAACAGCAACAAAGAACGTCAAGCGGAAAGTCAGAGAGGCTGAAATAATCTCATGGGTGGCAGCAATCGAAAAGAAACCTGCCACGAGTAACTACTTAATAGAAAAAAACGAAATCAGGTACAATTTGTGATAACTCAAAAGGAAGCTCTTTACTTTTCGAAGTGAGATCGGGATGCCTTAGAACACGTACCTATAGAGCGAGATATAAGAAAGAACAAGAAGCATGTGCTTGTGGTAAAGCTAGGGAAACGATGGAGCATGCTATATTAGAATGTGAAGACATCTGCCCAGCGATCGATTTAGGCACGACTGGCCTCCTTGAAGCCGTTGGGTTCAGCGACAGCAGGGAAAGTAAACATGTCAGCAATAGAGATTAGTAAGAGGTGATTGGAAGATTGGTGGAAGAAAAGTAGGGAAACGACAAAAAAAACGGAGACGTACAAAAGCAAAGCTCCCATAGGGGGTCAGGAAATTTGGTTGTGGGAGCTCATCGTGTTATTTTTCTTTTTCGCTTCGCTTGCCTGGAGTCGGCCATGTTCGTATTGGAGAGGTAGGAACCGTTGCTCCCATGCATAAGGGAGGAAACTTGCTCCATTTAAAGTGATACTCAAGTCAAATACTAAATCAAGCTATAGCGATAGATTAGTGCTCGAGAATCTCTAGTGTTCGAGAATTTTTAAGGCGTCAGTATTATCGCGAACAGATCTTTAATAATCGAGAAGTCGAGGTAAATGCAGGACATGATTATAGGCTACCCTGGGAAATTCAAGCACTTGCACTATGCAGAAAGCACACTTCAGTTAAATTCTGCCACTACAGAAAACATCCCGGCATTGTATTATTAAAAGAAATAAAATACTACTTGTTCCGTTTCATTTCATCTTTAGAAAAAATAAATTCGAAATAACGTTGACAACGACGCGGGCGGTCGTTTCATTTTCACTCGACTCTGCGCCGCCCACGCTTTCGCGTTTCTTTCCCGATTGTGTAGTTCTGCGCTGCTTTTGCTGGCTCGCGAAACTCGCACAGACTGCAGGTAGCAGAGAATTTAACTTCCACGTGATGTCGCGGGATGCCCGAATGGTCTACGCCACTTGACCAAAAAGCAGTTGCAGCGACGAATCCGCCGCTCTGTCTTGGCTCGGTGCCGCCGTCTGTCGGGCGCCGTTTTACTCACCGACGGCAGCAAAGGGCGGTGACGACGTATGCTCCGTCACCACTCCCCCCGTTATGGGCGGGAGATTTGAATTTCGAGAAAGGTATTCGGACCCTTCAGATAAAATTTTCTTGAAAAGTAAGTATTTTCTTGGCACGAAATAAGCGTTGCGAGGTTTCTGGAAAGGTATTTAAACAGTGCACGTCTACTTCGTGTTTTCCTTTAGTGTCCCTTTAAAGAGGAACATAGGGGACATCACCACTTCTCCCTTAATGAAGCAAGGGTCAGTCCTTTTTTTCTTAGAATGCAAGTGAACCGTTTTTCTTCCGAAGTGTTATAAGATTCGGCCCCAGGTGATATCTAGCCTGGCTCGTTGAGTTTGCTTCATTTAACTGGGAATTACGGATTGATGTGCCCTATTGCGCAAAAGTGGCTGCGTGTAGTGCGACAATGAAACCCGTTCTTTGGAAAATGCCCCGCGTGCCAAACACTGAGCGCATAGTTGAACTGTAACTCAAGCAATATACTAAACGCCAAATAGCAGACATGGCGGGGAAGTCGATTGTCCATCGTATCATAGAAGCTTGTAGGGATGAAGGCAGCATCAGCGACACTCCTCATAAACGACACCCTCGTGCGACGGCTCAGGGCATGAATATCCTCGCCGCCGCAGTGCAGGCAAGCCGCTCAAGCAGACAATGCGATTGTTGCTGCCGCTGGTGCGTCTGCAAGCGTGTCATCAATAAAAAGACGACTAGCGGATGAAAAACTCAAGAGCCACGTTGCGGCCCAGAATAGGCGCCTCTCCGAGGGAAACAAGACGATGCATCCTTGCGACGGAACACGTCTTCTGGACCATGGACGATTGAAAACCTTTTTCCCGACGAGTCTGCCTTCACAACACGCTGGGGCCAAAAGCAACGCGTGTAGCGTCCTGTTAACGACCGCTACGACCCCCTTTACGTGCAGAAAGTCACATATTTATTTTTTGGTCTAAAAATAACGCATTTTCTTTCGTTCGTGTTTAGAGCTAATTTATTCACGCCAAGCCACACTGATAAGTTTTCAAGCCAGGCATTCGATTGTCTCTCTATGTCCCCTATATTAGCCCCTAAATATGTGATGGTGTCCTCAGCAAAGAGGATTATTTCTGGAGTTAGCGGAATATATAGATGTCATTATTATAGAGAAGAAATAATAATGGTCCAAGCACAGACCCTTGTGGTATCCCAAATGAGATAACACCAATATTAGACTGAGCTTGGTTTACCGCAGTACAGTGGGTTCTGTTCGTTCGGTAACTTTTAACAAGATCTAAGGCAACCCCTCTAATATCGTAATTCGTTATCTTTTGCGATATCATGCTTAATGGAGTCAAACGCTTTTTTGAAAATCAAGAAACAACCCTACAGTGTTGAATTTATCATCAAGATTATCGATTATTCTATATTTAATATTTAACAGAGCCGTTTCTTTTGACACACATTGATGAAACTCATACTGCTGCTCTACAATAACGTTATTTTGTTGAAAGTAACTTCGAAAATTGTTGATAAAATTGCATAAACAGGCCTGGAGTGCGGCCTGATACCGGTGACCAGAACCGGTAACGCACTCCCTCGCCAGAGCAGGATTGGCCAACCTGGCGCAGTACTTGGCCACAACCTCCTATATGAATACAACAATCAAACCCTGGCCCTCAGTCCCCAGCAGCTGCGAAGCAACTGACCACGGCGGCGGTCAGACCTGTGACGCAGCAGAGGGTGCTAAGAATCCCTGCATCCAGACAGGCCGCCATTGGAATCTGAACCTGGCAATGTTTAACGCTAGAACGTCATCTAGTGAGGCGAGTCTAGCAGTGCTAGTGGAGGAATTATGGGGCAGTAAACGAGATATAATAGGGCTCAGTGAAGTTAGGAGGACAAAAGAGGCATATACAGAGCTAAAAAGCGGGCACGTCCTGTGCTACCGGGGCTCAGCGGAGAGACAAGAACTAGGAGTCGGATTCCTGATTAATTAGAATATAGCTGGTAACATACAGGAATTCTATAGCATTAACGACATGGTGGCAGGTCTTGTTCTGAAAATTAATAAGAGGTACAAAATGAAGGTTGTACAGGTCTACGCCCCTACATCCAGTCATGATGACCAGGAAGTCGAAAGCTTCTATGAAGACGTGGAATCGGCAATGGGTAGAGTGAAAACAAAATACACTATACTAATGAGCGACTTCAATGCCAAGGTAGGCAAGAAGCAGGCTGGAGACAAGGCAGTGGGGGAATATGGCATAGGCACTAGGATTAGCAGCGGAGAGTTATTAGTAGAGTTTGCGGAACAGAAAATTATGCGGATAATGAATACCTTCTTCCGCAAGTGGGATAGCCGAAAGTGGACGTGGAGGAGCCCGAACGGCGAGACTAGAAACGAAATAGACTTCACACTCTGCGCTAACCCTGGCATCATAAAGGATGTGGACGTGCTCAGCAAGGTGTGCTGCAGTGACCATAGGATGGTATGAACTCGAATTAGCCTAGACCTGAGGAGGGAACGGGAGAAACTGGTACATAAGAAGCCGATAAATGAGTTAGGTTTCTGGATTTCGGGATTCATGTGTCACAAATCAATTTTGTCCGCTTTATATGTGCTATCAGATACAATTCACAGAATGATTATATAATTTTTGCTTGTCGAGTTCGAGAGTTGTAAACTTGATAGTTCTGTTTTCTGAAAATTTTCAATCATGTCAATTTTGACAAAATAATTTACAGCCTAACTTAAAAATTCAAAACCAATAGTCACTATATATTAAGTTCTTTTCTTTTTAATGCAACAAACCTCGTCAAATTTGGTGCAGTGGTTGCCGAAAAAAAAAACGAATTCTCCTTTTACGTGTATTTAAATAGGAGCACCTGAGCTGAAGCTTCCTCTTAACACACAGCTTAAAACATGGCGCGCATATGATTTTGCAAAGTATGCACGCTTGAACCTCATTTCCTCGACAATGAAAGCCAGTGTCACACCTCGTTATCTAAAGACGCCTTAAAATATGAGTGTAGCACTTCCATAATGCCGTAAATAACCGATACTATTTCAACTATGCACGCACCCATCTGGCGTAAACTGCGCTATTTTTAAAGAAATATGAAGTGGTTGCCTAGTTTAGCTGGCCAAAGACAATGGAAATGCCCAGTACGGGCGTCTAAGATATGACGTATTAAAATAGAGAAAAAGGCAGTATTCACTAATTGTCTGCACAACTCGTAGTCAAGCCAGAGGGTGCTTTGTTAGTGCTGCGGTGAAGCAAATGCTAATTTCTTTCGCTATCCGGGTGTGATCAGCATCCGCCAGTTTTACCACTATCGAATCAGTGCATAATTTAAACTGATCATTAATAAATGATTAAAGTATCGGTTAACAATTTATTTTTTGAAAAATAAAGGAACGTGGCTGTCAGGGCTCGAATTAGCCTAGACTTGAGGAGGGAACGGAAGAAACTGGTACATAAGAAGCCGATCAGTGAGTTAGCGGTAAGAAGGAAAATAGAGGAATTCCGCATCAAGCTACGTAACAGGTATTCGGCTTTAACTCAGGAAGAGGACCTTAGTGTTGAAGCAATGAACGACAACCTTATGGGCATCATTAAGGAGTGTGCAATAGAAGTCGGTGGTAACTCCGTTAGACAAGATACCAGTAAGCTATCGCAAGAGACGAAGGGTGGTAAGGAAGTAAGTAAGTAAGTAGGTTTATATTCCAGGTTCAACTGGAGGGTTTTCTGGCAAAAAGCTGCATAAGCAGCTTGACTATGTCCAGTAAACCCCTACAAGCAGGAGCAGACGAGTGGTACAGAAATCAGACACACATACAATAATTACAGTCAATAAAGAGAAAACATTCACCAGTTATACATACAGAGTGTAAAAATCTATTGCAAACAAATTACCGAAAATAGAAACGCTCAAATGGTCATACAAATGTTTAGAATTAAATAGGAATAATGAAGCAAAACATAAAAGACACAAAATCACATTTCAACAAAATATTTCCGCAGCTCAGCTTTGGTATATCCTATTGTGTGTTTAAATGTGTTAAAACATGGACCAGGTTGTAAGACAACACTTTAATTTATAGTTAGTACGAAAATGTGGTATATTCCATGTATTAATAGTTCTTGTGTGTATGTTAGCATGACGCAGGCAGGTCCAAAGATGCCAGAGTCGAATAAATATCGGCAATGGATGCCGCCGAAAAATACATTTTTTTGTAACAACTTAAAGTGATACAAATGGTTGACCCGGACAATGTTATGTGCTTCAAAAGCATGCTTGGAGGTAGTTGTATTATCAATATTCTGATCTGATCAAGAAATGCCAATGTATGAAAGCCTCTAACCCAACAGCTAGAATAGAACGGGCAGAACTTTCCGAGAGAATCAACAAGCGTAAGACCGGTGACATAGGGAAGTATAGTATGAATAGCATTGAACATGCTCTCAGGAACGGAGCACGCCTAAATGCAGTGAAGAAGAAACTAGGAATAGGCAAGAATCAGATGCATGCGTTAGGAGACAAAGCTGGCAACATCATTACTAATATGAATGAGTGGCTGAATGAGAATGAAAGTAGCTGAGGAGTTGAATAGAGATTTATACAGTACCAGTGGCACCCACAACGAGAATGGAAGATAGAATAGTTTCGTTGAATTTCAAATACCACATGTAACGTCGGAAGAAATAAAGAAAGCCTTGAGAGCTATGCAAAGGGGGAAGGCAGCTGGGGAGGATCAGGTAATAGCAGATTTGTTGAAGGATGCGGGCAGATTGTTTTAGAAAAACTGGCCACCCTTTATACGCAATGCCTCACGACCTCGAGTGCACCGGAATCTTGGAAGAACGCTAACATAAACCTAATCCATAAGAAAGGGGACGGGAAAGACTTGAAAAATTATAGACCGATCAGCTTACTGTCCGTTGATTACAAAGTATTTATTAAGGTAATCGCAAACACAATCAGGAACACCTTAGACTTCTGTAAACCAAAGGACCAGGCATGATTCCGTAAAGGCTACTCAACAATAGATCATATTCACACTATCAATCAGGTGATAGAGAAATGTGCGGAATATAACCAACCCTTATATATACTTTCATTGATTACAAGAAAGCGTTTGATTCTGTCGAAACCTCAGCAGTCATGGAGGCATTACGGAATCAGGGTGTAGATGAGCCGTATGTAAACATGCTGAAATATATCTATAGCGGCTCCACAGCCACCGTACTCCTCGATAAAGAGAGTAACAAAATCCAAATAAAGGAAGGCTTCAGGCAGGGAGATACGATCTCTCCAATGCTATTCACAACGTGTTTACAGGAGGTATTCAAAGACCAGAGATATAAGAGTTAATGGAAAATACCTTAGTAACTTGCGATTCGCTGACGACAATGCCATCCTTAGTAACTCAGAGAACCAATTACAATGCATGCTCACTGACCTGGAGAGGCAAAGCAGAAGGGTGGGTCTAAAAATTAATCTGCAGAAAACTAAAGTAATGTTTAACAGTCTCGGAAGAGAAAAGGAGTTTACAATAGGTAGCGAGGCACTAGGAGTGGTAAGGGAATACATATACTTAGGGCAGGTAGTGACCGCGGATACGGATCATGATACTGAAATAAGAATAAGAATGGGCTGGTGTGCGTTTGGCAGGCATTCCCAGATCATGAACAGCAGGTTGCCGTGATCCCTCATGAAAAAAGTGTAAACAGCTGTGTCTTACCAGTACTCACGTACGGGGCTGAAACCTGGAGGCTTACGAAAAGGGTTCTACTTAAATTGAGCACGACGCAACGACCTATGGAAAGAAGAATGATGGGTGTAACGTTAAGGGAAAAGAGCAGATTGGGTGAGGGAACAAACGCGAGTTAGTGACATCTTAGTTGAAACCAAGAAAAAAATGGCATGGGCAGTACATGTAATGAGGAGGGATGATAACCGATGGTCATTAAGGGTTACGGACTGGATTCCAAGGAATGGGAAGCGTAGCAGGGGGCGGCAGAAAGTTTTGTGGGTGGATGAGATTAAGAAGTTTGCAGGGACGACATGGCCACAATTAGTACATGACCGTGGTAGTTGGAGAAGTATGGGAGAGTACTTTGCCCTGCAGTGGACGTAGCCAGGCTGATGTTGATGATGACGATCGCAATGCAGGTGCGCAGATAAAGAATGGAAAAAAATAGGATGATCATTAATGGAAAAAATGACATCAGGTAGGTGGTTCGAATCGCTTGATTTGTGCGATATGAAAGGAAAAGAAAATGTTTGTGTTACATAAAATGCCTTTATCTATGTCCTTATCTATAAGCGATAAGTGGGTGGCGTGATAAGCTCAGTACGTAGTGACGAATGAAAAAGACCTTATGAAAGAGGCAAATGCTGAAATACTTGCGACACAGTGACAGAAATGGCAATGATAGAGCCTGTTTTATTGCTGTTATACTTGTTGTACGATAATAATTGGAAAGAATGAAACGCGTGGCGTTATTCTGAAATAATTCTTGAGACCTAATTAAATTTGCATGATGAAGGTTCCAGATTGCAGCGGCGTATTCTAACTTCGAGCGCACACGTGTTTCGTACAGTAGCACTTTGAGGGGAGGTGGAGCTTTATTGAAGTTAGGTCGTAAGTATCCTAATTTGCGGTTAGCACAGTTGCTGATTAAAATGAAACTGGCAGAGATGTATGTTTAAATGGGACCATGTTTATTCCGCAGAAGATATGGTCTCTACGTCGTCTCTTTCGTCTTGTTGGTGATCGTGGTCTTTGTCCCGCTCATGGCACCATGACATAACCCCTGGCGGGCGAAAGCACCGACTTGGCGCCTTCTAGACGGCGGCCGTATGATAGGGCCTGAGGCGACCTACGTGGACGATATCAGTTGACATGAACGACAGAGAAGCATCGGCCGCAGCTACTACAGTCGCATCACTGTGCTGTCGGACGGCGCGGTAAGGGCCAGAGTACTGGGAGAGCAGTTTTTCCAAGAGACCCACACGCCGTGAAGGAGTCCAAAGGAGGACGAGGTCACCGGCTTAGAACTTAGAACTTAGAACTCCGCCGCCGTCAATGCTGCACTGTAAGAGGAAGCCAGGACCTCTCAAGCTGTCTATACAGCTTTTTCCCTGGCTGTCCTCGCAACACCAGTTGCGGAAATAAACCTTCAACCAACCAACCAACCAACTGGACATCTGTGATGTGTGGTGCGCGACGTGGTGCGGGGCTCGGGACGGTCGAGAGCAGACGACGCTGAGTGCACGCGCGCCGAGCTGGAAGGAGGAAAAACGACGACGCCGAAGAGCGCCCGGCACGTGAACGCGCGGCGCAGGAAAGACAACAAAAGGAAAAAAGCAACCAATGAGAAAAGACCACGGGGCGTCGGGCAGCCAATCAGTAAATGCCAAATCGGCCAGACCACGACAAAAAGCGTGGTGCGCTGGCAGAACGGGGGCGACACGCAAGAGGACACGCAGGGAGACGCCGGGGAGACGCCAGGATCGTCCCAGGAAACGACGGCAGGAGGAGGTCAACCACCGGAGCGGGCGTTGAAGACGGGCCGTCAGGTTCCGGACCCGAGCCCACCAGGACTTCACCCGCCCGGGGCCTCCTGCCAACCTGTTCCTGTGCGTCGCCCGTCTACCTGAGCGTGCCGTCGGCTCCTCAAGGCCGGTGAGCTTTTGCGCCAGTGGGCAGGACGGGAACAGTCGGACTTCGGGCCCGAGTTCTACGCCAGCTGCCCGGCCAGAACGCCACCCCCGTCTGCCGTGCCGCCTGCTGCCCGAGGCCGGCGTTCGAGCTTCCGTGCCCGTGGGCGAGAGGGGAGCAGTCGGGCTACGGGCCCGAGCTCTCTGCCCGGCCAGAACGCCGCCGCCGTCCACTCCTGTCACAAAGCCGTCAGCGTTACCTCGACTCGCCAGAGCTGGCGCGCTCCCGGCGCCCGGTCAGTCAGCCTACGCCGCAACCTTTGGTGAGACCGGCGCCACCCCTTCTGCCAGCTTGTCGCCGCGTTGCCGTGTCGAGACTGCGACGCGTCCCCGCCCTCGTGGCAAGCCCGGACTCGCGCCCTCGTTAAAGCCCCAAGTGTGTTCCTTACCGCAGTGTTTTCTTGAATGTTTATTTTTTTGCATGCTTTCTGTTTCGTCCTATTTGCTTTATGCCTTTTTATTTTTGATTAAAAGTCTTTGTGTGTGCGTCCAAACCAACGGCTTTGTCCTCAATTGGGTTCTCGGAGGCTCCGCCTAAGAGAACCGCTAAAACATTGAGTACCCGAACCTTTGCCCCCATAAGTGGGTCATCACAAATTGGCGTCCGCGACAGGACAAAGCCGTTCGTTTGGATCCTTCTTCTAGAGGTTAGGAACTATGGCTAACACAAGAGACTTGTTAGCGTTAGCCGAACGCATGGGCCTAGAAGGTGCGGAGTTGAGGGCATGGTTGAACGAACAGGAGGCGCGTGCGCGAGAAGAGTGGGCAGCGGAGCGCAATGCTAGGAGCGAGTAACTTGCATTGGAGGAGAATAATTTACAACTGCGGCTAAAAGTCGCAGAGGCGGAAGGCGCATATCTGGGCAAGAAACAGCCAGAAATTAGTCTGTTTGACTTAGCCACCGTGGCCCAGCGATTGGGTTTGCATGGGGCAGACTTGCACAGGTGGGTGCAAGAGAGATGGTTGCTGATATGCGAGAAAGCTCAGAGGGAGCGCGACAGGCGAATGGCAGAACAGGCAGCTGAGAGGGCACGCCTGGAGGAGGAACTTCGCAGGGTACGCGTTCGCATCAAGGCACTCGCGGATGCTTGCTCCGAGGGGACAAGATCCGCGGTTGAGGATGCAGCACAGCAGTGCAGCGGCGACCCTAGGGTTCCCTCCGACATGGCCTCAGGCCTTGGCGAGAGAAAACGGTCTCAAGGAGAGACGACTTCTGACCACGCCATTGTAGGCAAAGATACTGTTAGGTCACAAGACAAGAAGCAGATTGCTTCCGTATATAAACGAGTGCTGCGTGGGCCTGGCGTAGGCGATGACTGGTTTGTGCAAGGTTCAAAGCTACCATGCATAAGCATGGTTAAGAATGAAGTTAGAACTGAACACTTCAAACAGGCTAAATATAGTGGGTCGGAGTGTTTGCGCCAGGGTCAAGATGGACCTGAAGATATCAGGGATCCTGAGGGACCAGGTTCGGTTTCAACAAAAAGTATGGAGTTGTCCTTGCTGCTTTCCTTTAATTCCGCAACGGCAACTGCTTGTGACCCTATGCGCATTTGGGAGGGCTCAGGCATGTGTACCCAACCAACGTATGGCTTTAAGGATTCAAAACATTTGTTGGGCTTTCATGAACTCATGTGTGGTTCGACCACTGGCATTGATGCGGCAACCACGCATTACAAGGTTCACTACATTAGAACACAGGCAGTGATTCGGTCGAAGCCATGCACAGACATTAATGCCTGGAGCGATATGGTCACGGACCGGCCAGTGCACTCTGACCAAAAAGATATACGTCTAGTCCGCCTCATGTGGGAAAGGGTCACCTGAAGGAGCCGATGCTTCGCTTATGGCTCTTCACGGACTTTTGACCTCGGACTTGGTGACTTCAACTTGATTGTTTATAGAGTGTGGTGTGATAGCCTCTGGTGCTACAGTTTTTATTCTTTAGAGTTGTTGTGGTGCTTGTGAGTTAGTGTCTTTTCCATTAATGGTCTTTGATCTGTACGCTCAGTGAATTGTGCAACTGTGTAAATTGTGCATGAAATATTACAGTGCGTTCTTGTGAACGGACAATGACTGTACTGTTGTGAACTATGTCGCGCACTGAGCGGCAGTTTTTCTTCAGAAAACTTGTTAAAAAAGGGGCTTATATGTGATGTGTGGTGCGCGACGTGGTGCGGGGCTCGGGACGGTCGAGAGCAGACGACGCTGAGTGCACGCGCGCCGAGCTGGAAGGAGGAAAAATGACGACGCCGAAGAGCGCCCGGCACGTGAACGCGCGGCGCAGGAAAGACAACAAAAGGAAAAAAGCAACCAATGAGAAAAGACCACGGGGCGTCGGGCAATAAATCAGTAAATGCCAAATCGGCCAGGCCACGACAAAAAGCGTGGTGCGCTGGCAGAACGGGGGCGACACGCAAGAGGACACGCAGGGAGACGCCGGGGAGACGCCAGGATCGTCCCAGGAAACGACGGCAGGAGGAGGTCAACCACCGGAGCGGGCGTTGAAGAGGGGCCGTCAGGTTCCGGACCCGAGCCCACCAGGACTTCACCCGCCCGGGGCCTCCTGCCAACCTGTTCCTGTGCGTCGCCCGTCTACCTGAGCGTGCCGTCGGCTCCTCAAGGCCGGTGAGCTTTTGCGCCGGTGGGCAGGACGGGAACAGTCGGACTTCGGGCCCGAGTTCTACGCCAGCTGCCCGGCCAGAACGCCACCCCCGTCTGCCGTGCCGCCTGCTGCCCGAGGCCGGCGTTCGAGCTTCCGTGCCCGTGGGCGAGAGGGGAGCAGTCGGGCTACGGGCCCGAGCTCTCTGCCCGGCCAGAACGCCGCCGCCGTCCACTCCTGCCACAAAGCCGTCAGCGTTACCTCGCCTCGCCAGAGCTGGCGCGCTCCCGGCGCCCGGTCAGTCAGCCTACGCCGCAACCTTTGGTGAGACCGGCGCCACCCCTTCTGCCAGCTTGTCGCCGCGTTGCCGTGTCAAAACTGCGACGCGTCCCCGCCCTCGTGGCAAGCCCGGACTCGCGCCCTCGTTAAAGCCCCAAGTGTGTTCCTTACCGCAGTGTTTTCTTGAATGTTTATTTTTTTGCATGCTTTCTGTTTCGTCCTATTTGCTTTATGCCTTTTTATTTTTGATTAAAAGTCTTTGTGTGTGCGTCCAAACCAACGGCTTTGTCCTCAATTGGGTTCTCGGAGGCTCCGCCTAAGAGAACCGCTAAAACATTGAGTACCCGAACCTTTGCCCCCATAAGTGGGTCATCACAAATTGGCGTCCGCGACAGGACAAAGCCGTTCGTTTGGATCCTTCTTCTAGAGGTTAGGAACTATGGCTAACACAAGAGACTTGTTAGCGTTAGCCGAACGCATGGGCCTAGAAGGTGCGGAGTTGAGGGCATGGTTGAACGAACAGGAGGCGCGTGCGCGAGAAGAGTGGGCAGCGGAGCGCAATGCTAGGAGCGAGTAACTTGCATTGGAGGAGAATAATTTACAACTGCGGCTAAAAGTCGCAGAGGCGGAAGGCGCATATCTGGGCAAGAAACAGCCAGAAATTAGTCTGTTTGACTTAGCCACCGTGGCCCAGCGATTGGGTTTGCATGGGGCAGACTTGCACAGGTGGGTGCAAGAGAGATGGTTGCTGATATGCGAGAAAGCTCAGAGGGAGCGCGACAGGCGAATGGCAGAACAGGCAGCTGAGAGGGCACGCCTGGAGGAGGAACTTCGCAGGGTACGCGTTCGCATCAAGGCACTCGCGGATGCTTGCTCCGAGGGGACAAGATCCGCGGTTGAGGATGCAGCACAGCAGTGCAGCGGCGACCCTAGGGTTCCCTCCGACATGGCCTCAGGCCTTGGCGAGAGAAAACGGTCTCAAGGAGAGACGACTTCTGACCACGCCATTGTAGGCAAAGATACTGTTAGGTCACAAGACAAGAAGCAGATTGCTTCCGTATATAAACGAGTGCTGCGTGGGCCTGGCGTAGGCGATGACTGGTTTGTGCAAGGTTCAAAGCTACCATGCATAAGCATGGTTAAGAATGAAGTTAGAACTGAACACTTCAAACAGGCTAAATATAGTGGGTCGGAGTGTTTGCGCCAGGGTCAAGATGGACCTGAAGATATCAGGGATCCTGAGGGACCAGGTTCGGTTTCAACAAAAAGTATGGAGTTGTCCTTGCTGCTTTCCTTTAATTCCGCAACGGCAACTGCTTGTGACCCTATGCGCATTTGGGAGGGCTCAGGCATGTGTACCCAACCAACGTATGGCTTTAAGGATTCAAAACATTTGTTGGGCTTTCATGAACTCATGTGTGGTTCGACCACTGGCATTGATGCGGCAACCACGCATTACAAGGTTCACTACATTAGAACACAGGCAGTGATTCGGTCGAAGCCATGCACAGACATTAATGCCTGGAGCGATATGGTCACGGACCGGCCAGTGCACTCTGACCAAAAAGATATACGTCTAGTCCGCCTCATGTGGGAAAGGGTCACCTGAAGGAGCCGATGCTTCGCTTATGGCTCTTCACGGACTTTTGACCTCGGACTTGGTGACTTCAACTTGATTGTTTATAGAGTGTGGTGTGATAGCCTCTGGTGCTACAGTTTTTATTCTTTAGAGTTGTTGTGGTGCTTGTGAGTTAGTGTCTTTTCCATTAATGGTCTTTGATCTGTACGCTCAGTGAATTGTGCAACTGTGTAAATTGTGCATGAAATATTACAGTGCGTTCTTGTGAACGGACAATGACTGTACTGTTGTGAACTATGTCGCGCACTGAGCGGCAGTTTTTCTTCAGAAAACTTGTTAAAAAAGGGGCTTATATGTGATGTGTGGTGCGCGACGTGGTGCGGGGCTCGGGACGGTCGAGAGCAGACGACGCTGAGTGCACGCGCGCCGAGCTGGAAGGAGGAAAAATGACGACGCCGAAGAGCGCCCGGCACGTGAACGCGCGGCGCAGGAAAGACAACAAAAGGAAAAAAGCAACCAATGAGAAAAGACCACGGGGCGTCGGGCAATAAATCAGTAAATGCCAAATCGGCCAGGCCACGACAAAAAGCGTGGTGCGCTGGCAGAACGGGGGCGACACGCAAGAGGACACGCAGGGAGACGCCGGGGAGACGCCAGATCGTCCCAGGAAACGACGGCAGGAGGAGGTCAACCACCGGAGCGGGCGTTGAAGAGGGGCCGTCAGGTTCCGGACCCGAGCCCACCAGGACTTCACCCGCCCGGGGCCTCCTGCCAACCTGTTCCTGTGCGTCGCCCGTCTACCTGAGCGTGCCGTCGGCTCCTCAAGGCCGGTGAGCTTTTGCGCCAGTGGGCAGGACGGGAACAGTCGGACTTCGGGCCCGAGTTCTACGCCAGCTGCCCGGCCAGAACGCCACCCCCGTCTGCCGTGCCGCCTGCTGCCCGAGGCCGGCGTTCGAGCTTCCGTGCCCGTGGGCGAGAGGGGAGCAGTCGGGCTACGGGCCCGAGCTCTCTGCCCGGCCAGAACGCCGCCGCCGTCCACTCCTGCCACAAAGCCGTCAGCGTTACCTCGCCTCGCCAGAGCTGGCGCGCTCCCGGCGCCCGGTCAGTCAGCCTACGCCGCAACCTTTGGTGAGACCGGCGCCACCCCTTCTGCCAGCTTGTCGCCGCGTTGCCGTGTCGAGACTGCGACGCGTCCCCGCCCTCGTGGCAAGCCCGGACTCGCGCCCTCGTTAAAGCCCCAAGTGTGTTCCTTACCGCAGTGTTTTCTTGAATGTTTATTTTTTTTGCATGCTTTCTGTTTCGTCCTATTTGCTTTATGCCTTTTTATTTTTGATTAAAAGTCTTTGTGTGTGCGTCCAAACCAACGGCTTTGTCCTCAATTGGGTTCTCGGAGGCTCCGCCTAAGAGAACCGCTAAAACATTGAGTACCCGAACCTTTGCCCCCATAAGTTGGTCATCACAAATTGGCGTCCGCGACAGGACAAAGCCGTTCGTTTGGATCCTTCTTCTAGAGGTTAGGAACTATGGCTAACACAAGAGACTTGTTAGCGTTAGCCGAACGCATGGGCCTAGAAGGTGCGGAGTTGAGGGCATGGTTGAACGAACAGGAGGCGCGTGCGCGAGAAGAGCGGGCAGCGGAGCGCAGTGCTAGGAGCGAGCAACTTGCATTGGAGGAGAATAATTTACAACTGCGGCTAAAAGTCGCAGAGGCGGAAGGCGCATATCTGGGCAAGAAACAGCCAGAAATTAGTCTGTTTGACTTAGCCACCGTGGCCCAGCGGTTGGGTTTGCATGGGGCAGACTTGCACAGGTGGGTGCAAGAGAGATGGTTGCTGATATGCGAGAAAGCTCAGAGGGAGCGCGACAGGCGAATGGCAGAACAGGCAGCTGAGAGGGCACGCCTGGAGGAGGAACTTCGCAGGGTACGCGTTCGCATCAAGGCACTCGCGGATGCTTGCTCCGAGGGGACAAGATCCGCGGTTGAGGATGCAGCACAGCAGTGCAGCGGCGACCCTAGGGTTCCCTCCGACATGGCCTCAGGCCTTGGCGAGAGAAAACGGTCTCAAGGAGAGACGACTTCTGACCACGCCATTGTAGGCAAAGATACTGTTAGGTCACAAGACAAGAAGCAGATTGCTTCCGTATATAAACGAGTGCTGCGTGGGCCTGGCGTAGGCGATGACTGGTTTGTGCAAGGTTCAAAGCTACCATGCATAAGCATGGATAGGAATGAAGTTAGAACTGAACACTTCAAACAGGCTAAATATAGTACGTCGGAGTGTTTGCGCCAGGGTCAAGATGGACCTGAAGATATCAGGGATCCTGAGGGACCAGGTTCGGTTTCAACAAAAAGTATGGAGTTGTCCTTGCTGCTTTCCTTCAATTCCGCAAGGGCAACTGCTTGTGACCCTATGCGCATTTGGGAGGGCTCAGGCATGTGTACCCAACCAACGTATGGCTTTAAGGATTCAAAACATTTGTTGGGCTTTCATGAACTCATGTGTGGTTCGACCACTGGCATTGATGCGGCAACCACGCATTACAAGGTTCACTACATTAGAACACAGGCAGTGATTCGGTCGAAGCCATGCACAGACATTAATGCCTGGAGCGATATGGTCACGGACCGGCCAGTGCACTCTGACCAAAAAGATATACGTCTAGTCTGCCTCATGTGGGAAAGGGTCACCTGAAGGAGCCGATGCTTCGCTTATGGCTCTTCACGGACTTTTGACCTCGGACTTGGTGACTTCAACTTGATTGTTTATAGAGTGTGGTGTGATAGCCTCTGGTGCTACAGTTTTTATTCTTTAGAGTTGTTGTGGTGTTTGTGAGTTAGTGTCTTTTCCCTTAATGGTCTTTGATCTGTACGCTCAGTGAATTGTGCAACTGTGTAAATTGTGCATGAAATATTACAGTGCGTTCTTGTGAACGGACAATGACTGTACTGTTGTGAACTATGTCGCGCACTGAGCGGCAGTTTTTCTTCAGAAAACTTGTTAAAAAAGGGGCTTATATGTGATGTGTGGTGCGCGACGTGGTGCGGGGCTCGGGACGGTCGAGAGCAGACGACGCTGAGTGCACGCGCGCCGAGCTGGAAGGAGGAAAAACGACGACGCCGAAGAGCGCCCGGCACGTGAACGCGCGGCGCAGGAAAGACAACAAAAGGAAAAAAGCAACCAATGAGAAAAGACCACGGGGCGTCGGGCAGCCAATCAGTAAATGCCAAATCGGCCAGACCACGACAAAAAGCGTGGTGCGCTGGCAGAACGGGGGCGACACGCAAGAGGACACGCAGGGAGACGCCGGGGAGACGCCAGGATCGTCCCAGGAAACGACGGCAGGAGGAGGTCAACCACCGGAGCGGGCGTTGAAGACGGGCCGTCAGGTTCCGGACCCGAGCCCACCAGGACTTCACCCGCCCGGGGCCTCCTGCCAACCTGTTCCTGTGCGTCGCCCGTCTACCTGAGCGTGCCGTCGGCTCCTCAAGGCCGGTGAGCTTTTGCGCCAGTGGGCAGGACGGGAACAGTCGGACTTCGGGCCCGAGTTCTACGCCAGCTGCCCGGCCAGAACGCCACCCCCGTCTGCCGTGCCGCCTGCTGCCCGAGGCCGGCGTTCGAGCTTCCGTGCCCGTGGGCGAGAGGGGAGCAGTCGGGCTACGGGCCCGAGCTCTCTGCCCGGCCAGAACGCCGCCGCCGTCCACTCCTGTCACAAAGCCGTCAGCGTTACCTCGCCTCGCCAGAGCTGGCGCGCTCCCGGCGCCCGGTCAGTCAGCCTACGCCGCAACCTTTGGTGAGACCGGCGCCACCCCTTCTGCCAGCTTGTCGCCGCGTTGCCGTGTCGATACTGCGACGCGTCCCCGCCCTCGTGGCAAGCCCGGACTCGCGCCCTCGTTAAAGCCCCAAGTGTGTTCCTTACCGCAGTGTTTTCTTGAATGTTTATTTTTTTGCATGCTTTCTGTTTCGTCCTATTTGCTTTATGCCTTTTTATTTTTGATTAAAAGTCTTTGTGTGTGCGTCCAAACCAACGGCTTTGTCCTCAATTGGGTTCTCGGAGGCTCCGCCTAAGAGAACCGCTAAAACATTGAGTACCCGAACCTTTGCCCCCATAAGTGGGTCATCACAAATTGGCGTCCGCGACAGGACAAAGCCGTTCGTTTGGATCCTTATTCTAGAGGTTAGGAACTATGGCTAACACAAGAGACTTGTTAGCGTTAGCCGAACGCATGGGCCTAGAAGGTGCGGAGTTGAGGGCATGGTTGAACGAACAGGAGGCGCGTGCGCGAGAAGAGTGGGCAGCGGAGCGCAATGCTAGGAGCGAGTAACTTGCATTGGAGGAGAATAATTTACAACTGCGGCTAAAAGTCGCAGAGGCGGAAGGCGCATATCTGGGCAAGAAACAGCCAGAAATTAGTCTGTTTGACTTAGCCACCGTGGCCCAGCGATTGGGTTTGCATGGGGCAGACTTGCACAGGTGGGTGCAAGAGAGATGGTTGCTGATATGCGAGAAAGCTCAGAGGGAGCGCGACAGGCGAATGGCAGAACAGGCAGCTGAGAGGGCACGCCTGGAGGAGGAACTTCGCAGGGTACGCGTTCGCATCAAGGCACTCGCGGATGCTTGCTCCGAGGGGACAAGATCCGCGGTTGAGGATGCAGCACAGCAGTGCAGCGGCGACCCTAGGGTTCCCTCCGACATGGCCTCAGGCCTTGGCGAGAGAAAACGGTCTCAAGGAGAGACGACTTCTGACCACGCCATTGTAGGCAAAGATACTGTTAGGTCACAAGACAAGAAGCAGATTGCTTCCGTATATAAACGAGTGCTGCGTGGGCCTGGCGTAGGCGATGACTGGTTTGTGCAAGGTTCAAAGCTACCATGCATAAGCATGGTTAAGAATGAAGTTAGAACTGAACACTTCAAACAGGCTAAATATAGTACGTCGGAGTGTTTGCGCCAGGGTCAAGATGGACCTGAAGATATCAGGGATCCTGAGGGACCAGGTTCGGTTTCAACAAAAAGTATGGAGTTGTCCTTGCTGCTTTCCTTTAATTCCGCAACGGCAACTGCTTGTGACCCTATGCGCATTTGGGAGGGCTCAGGCATGTGTACCCAACCAACGTATGGCTTTAAGGATTCAAAACATTTGTTGGGCTTTCATGAACTCATGTGTGGTTCGACCACTGGCATTGATGCGGCAACCACGCATTACAAGGTTCACTACATTAGAACACAGGCAGTGATTCGGTCGAAGCCATGCACAGACATTAATGCCTGGAGCGATATGGTCACGGACCGGCCAGTGCACTCTGACCAAAAAGATATACGTCTAGTCCGCCTCATGTGGGAAAGGGTCACCTGAAGGAGCCGATGCTTCGCTTATGGCTCTTCACGGACTTTTGACCTCGGACTTGGTGACTTCAACTTGATTGTTTATAGAGTGTGGTGTGATAGCCTCTGGTGCTACAGTTTTTATTCTTTAGAGTTGTTGTGGTGCTTGTGAGTTAGTGTCTTTTCCATTAATGGTCTTTGATCTGTACGCTCAGTGAATTGTGCAACTGTGTAAATTGTGCATGAAATATTACAGTGCGTTCTTGTGAACGGACAATGACTGTACTGTTGTGAACTATGTCGCGCACTGAGCGGCAGTTTTTCTTCAGAAAACTTGTTAAAAAAGGGGCTTATATGTGATGTGTGGTGCGCGACGTGGTGCGGGGCTCGGGACGGTCGAGAGCAGACGACGCTGAGTGCACGCGCGCCGAGCTGGAAGGAGGAAAAATGACGACGCCGAAGAGCGCCCGGCACGTGAACGCGCGGCGCAGGAAAGACAACAAAAGGAAAAAAGCAACCAATGAGAAAAGACCACGGGGCGTCGGGCAGCCAATCAGTAAATGCCAAATCGGCCAGGCCACGACAAAAAGCGTGGTGCGCTGGCAGAACGGGGGCGACACGCAAGAGGACACGCAGGGAGACGCCGGGGAGACGCCAGGATCGTCCCAGGAAACGACGGCAGGAGGAGGTCAACCACCGGAGCGGGCGTTGAAGAGGGGCCGTCAGGTTCCGGACCCGAGCCCACCAGGACTTCACCCGCCCGGGGCCTCCTGCCAACCTGTTCCTGTGCGTCGCCCGTCTACCTGAGCGTGCCGTCGGCTCCTCAAGGCCGGTGAGCTTTTGCGCCGGTGGGCAGGACGGGAACAGTCGGACTTCGGGCCCGAGTTCTACGCCAGCTGCCCGGCCAGAACGCCACCCCCGTCTGCCGTGCCGCCTGCTGCCCGAGGCCGGCGTTCGAGCTTCCGTGCCCGTGGGCGAGAGGGGAGCAGTCGGGCTACGGACACGAGCTCTCTGCCCGGCCAGAACGCCGCCGCCGTCCACTCCTGCCACAAAGCCGTCAGCGTTACCTCGCCTCGCCAGGGCTGGCGCGCCCCCGGCGCCCGGTCAGTCAGCCTACGCCGCAACCTTTGGTGAGACCGGCGCCACCCCTTCTGCCAGCTTGTCGCCGCGTTGCCGTGTCGAGACTGCGACGCGTCCCCGCCCTCGTGGCAAGCCCGGACTCGCGCCCTCGTTAAAGCCCCAAGTGTGTTCCTTACCGCAGTGTTTTCTTGAATGTTTATTTTTTTGCATGCTTTCTGTTTCGTCCTATTTGCTTTATGCCTTTTTATTTTTGATTAAAAGTCTTTGTGTGTGCGTCCAAACCAACGGCTTTGTCCTCAATTGGGTTCTCGGAGGCTCCGCCTAAGAGAACCGCTAAAACATTGAGTACCCGAACCTTTGCCCCCATAAGTGGGTCATCACAACATCACAATGACGGTTGTCATAAAGATACTTCTGTCTTGCCCTCCACACAGAAAGGTGACGGTGGGTAATCTGGTATGCCTGAGCGGCATTAGTGATAGCGTCGCGAGCGTACCCAGACGGGGACTCGAGAGCAGTTGGCAGGGGCCTATCGAAAGGCAATGTTGGGTCACGACCAAAGAGGAAATAGAAGGGGGAGTAGAGAGCGGTGTCGTGACGTGACGAGTTGTACGCAAACGTCACAAATGGAAGCGCGGCGTCCCAGTCACGATGATATGAGGAGACATACATCGAGAGCATATCTGTAAGTGTTCGGTTCAGCCATTCAGTGAGGCATTTCGTTTTAGGTTGGTATGCTGTCGTGAACTTGTGTTTCGTGGCACAAGACTGAAGTAGATGTTCGATAACCCGATATAAAAAGTAGCGGCCGCTCTCTGGGAGAAGCTGGCGAGGAGCGCTATGGTGTAAGATGACGTCTTGCAGCAGGAAGTCTGCGGCGTCGGTAGCACAACTGGTCGGGATGGCTCAGGTGACCGCATAACGGGTTGAATAATCCGTTGCAACGTCGATGTACTTATTGCCAGCTCTGGAGGAAGGGAGAGGTCGAGGCCAACAGGATAAAACGGTTCAGTGGGTATGTCAATTAAGTGGCTGGAGGGTTCCAGCCGGAAGCAAAGCAGGCTTGTTACGGCGTTGGCATGGCTCGCAAGCAGCGACATAACGTCGCACGGTAGAGTCCAGGCCAGAAAAACCGTCGCGGGACACGGTCGTAGGTCCTGGAAACACCGAGGTGGCCAGCGGTGAGGTCATCATGGAGTTGCGCGAGTGCAGTTGCCCGGAAATGAGAAGGAACGACGAGCAGCAGTTCATGTCCTTCTGTGCGCCTATTTCGGCGTTATAAGATGCCGTTCAAATCGAGGAACCCAGGTGGCTGATGAGGTCGCGCAAGGATGTATCACGTACTTGATCCTCGCCGACGTGATTTATTTTATTTATTTATTTATTTAATTATTTAATTATTTATGGTACCCTCAAGGCCCGAAGGCATTACAGAGGGGAGTGGGAAAACAGGAAGCATAGCAATGATATACGGAAAATAAACAATGTAGCGTGTTAGTAATTCCAAATTATAAAGTACTATGTAATATCTTGCCTAATGTTTGTAAGTACGACAGACAATGTAAACAAAATAGCAACTTGACAATTCCTGTTAGTACAATGTTAACCAGTGTCGTCTTTAGTTGCTTGTAAGTACGGCAAGTAAATGAAATAACATGTTAATAATTCCTAATTATACAATGTTAGCTAATGCCTTACGAAATAGTTTGTTGTCGACAATAGATACAATTTCACAAGGAAAGTGGTTCCACTGCCGTGATGATCTGGGAAAAAAAGATTGACTGAAGGTGTTAGTGTTGCCTGTTTGAGGTCCAACCTTATGGCGATCGTCGACGCGGCTTGATAAATAATGAGGTTGAGAAATGAAGTTACTGTGAAGGGAGGAATGGTAATAAAATTTGTGAAACAGTGTCAAACGTGCTATTGTTTTACGAGATGCAAGTGATGGAAGAGATAGATTGTATTTCATTGATGTTATGCTAGCGGTACGGTTATAATTAGAAAATATGAAACGGACTGAATTATTTTGAAGAAGTTCCGGTGAGGAAATAAGGTTTTCATGGTACGGGTCCCACACAGTGGCAGCGTATTCCAATTTAGGACGCACTAATGACTGGTAAAGTAATAATTTTAAGGACGGTGGTGCTTTGGAAAACTTGTGGCGTAAGTAACCGAGCATGCTATTAGCTTTACTTATTATGCACTCAGTGTGAAGGTTCCAGGTTAGTTTTTCTGTTATATGAACTCCTAAGTATTTATACGAGTTAAAGGGTTCTAGAGGAATTTTATTACGATAGTAAGTATGAAGAGTACTGGTGCCCCTCCGCACGCGCATAACTTTACATTTATTAATATTAAGTTCCATTAGCCAAGTGTTACACCAATCAATCGCATACTTCAAGTCAGACTGAAGAGCATTATTGTCGTCGTTAGTAATTATTTCACGATATATCATGCAATCGTCAGCAAACAAGTGAATGTGAGATGTCAATGAAGAAGGTAGGTCAATATTATAAATCAGGAAAAGTAGGGGCCCTAGTGCTGATCCCTGAGGCACACTAGAACGAACCTCAGTCAATGATAAATCATAATTATTCGCAGTAACAAATTGATAACGGTTAGTAAGAAAACACTCAATCCATTTTAGCAGGTTAGTGTCAAGGTTTAAAAGACTCAGCTTTAATAGCAGCATTTTGTGGCAAACCTTGTCGAACGCTTTGCTAAAGTCTAAATAATACACAGTTGGCGCAGGAGGCACGATCTAAAATACAGTGTAATCTATGAGTGAAAGATATTACAGTAAACTCTCAGTTGTACGAACGTCGGTTTATCGAATATTTCAGAATAACGAACTTTTTAAAAATCCCCGGCAGTTTTCTTATAGATTCTATGCAAAAATGTTTCACTTAAACGAATTTCGGAACAGTCAATATTTCAGTTTAACGAACTCGCTCAGAGGACCATGGCTTATTTTTACGATCAGAACCGATGCCTGCCCTCATCAAACCGCCGCTCCAGCGGCAATGTAACGTCGCTGGCACTACAGCGCCCCTGGGGCAAAATGGTGGCGTGGAAAACGAACGGCAACGAGGCAGGGCTTCCGAGATCGCCCACACAAAACGAGCAAGCATGTAATATCGGAGGCCATTAACCTAGTAACATCACTGGCTTACAACGCCGCCAGAACAAAGCGGCGATCTGTCACACCACAAACCACGTGGTGTGTGTTTTTTTCCGACCGGCTAATCGTGGCATGGTCATCGTCTCTTTCGAAAAAGAGGCGAAAAAGACAAAGAAGAGACGAAGAAGAGGCAACTGCCGAGCCAGTTTCAAGCCCTATAACTCTAGCTGAGGTGGTAGGGTACACTGGAAAGTTGAGACACTTTGTGTCTCAACAGCAAGCTGTGCCAGAAGTGTACAAAAACATTGACTCTTTGGACAGTTTTGTTACTTCCTGAGCTTTAAAAGTACAAGTGCAAAAGAAGATTATAGATTTTTTTTCTAAGTGAAAAAGGCAGCATTATAACTGTTATGAACGTTGTACTTGTTGATAAGTACAAATTCAATTTTACACATTTCTAACACTATGGATGTCATGTGTTTTGCTCCATGAATTGCACTTCAAACTTTTGACTCTCTATACCATGTCTTATGTTGGTCTAGTGAATATTCAGCTTAGTGAACTTTCAGTTAAGTGAACTATTTCCTTCGGTCCCTTGAAGTTCACTCAAGTGAGAGTTCACTGTAGTTGGGTTTCACATGAGAACGCTTTGCGAAAACCATGTTGAGCTGAGGTAAAAAAAAATGAGTTCGAATCAAGAAAGTTAACGAGATTAGTATATATAACATGTTCAAGACGTTTGCAACAAGTGCTGGTAAGCGAAATCGGGCGGTAATTCTGGGGTGAGCTTTTGTTACCAGACTTATGCAACGGCATCACCTTCCCTATTTTCCATTGAGAAGGCAGAGTACGAGTGTCTATTGATTGCATGTGTTTATCGATAGAAGGCGGAGAGCGTCAATATTCCAGCGGTTGCATCACTGGAGTCAGGAGCGCCGACGAGGTGCTGCGACAAACAATCTGGATCCTGGTGTAGGCTACCGGATTTGTACACCACTGTGTAGGTGAATTCTTGAAGCCTTAGTGCCCAGCGACCTAGACGACCCGTTGGATCCTTAAGTGTCGAGAGCCAAAAGAGAGCGTGATGGTCCGTGACAACAGTGAAAGGTCGACCCTTTAAGTATGGCTGGAATTTGTTCACAGCTCAAACAAGTGAGAGGCACTCGCGCTCTGTAATGGAGTAATTGCGTTCAGCGTGTGAAAGCAGGCGACTTGCGTACGCAATACCTTTGACATTGAGCTAACAGGGTAAGTTCCCAATAAACAGGAAGCATTTGTTGTTACTCATTGCAGCAGGCGCATGATTGTGATGAGTTTAAGTGCCTCGGGAACGAATCGGAACATCGAGGCATGGAGAAGTGGACATGAAAAGAGAGAGGCAGTAAGGTCAGTGCTCGATGTGGGCTACTAAGGACGTGTCTGCAGACGGCAGCAAGACCGGGCCCGGCGAGGAGACCCATTGGCAACGCGCCGGCCCCCCCTAGAGTGCTGCGACAGTGCGCCCGGTTTCGGCTGCAGTTCCGTTATCATCCGAAGCCGGCCCAGGCCTCGACACGTCGCCACTCACCGAGCCCCGTCCTATCCTGTGCAACGCTGGCTACCTACTACTCCTCAGGCACCGTGTTATGCAGCGGTAGCCACCTGGCAACCTGACGATCTCTGTGCCCTGTTGGTTGATGTGACACACCGACACGTCAGCCAACACAACTGAACGGTCAGGACTTTCTGAGTAGGACTGTGTTTATTGTATAGCTTAGCTAGGGGTTGTAACACGTGTGCTGTATTCATTTGTTTAGGCATGTTTTGTATCATTGTTCTTTAATTACAAATGTTTGCTTTGTGTATGCAATTTCTTCCTGTGTGTCCATAGTTGGCTGGAATCGGAAAAAATTGCTAAGCTTGCCACGATTCACTTCGAGCCCGGTCACGGATCGCTGCACGCTGGAGATGGGCTGGAATAAAATGATAGCGGCGAATTGTGAGTTCAAGCTCAGAAACATGGACTAATACTGAGGAAGGGAAGCGTGTTCATACTTCCGGAGTTGCGCTGAGCGCACATGAACTCGCGAAGAAAGAGGAGCTATAGCGCTTGAACAAGAGACAATGAGGGCGCGCAATAGCTGATTCGGTTTAAAAATGAAGGCGGACATGATGAAAAGTAGGAGTGTTAGCTTAGCAAAGCATCATGGCAGGTGGAAGACTGCGGAAGGAGATAGCAGGATATATATTGTCACGTAGCAGTGACGGTGAAGAAGGCAGAAAAATTGTGATTAACCAAACTATCGTTTTACTGGGCGAACTTGTGTCCTCAAAAGCAGGCTACACTCAAAGAACAACGATAGTGGTGAACACACTCGGCGATCGCCGAAAATGTGATCAGCGGGTCACGCGCATCGGCTTTCATACATCAGTCGTCGAATGTTCCAGAGAAATCGCTGAGATCCGGTTGCCTTCCACAAAGTTCGACATTATTCGCATCACGCACAAATGCAGATTAAACAAGGTTCGGTCAGCGACAGCGTAAGGATCCATCGACAAAATTCCAGAAACTTCTGATACATGCAGGTGCGTCCTGCGCTGTGCGATAACAATAGGTTGGGCGGTGAAACGTGTCGCCCGATAAAGACAAATAAGTGCACGTGTCAATAGAGTGTTTTAGTTGAGCGTGTTTACGCTCCGTTAAGCAGCTAAGCGAAGTGGAAGCGCGAATGCGCATGCGCCGTCCCCTTAGCCGTAAGCGTGCTAGCCACGGAGGAAGGAAACTCAGGAGAGGCCCTGACGTCACTGTTTGTGAAGCTAAAGTGAAGCCGGAAGTTGGCGTTGCTCGGCCTATCGGGCCAGCTCTCCTCTCTTGTTTACATTTCTCGCGAAACCACGCCGCGCTGCGCGCAACCGGGCTGCTCGGACACGCGCGCTCTGTAGCAATACTAAGCAATCGTTAGCACGTTAGCATGATTCCGCCAAACAGGGCAAAATTTCCCGCGGATATTCTTTCGTCCGTTGCTATTGGCGTGGCGCGGTACACTGCGTACAGCGTTGCATGCGCGTTCATTTCACGAACTTTAGTTCATCCTGTCCCACCTGGCCACAGCATCATCCAGTAGAGCACAGTCCAGATAACTCAGCGCAATAAAACACGGAGACCAACGCAAAGCTGCCCGCACCGCGCCTTTGCCACGGTACGAAACCTACGGAGCAACACGTGTGAGCGCACAGTACCACAACAAAGCCGCCATTGTGGCCCGAAAGGCGTGGCCGCTAAAGCAAACAAATAAAAAAACAGCAAAAAAGGACAACCTATACGTCATTTCTTCCACACGTTTTTCCTAGCGCGCGGAGGGGATAGGGCCTCTCCTCAGTTTCCTTCCTCCATGGGGCTAGCGGAGCTAGGAACACGGTCCGCTGAGAAGCTGCCTGAGCGGCGCGTGCTGCGCAGCCCTTTGGCTAGCGCTGGCGCCAGAAAGGATTGGATTGGATGCAGAAAGCAAGCGTACTGGTCATCATATGGCGTTCCCCAAGACGGCTTTTTATATTCCATAAGGTAAAATTGACCGGTAACGCATTACAAGTGCACGTCTAGATACTTCATGGAGAAATAAGTTATATATACACATATATACTTTTTACTGTATAAAACTGATCAATAGATGTTTTTCTTTTATTTAATTATCCTGAATTTGCCCAGAGGGCGCTGCCACTACGAAAGGTCCGCTCCGCTACTCTAAACGTATAACTAAAACGAGAAAATCGCCCGCCGCTCCGCTTTGGCTCAGCGGGGCCACTTGGAGCGGAGCGTACCATAAGGACGCTGAACTAAAACACTCTAATACCCCCCTCTTAAGAAGCATCGACCCGTTGCTGCAAACAAACGAAAGTAATAAAGAAAAACACCCGTAGCACAGAAAACAACACAATAAGCAAGTTCGTCAGCGTGCGTAAAATGGTTTAAGACGCACCACGTAGATCACTTCAGATCGTGCGCGGCGCGGCTGTGAATGCGAAATGACTTCTAGAAGGACCTCATAGTCCAGTGCGCCAATACGTTGGATGATCTTGTAGGGTTCGAAATAGCGTCGCAATAGTTCCTCACTCAGTCCTCGTCGGCGTATCGGGGTCCAAACCCAAACACGGTTGCCGGGCTGGTACTCAACGTGGCGTCGTCGGAGGTTGTGTCGGCTGTCGGTATGCTGCTGGTTCTTGATCCGTAGGCGGGCGAGCTGTCGGGCTTCTTTGGCGCACTGGAGATAGGCAGCGACGTCCATACTCTTCGTCAGTGACGTGCGGCAGCATGGCGTTGAGTGTCGTCGTCGGATTCCTGCCGTAAACCAGCTTAAACGGCGTGATTTGTGTTGTTTCTTGCACCGGCGTTTTGTAAGCGAAGGTTACGTACGGCGTGACGGCATCCCAGGTCTTGTGTTAGACGTTGACCTGCACTGCTAGCATGTAGGCGAGGGTCTTATTCAGGCGCTCCGTGAGACCGTTTGTCTGCGGGCGGGAGGCAGTTGTCCTCCTGTGGCTCATCTCGTATTGCAGAATGGCTTGGGTGAGCTCTGCTGTAGCGGCCGTTCCTTTGTCGGTGATGAGTACTTCTGGGGCGCCATGTCGCAGCAGGAGGTTTTCGACGAAAAATTTCGCCACTTCGGCTGCGCTGCCTTTCGGTTGAGCTTTAGTTTCAGCGAAGCGAGTGAGATAGTCCGTCGAAACGACGATCCACTTATTTCTGGATGTTGACGTCGGAAACGCTCCCAACAAATCAATCCCGATCTGGTGAAATGGTCGGCAAGGAGGTTCGATCGGCTGTTGTAATCCTGTTGGCCTTGTCGGTGGTGTCTTGCGTCGTGGACAGTGTCAGCATGTCCTGACATAACGGGCGACGCCGGCGGTTAGGCGCCGCCGATAATACCTTTCTTCTATCCTCGATAGTGTCCTGGAGAATCTGAGATGTCCAGCGGTTGGATCGTCTTGTAGGGCGTGCAATACTTCTCGACGCAGCGCAGAGGAAACAACAAGAAGGTGTTGGCACTGACTGGTGAGTTCTTCTTTAATAGTAGGTTGTTTTCAAGCGAGAACGAAGACAATATTCGCTTAAATGCCCTAGGGACAACGTTGGTGTGCCCTTCCATATGCTCGACGAGGTTTTTTCAACACCGCGTCTGCTCGTTGCTGTTCAGCGAAGTCATCCGAGCTTAATATGCCAAGGAAGGCGTCGTTATCCTCGTTATCTTGCGGCGGCGATTCAATGGGGGCGCGTGATAGGCAATGGGCATCAGAGTACTTTCGTCCGGACTTTTAGGTTACCGTGACGTCATATTCTTGCATTCTTAGGCTCCACCGCGCCAGCCATCCTGAAGCGTCCATTAAATTCGCTAGCACACACAAGTCGTGATGGTCGCTGACGACCTTGAATGGCCTGCCATATAGGTAAGGGCGAAATTTTGCTGTAGCCTAAACGATGGCTAGGCATTCCTTTTCGGTTGTTGAATAATTGCCTTCTGCTTTTGACAACGATCAGCTAGCGTAGGCTACCACACGCTCAAGTCCGTCTTTTCTCTGGACTAGGACGGCACCGAGGACTAGGCTACTGGCGTCAGTGTGGACTGCGGCATCGGCGTCCTCATCGAAGTGCGCAAGTACTGAGGGCGACTGCATGCGTCGCTTGAGTTCTTGAAATGCGTCGGCCTCTGGCATTTCCCACTTGAACTCGACATCACATTTAGTTAGACGTGTCAGGGGCTCCGCGATGCGTGAAACATCCTTGACAAAGCGCCTGTAGTAGGCACACATGCCAAGTTATCGACGCACTGCGTTGTCGATGGGCTGTAGGAGCTTTACTATGGCAGCTGCCTCATGCGGGTCGGGGCGAACTCCAGACTTGCTGATGACGTGGCCTAGGAACAGAAGCTCATCGTGAGCGAAGCGGCACTTTTCTGTTTTTAGAGTTAGACCTGATGGCTTGATGGCCTCTAGTATTGTTGCAAGCCGCCTAAGGTGATTGTCAAAATTTCTGACGAAGACGACAACGCCATCCAAGTAAACAAGATAGGTCTGCCACATCAATCCTGCTAACGCCGCGTCCATGACGCGCTGGCACGTTGCAGGCGCCGAGCACAGTCCTAATGGCACGCCCTTGAAGTCGTAGAGGCCGTCTGGCGTGGTGAAGGCGGTCTTTTCAGGATCTCTCTCGTTCATTTCTGTTTGTCAGTAGCCAGACTTGAGATCCATCGACGAGAAGTATTTCGCGTTGCAGAGCCGATCTGATGCGTCGTCTATCCATGGTAGGGGTATACATCCCCTTCTTTGTGATCTTGTTAAGTCGACGATAATCTACGCAGAAACGTAAGGTTCCATCCTTCTTCTTCACCAAGACAACAGAGGATGCCAACGGGCCTTTTGACGGTTGGATGATGTCGTCGCGGAGCATTTCGTCGACTTGTTCACTTACACTCGAAAAAAAAGTTTGCACCCTTTGGGGTGTATACCTGCCACACAACAATAATCGTCACCTGCCTTGATGCGTTTCCTTTCTTTAACGCTGCAAGCCCGATACTTTCCAGTAACGAACGGCATGCGCGTTATCAGCACGACAGCATTCCCGACAGGAAAGTAGCGTGCGCTGCGTTTTCAAGAAAGGGAACGCATCATGGCAGATAAACACCCCAAAGGGTGCAAACTTTTTTTAGCGTGTTTCGCTTCACGTTCTCGCGTCGAAACTCGGTAAGGGCTCTGGCGGAGAGGTCGAGCACACTCTTCGGTGATTAAGCGATGCTTTGCGACTGGTGTTTGTCCAATCGTCGATGACGACGAAAAGCAGTCTTTGTATTGGCGGAGCAGACTTCTGAGCGGTTGTTGCTTAATCATGGGCAGACTTAGATTTATGTCGAAGCCTGGTTCAAAAACTATGGTCATCGGGGTAGATGCGGCAGAGTCCGAGAGGACAAACGCATTGCTGGTTTCCAGAATTTCCTCAATGTACGCTATCGTCGTGCCCTTGTTGATGTGCTTGAACTCCTGGCTGAAGTTTGTCAGCAACACTTTCATTTCCTCTCCGTGAAGTCTAGCGATCTAGACTAGGTCTAGAACGGTCTAGCAGTAGACGTTGGTCACCCTCGATGACACCTTCTACGTCGGCAGGTGTTTTGGTGCCGACGAAAAGAAAATGGTGGAGAGGGGCGGGTTGCTGACTTGATTTTCGAGCACGCTCAAGGCATGGTGATTACGAGAGATCTCCGGCGGTATCGCTCGGTCTTCCGACAGCGTTATCAACTTCGACTTCAGGTCGACGATGGCGCCGTGTTGGTTCAGGAAGTCCATGCCAAGAATGACGTCTCGTGAATATTGTTGGAGGATAACGATTGTGGCAGGGTAATTAAGTGCGCGCATCAACCGTAATTCTTGCCGTGCAGGTTCGCGTCGGCGTGATGAGGTGTCCTCCAGCGGTCCGAATTCGAGCGTCTTCCCATGCAGTCCTAACTTTCTTCAACTGGGCCGCGATGTGTCTGCTCGTTACGTAGTAATCGGCCCCTATGTCCACTAAAACAGCGACTGCGTGGCCGTCGAGAAGCACGTCGAGGTTGGTGGTTCTTTGTTTTGCGTTACAGTTAGGTCTTGGCGTCCGATCCCCGGCTGCGTCGCATTGACCTGTGACTTGTACGTGACGTCGGCAGGTCGTCTTTCGTCGTCGTATTCTTTGCTTCCAGACTTCGTCAGGACGGCGGCGTGTCGTTATGTCGTCGGTCTTCGGCGTCTTCGTCGGGAGCGGAGGATCTTCGCCAGTTGGATGAAGAGCAACCGCACCTGCGTCGGTTGCTGCTTTGAGTTTTCCGGATATAGTCTCGCAGATCGGCTCCGGGCTGGGCCAGTGTATGGCCGTTGCTGCGGCGACAGGTAGCGGCCTGGTGACGGCGAACGGGATGGTCGGCGAGGGCTCCGATGAGTGGACGCGAGGTTGGCGATATGCCGAGGTCGTCCGCCAAGGTGTGGTCGTGGCGCGTTAACGGCGAAACCTCGCAGTCCCATCTCCCGGTATGTGCATCGTCGGTAGACGTGAGCCGCTTCTTCGCAGTGGTAGCAGAGAGGGTGGTGGTCAGGAGCACGCCAGACGTCTGTCTTCCTCGGGTAGTTTCGCTGGAAGACGGGTGGGCGAGCTGGCGGCGGTGGTGGCGGACGGCGGAACTGCGTCGTTACAGGGCCCTGGTGAAGTTGCGGAGGGCGACCTTGACGACGGGCGAGGGCGGCCTAGGTCATCGCTTCCGGCACGGGAAGTGGCGATTCGGGTGGCACTTCAGGAACTCCAAGGGATCGCTGAACCTCTTTTTTGACGATTTCAGCAATTGAGAGAAACTGAGGCTGATATCTCGCGTACAACTTCTGCAGCTCTTCCCGTATGACCGCTCTGATAGTCTTGCGCAGATCGTTGGTGGCCAGTGATTGAATTCCGGCGTAGTTTGTAGAGTTCGTGCGGCGGTTGAGTTGCTGGTTCCGCATTTCGAGTGTCTTCTCGATGCTGGTGGCCTCGCGAAGAAACTCTTCTACGGTCTTCGGTGGGATTCGTATCATTGCGCCGAGAAGTTATTCCTCCACACCACGCATGCGTAGGCGGACATTCTTCTCCTCGGGCATATCCGGGTCGGCGAGGCGGAACAGACGGCTCATTTCTTCCGCAAAGATGGCAACGTTCTCGTTAGGTAGCTGCACTCGGGCGGCCAGCATGGCTTCGGCCCTTTCCTTGCACACGACGCTCGAAAAGGTTGCAGGAAGCCGCTACGGAACAGGTCCCATGCTGTCAAGGTCGACTCCCGGTTCTCAAACCACGTTCTGACGGCGCCGTCTAAAGCGAAGTATACATGCCGCAGCTTGTCCTCGGAGTGCGAATTGTTGAATGTCGCGATTCGTTTGTAGGTCTCCAGCCAGTATTCCGGGTCTTCAGTCGCTGCTCATGGAAGGTCGGTGGGTCCCGAGATTGTTGCAGGATAACGGGGGACGCTGGGGCAGCCATTGGGGTTGTCTTTGCCTCGGTCTTCTTGGCCGTCTCAGATAGAAGTCCGTGTTTTGGTGGTAGCTCTTGCAATTGGCGTCTTGCTCGATGATCCGTGACGATGTAGGTCTCGTCTTTCCGGTCCGGGCTTGGATCACGGCATGTCGGGGGCGTTCGGTACATGAACGTAAAGCACCTCCACCAGATGTCACGTACCAGTGACGGTGAAGAAGGCAGCAAAACTCTGATTAACGAAACTAGCGTTTTATTGGGCTAACTTGTGTCCTTATTGCAAAAGCAGCTAGGGTGGTTGCTTGGGCTAGTTGGTAATTCATGATCAAAAATAACGTACAGCGCGAAGAACAAGGACAGTGATAGACGACATACACAGCGTTGACTTCTAACAATATTTTATTGCGTTGCCACATCGTGTGTATATATACAAGAAAGGGAATGAGCAGAAAATGTAAGACAGTTACATGGGGTGTTCTAACAGCAAGTCACTGAACTAAGAGCATGGACAACTGAAAAAAAAATAATAATAAAAAATTAAGCAATACGATTTCTATCTGTTTAGATACGTGACTTCACCAGGGGTCAGCGCGATAGAGGGGGCACTAATGCAAATACTACCAAGTTTTCTGATGAAATCAGCTTCCACAATTTCCCGGGCTGCATGTTCTTTCTTATATATATACACACGATGCGGCAACGCAATAAAATATTGTTTGTAGTCAGTGCTGTGTATGTCGTCTATCGCTGTCCTTGTTCTTCGCGCAGTACGTTATTTTTGATCATGCAAAAGCAGGCTACACTCAAGGAACAACGATAGCGGCGAACACACTCGGCGATCGTCGAAAATCTGATCAGCGGGTCAAGCGCGTCGGCTTTTATACATCCGTCGTCGAATGTTCCAGAGAATTGCTTGGACCCGCGTGCCTTTCACAATGTTCTACATTGTTTGCGTCGCGCACACATGCAATCATATTACGCAAGGTTGGGTCGCAGACAGCGAATTGGACCATCGATAACATTCCAGAAATTTCCAACACATGCAGGCGCGTCCTGCGCTGTGCGATAACATTTTTGAGGCGGTGAAACGCGACGCCCGATAACGACAAACAAGTACACATGTCAATATTACTCGCGTCTACCTGAAAAGGCGCTTGCGACTTGCGGAGTATTGATGCAGAGCGATCCTAATAAAATCATGGCTGACTGCACGGTCGAGTTTCACGTAACAAGCGAGGAAAAATATTTTTGTGTCGTGACAGATGGTGGCAGTGAATGAGATCTCGAAGCACCAGAAGCCGAGATGGCATCGAAGTGCGCATCGAAAGAAGAGAGATAGCATCGGCGCAAAATATGGCTGCTAAAAGAAAAAAAAAATACAGCGAAGCGACCTATTACACAAGATATGACAGTAACCGAGAGCCATGGCTGCGAATTTTTCACAGAAATGGCATAAGTTGATGGCATCCAGAATTGCAAGGACAAGAATAATGAGCAAAATTGGCCAGTTCCAGATATTAACGGAAGCAGAAGTTACAAGAGTGTCGCAAATAAGGCGAGCTGAGAACAAGAACTGGCAACAGACAGAAAGCTGAGGCTCCGACCGATGCAAAAAAGAAATAAGCTAAAGAGACAAGCGGAGGAGAATTTTGGCATCAAAAGGAACTCCACCCGCTCAAAAAAAAAAAAAAAGAGAAAGAAACACCGGCAAGACACTTTTCAAAAAGTCGCGAAGGAAATACAGTGGTGGTTGCCAGATTAAAGAAGCATGCAGAAGCGTCGTCGTAGTTTATAATTTCGGTAAGCGTTTCTGTTCAAGGAAGGTCGTCTAGTGTCCGTTCAACCGACGCCGGAGCCCCAACATGAGTTGTTGTGCAGTTGAGTTGAGTGGTTGTAGGCTACTGGTGGGATTAGCCTTGCGGTAGCTGCCGGCAATTGCTCCACCGTAGCGACAGTTAACATGCTTTGTTAAGTTCCTGTACAGCGGTGTACAATAGTGAAGAGTGTTGCAAAATATCGTGCATCATTGAATAAGGGTACTTGCATAGGTGGTGCTGAAATGAAAAAAAGATTAGGTAGCTAGTCAAGCTTGCCGAAGGGCTGTCTAAAATTGACTGTGTGAGTGAAAACTCCACATGAGGGAAATCATTCCTCGTATTAATTTATATAGACACTATCGATGCGAAGATGCATAAATGCAGCCACTGTGTGGAAAGTAATGTTGCAGTTTATATTAGTTGAGCGGAATTATCATATTGCCACGCATTCATGAGCCATTCTTTGATACATCGTTAAAACAGCCTATGCGTAGTATGTGGGCTTCGTTGTTACACCACAATGCAGACAACTAACCCGTTGCTCTTCGCCACGCAGGTGCTCGTCACCCACGAGCAGCTGTCATCAAGGATAACTCCGGTTATCAACACGCCAGTGGAATGTGCGATGCGGTCCCTCATCAAAGAAACCGGCACGTGGTTACCTTGTACGCCATCTGGCGCCTGCGCCATAAGAATAGACTGTGCAACCTCATTTTTGTTAGCGCTACCATGCGACATCAGGATGCTGGATTCCCTGTGGAAGGTCCCATCGGCACTCACACTACGGCTCCCGCCAATTATAAAGCAGCCGCGATTGTCGACACCGCTCTGTGGGCTCGGTTGCTGCACCACAATGCAGACAACTAACCCGTTGCTCTTCGCCACGCAGGTGCTCGTAGCTATCGTCACGCACGAGTATCTGTCATCACTGATAACTCTGGTTATCAAAACTCCAGTGGAATGTGCCCTGCGGCCCCTCATCAATGAAACCGGCAAGTGGTCACCTTGTACGCCATCTGGCGCCTACGCGATAGGAATCGACTGTGCAACCTCATAGAGTCACTGGAAAAAAGTTTCAGAGTACCGCAAAGGTCGGGATTTGACTGGCAACACTGAGCGGCCACCGCCGTATGCCTTCCAAGCCGACTGCGTCGCTGGAAGGCCGCCGTGTTGGAAGAGGTTGACATTCGCGGTGACACATAGGGTTGAGTGTTTACTGAAGTGCAAATACTTTGTGGCCTGAGATAACGGTTGCTAAGAACGAAAATAAAATGTTATTTTGTGCGAAGTAATGCAGGCGGTGGTTGTTTTGCACGCCGATCGTGTTTACTGCTGGAACTGTGCTACGATTGTGGGCAGCGGCTTAGCGCTGCTATCGGGAGCTTATGCACGCGTTTTTTCCGTTCCCCGGAACGAGCTACGAAGGAAACATTTCTTCACTTCCAGCCGGAATGAGGCAAGCTTGGACTTTTGGGCATGAACATCGTGGACCGCCGTCGGCTTCTATTAATTGTTTCCAAGCAGGACGAAACTACCACCTGACAGTGTCACAGGCACGTATGTTCATTGTATAATTTCACAAGCTAAATCGGATACATTTAATTTAGTTTGTAAACGGATACCGCGCGTTCTCGATTCTGCCGGGCGACTTCGTCGGCCGTATACGCACGACGCACTGCGACTGCCGTGTGCGCAGCGGTGTTTAGCCGTGATATCGTAAGACGATCTATTCACAGCAGGCGTAAAAACCAACTTCAATGACCACATTGCGCACTAAATCTTGTGGAAGGCCAATATGAGCAAATTGCATGATTAAAGTAACTTTCGAAGTTAATCAACAAGCGTAAGACAGCTGACATAAGGAAGTATAATATGGATAGAATGGAACATGCTCTCAAGAACGGAGGAAGCCTAAAAGCAGTGAAGAAAAAATTAGGAATTGGCAAGAATCAGATGTATGCGTTAAGAGACAAAGCCGGCAATATCATTACCAATATGGATGAGATAGTTGAAGTGGCTGAGGAGTTCTATAGAGGTTTATACAGTACCAGTGGCACCCACGACGATAATGGAAGAGACAATAGTCTAGAGAGATTCGAAATCCCACAGGTAACGCCGGAAGAAGTAAATGAAGCCTTGGGAGCTATGCAAAGGGGGAAGGCAGCTGGGGAGGATCAGGTAAGAGCAGATTTGTTGAAGGATGGTGGACAGATTGTTCTAGAGAAACTGGCCACCCTGTATACGCAATGCCTCATGACTTCGAGCGTACCGGAATCTTGGAAAAACGCTAACATAATCCTAATCCATAAGAAAGGGGACGCCAAAGACTTGAAAAATTATAGACCGATCAGCTTACTGTCCGTTGCCTACAAAGTATTTACTAAGGTAATTACAAATAGAATCAGGAACACCTTAGACTTCCGTCAACCAAAGGACCAGGCAGGATTCCGTAAACGCTACTCAAGAATAGACCATATTCACATTATCAATCAGGTGATAGAGAAATGTGCGGAATATAACCAAACCTTATATATAGCTTTCATTGATTACGAGAAAGCGTTCGATTCAGTCGAAACCTCAGCAGTCATGGAGGCATTGCGGAATCAGGGTGTAGACGAGCCGTATGTAAATATACTGAACGATATCTATAGCGACTCCACAGCCACCGTAGTCCTCCATAAAGAAAGCAACAAAATCCCAATAAAGAAAGGCGTCAGACAGGGAGATACGATCTCTCCAATTCTATTCACAGCGTGTTTACAGGAGGTATTCAGAGACCTGGATTGGGAAGAATTGGGGATAAGAGTTAATGGAGAATACCTTAGTAACTAAGGTATTCCTAAGGTATGATATTGCCTTGCTTAGTAACTCAGGAGACCAGCTGCAATGCATGCTCACTGACCTGGAGAGGCAAAGCCGAAGGGTGGGTCTAAAAATTAATTTGCAGAAAACTAAAGTAATGTTTAACAGTCTTGGAAGAGAACAGTAGTTTACGACAGGTAGTGAGGCACTGGAAGCGGTAAGGGAATACATCTACTTAGGACAGGTAGTGACTGCGGATCCGGATCATGAGATTGAAATAATCAGAAGAAATAGAATGGGCTGGGGTGCGTTTGGCAGGCATTCTGAGATCATGAACAGCAGGTTGCCATTATCCCTTAAGAGAAAAGTTTATAACAGCTGTGTCTTACCAGTACTCGCGTACGGGGCAGAAACCTGGAGGCTTACGAAAAGGGTTCTACTTAAATTGAGGACGACGCAACGAGCTATGGAAAGAAGAATGATAGGTGTAACATTAAGGGACAAGAAAAAGAGCTGATTGGGTGAGGGAACAAACGCGAGTTAATGATATCCTAGTTGAAATCAAGAAAAAGAAATGAGCATGGGCAGGACACGTAATGAGGAGGGAAGACAACCGATGGTCATTAAGAGTTACGGAATGAATTCCAAGCGAAGGGAAGCGTAGCAGAGGGCGGCAGAAAGTTTGGTGGGCGGATGAGATTAAGAAGTTTGCAGGAACAACATGGCCACAATTAGTACAGGACCGGAGTAGTTGGAAAAGTATGGGGGAGGCCTTTGCCCTGCAGTGCGCGTAACCAGGCTGATGATGATGATGATGACAATGATAATGAGCGAGAGTTTGCTAAATTGCGATTTATGAACGCGGCTGTCTAGTGCGTGCTTCACCCCCCCCCCCCCCCTCCCATGAGCGGCTAGTCTTCTGAACTTATTTATGACTGTTTTCTTAGAGTGCCAAAATTTCTGCCTGTGTAAAGAAAAAGCAGGAACGCCCATTGGTGACGCAGCATTTTTTTTTCTAAGTTACATAGGCGATGTAAAACATCCTTGTGCTTTTAGAGCGGTTTATGTAACATGCATAGTGAGAGTGAAACGAAAGCTACTGGGTGTTCTGTTGTTTTGTATTTCTTCTTATGCATCGATCGCAACGTTATTTGGGTATGCGCCGTAGCATTTCAACATAGAACATAATATGTATGCTGACTTCAGTTCATTGCATGTGCTCGGCTTAAAAGCTCAAAATTTGAAGCATGTGTTGTGAATATCACCTGGCCATTGGTTTCAAGCTCGAAATGCGGATGTGTAAATGAGCAAAGGATAAGTGGAAAAAAGGAAGTATCATGGGCCTCGTATTGACACTGTTTTTATTGACTGCGACCGTCACGATCTGCGAAAAACAAGTGCCATATGGGTCGAGTGACTCGAGGCGAGAGCGCGCTCACGTGCGCGGAGAAATCATGCGAGTACCTGGTGTACGTGAGGACGCGGAATTCTCGCGCGACAAGTGTGCCTGCACGTGCCACGAGCACGGAATAACCGCGTGTGTTGAGAAACAAATGTGTACCCACGTCAAGCATGCAAGACGCGAACGATCCCTGCAATGAACTCCTATTTTTGTAGCATCGCTAACACCGCGTGCTCTTCGCTTAAATATCTTCTAAAACAGTGCCGAAAAGCACAAGCAAGGTCTACTTATATCTCGCACACGCGGGTGTTTTTTGTAGGCTTGAAGTTCTCCCGGCCGATTCTGTTTAACAACGGAGAACGACGCTCTCGGTCATTTTTCCCGGTCAGAATCGAGTAAAAAGTCTTTCCAGACTCGGTTCGGTTGCTGCATCCGAAGGCGCAGCAGCCAGGTATGATTTCCTTGCAGTTAAACGAGAGCGCGACAATTGGAACACACACACACACACACAAAAAAAAAAAAACGTAGGGAACCTGCGCTGCCTGCGCTCTAACTCAGCCGGCTCGCCCGGAGCTTGGAAGGTATATGGCACCCCAAAGTCACGTGGTACGGTTGGGCCAATGAACGCGCCGGCAGCGCGGGGAAAACGAATGCGGTACTCTGAAAATTTTTCCAGTGACTCTGCAACCTCATCTGTGTCAGCGCCACCATGCGACATCTGGATGCTGGATTCCCTGTGGAAGGTCCCATCGGCACTGACACTACGGGTCCCGCCAAGTATAAAGCAGCCGCGGTTGTCGACATCGCTCTGTGGGCTCGGTTGTTGTACCACAATGCAGACAACTAACCCGTTGCTCTTCACCACGCAGATTGGTAACAAGTATGCTGTTTTTGCAAAAAAGTCTAGCAATTATCTTCTGGCGTGGCTGTCGAGCCCCCGGTGCCGTGTCGCTATTGCTGTTGAGTGTGTTTGTACCATTGGGTCCTTGCTTCTCTTGTCAGGAGAATAACCCGAGTCTTACCCGGGTCCGGATAGTGCTGACCTTGTACTAAAAGAGCTGCAAAAACTATCAGCTGGCCAAAAAGAAATAATCACAGAAATGAAAGACATTAAGAACCAACTACTGGCGACGAATAAGATGGTGTCCGATTTGACTTCCCGAGTGAGAGTAGTTGAAAAACTTTGCCAAAGCATCATTCCGTTGCGAAATGAAATCGAAGCCGTAAAAGCAGAAATTACTAAAATTACTGACCTGGCCACATGCTTGGAACGGCATATTGATCACGCTGAAAACAGATCACGTATAAATAACCTAATCTTTTATGACGAGGCCGCCTTTGACGAAGATAGGTCCTCCTATCGAAACGTTGGCCAGCCTGTCTGAGGCACTTCATCCCTGTTTACAAACTTTATACCACTAATCTTTTATGGTGTTCCTTATACTAATCCCTAGGAAACATTCGCCCAGTCTTAAGAAGCCGTAAACCAGCTGTGCTATCAGCACCTTAACATTAACATAGATACAAAAGAAATTGAACGAGCACATCGTCTCGGGAGACATACCGCTGGGCGCCGTCGTCCTATAATTGTTAAATTTACGTACTTTAAGACAAAGGAGACTGTCCTATTCAATGGCCGTAAGTTCAAAGGCACTGAACACAGTGTCCGCGAATATTTTTCTAAGGCTGTACAAAACGCCCGCAGGCACCTTGCTGCTTTTGCGAAAGCAAAATCTGCTCACTTTTCATTGCGTTACAAAGCATTGCACATAGGTACTCAACGCTACGCTACATATTTGACGGGACATCACAGACCGTCAAAAAAACAAAACAGCATAGCAATCGCATTATCACAAGAATATAAGAACTCGCCCTCCCATCCCACGTAATAATCTGTCTTTTTCAGTAATTTTCACGAACACACGCAGCTTTCTGCTAAAGCGTGAATACGTATCAAATCTCATGACATCATTCGCCAGTATCCTGCTGATACTAACAGAAACGTGGCTTACAAAAGAAATCAGTGACGCAGAAGTCCTGGCCGATCTTCCCAACGTCGACGTTTATCGATGCGATCGGGGAGACGCACGTGGCGGAGGTGTTCTGATTGCCGTGAACCAACAATTGTCGTATACACGAATTAACATTGACAGCCACTTGGAAACACTGTGGTTAAAATGTCAATGTTTCCCCCAAACAGTACTGCTAGGTGTCTGTTATCCACCTCCTCACCATCATCCGGACTTTTCTATTCTCTTAAATAACATATTAAATGAAATTATCTTCAAAGCATCTCAATGCTATTGTTCTTATTTTTGGAGACTTTACTTTTCCCGACATTAACTGGCACAATGGCGCTGCTTTACTAACAAATCAAACTGAAGCGAGCGACTTTATAGAAATGTGTTTAAATTACAATTTAACACAGCTAGTACTGGAGCCAACCCGTGTGTCGGGGACATCTGCCAATATTTTAGATCTTATACTAACCAGTCATCCTGAAAGCTTAACATGCCTTACATATCTTCGTGAGATTAATGATCACAAAGTTATTCATGCTGCCTTCACTTTCGCTCCCCCTACCCCGCGACATGCATGAGAAGACAATTTGTTTATATTGTCACGAAAAGACAATAGACGATGTACCCGGCGTCGGCGAGGGAGGCGGTTGAACAAGATGGCGTGCAATAATTTAAGCCGGCGTCCTCAGCTTCTACCTCTTCTACTTCAGCGCCCGTCTCTTGTTGAGCGCGTGTTCCAGTCCCAACTTCGTTTTTCAGCGCTGGCTCGTGACACCTGGCGGCATTAGACAGTTTTAGTTTAGCGTATGTAACTATAGCGTACGCTATACGCTATTATATAGCGTACGCTAAGCAGCACACGTTTTCTACTATATTAGTTGGCCGGCGATATCTTCGGATCTCAGAGGCCATATGCCGTCGTTGCGGCTATTTCGCGCCTGTAGCGATAGGTGGCGCTGACATCTCGAACGTTTCTTTCGTTAGGCTTCGACTCGTTCGAAACGAGAAGCGATCTCGAAAACACCACGAGGTTATCCATAATACTGTGTCGTCGAAGCGGCCTGAGACTGAGCGAAAGCCGTTTGCACAGTCATTTGCTACGAACGAAGTGCATTTTACAAAAGCAACGCCAAATTCAATTCGAAGCGGGCAGCCGGGACCGCCGCCATGTTTCCCGCAAACTCCGCAAACCCCGCAAAAACGCTAACGCTAACTCGTTTGCGTTGCGTACGCCCGCTATACCCGCTATTTCGTTTAGCGTTCAGCGCATGCGCAGTGACGACCCGCTATTTTTTAGCGTACGCAATGGTATAGCGTACGCTATACTAAAACTGTCTATTACTCCCCCGCCAAAAGAAAGGCATCGACCCGATGCTTACTAAACTAGAAGGAGGAAGTGTGGAATTCGTATGATATCGGATTGGCGTCGCCTTAACGCGCGAAATACGGCTTGAGGCGAAGAACATGCACTATCTCTGAGCGGTGCTGTCGACGCCGAGGCGACGCGGCACCGTCGGGAATGACTTCATAGTTCACTTCACTAACGCGGCGTAGCACTTTGTAGGGTCCAAAGCATCTGCTAAGGAGCTTCTCAGACAACCCCTGGCGACGGACTGGAGTCCACACCCAGACTTGGTCACCTGGCTGGTACTCGACGTGCCGATGTCGAAGGTTGTAGCGTCGTGCGTCTGTACTCTGTTGCTTCGCGATGTGTATGCGCGCGAGTTGGCGAGCTTCCTCTGCGTGTTGAGTAAGTTGCTCGGCGTCGGCAGTAAGTGATGCGTCGGTGTCGTGCGGGAGCATAGCGTCTAGTGTGGTCTGGACCTCGCGCCCGTAGACAAGACGGAACGGTGTGAAGCGTGTGGTTTCCTGAATGGCGGTGTTGTACGCGAATGTAACGTACGGCAGGACTTGATCCCATGTTTTATGCTGGACGTCCACATACATAGACAGCATGTCAGCTATGGTTTTGTTTAGCCGTTCCGTCAGTCCGTTGGTCTGCGGATGATAGGCAGTCGCCTTGCGATGCTGCGTGCAGCTCAGCTCCAATATGTCCTCTATAAGTTGGGCTGTAAAGGCAGTGCCTCTGTCGGTGATGACGTGTGAGGGGGCACCATGTCTGAGGACTATGTGCTCGATAAAGAACTGGGCAACTTCGTAGGCCGTGGCACGTTGTACAGCTTTGGTCTCGGCGTAGCGTGTTAGATAGTCCGTGGCGACTATAATCCACTTGTTTCCGCTGGCTGACAAGGGAAAGGGTCCCAGAAGATCCATGCCGATTTGATCAAACGGCGCGCTAGGTGGTGCGATGGGTTGGAGTAACCCCCCGGGCTTCAAAGACGGCGACTTCCTGCGTTGACACTCCCGGCAGCTTTGCACGTAACGCTTCACCGTGGTAGAAAGTCTGGGCCAGTAGTACGTCTGGCGTACTCGTGCAAGAGTGCGTGAAAATCCCAAGTGTCCGGACGTGGGCTCGTCATGGCAGGCTAGGAGAATGTCATCACGAAGGGCGGCAGGTATTACCAATAGATACTCTTTGTCGGTGGCACTCGAGTTTTTCTTGTAGAGGACGCCCTGTCGGAGGCAGAAGGTCGAGAGACTGCGAGAAATATGTCGTGGGATTGTAGCATTCTTGCCTTCTAGGTGATCGATGAGAGGGCGTATTTCGGCGTCCTCGCGCTGCCGTATGATCAAGTCTGATGCGGTGAGGGCCCCAAGGAATGCGCCGTCTTCGTTCATGTCCTGATCGCAAGTTTTGACGGGAGCGCGCGACAACGTGTCGGCATCTTCGTGTTTTCGGCCCGATTTGTAGTCGATGGTAACATCGAACTCCTGCAGACGGAGACTCCATCGAGCAAGTCGCCCGGACGGGTCTCGTAAGTTGGCTAACCAACACAGGGAATGGTGGTCTGTCACCACCTTGAAAGGGCGACCGTAGAGATAAGGCCGAAATTTCATGATGGCCCACACAACCGCTAGACATTCTTTCTCGGAGGTGGAGTAGTTGATTTCGGCGCGTGAAAGGGTGCGACTGGCGTAAGCGATAACTCGCTCGACGCCTTCCTGGTGTTGAACGAGTACAGCGCCAAGACCGATGTTGCTGGCATCGGTATGCACCTCGGTGTCAGCGTCCTCGTCAAAGTGAGCGAGGACAGGTGATTCCTGCAGGCGTTGCCGTAACTCGGTGAAAGCTGCGTCCTGCTCATCCGCCCAAACAAAGGGTGTGTCTTCTCGCGTTAATATGACAAAGGTAACTGTGAGGCTATAAATACTGAATGAAACGCATGGTTTTCTACCTTTGCAGATGAATTTAACAACCATTCGATTTATGATAACTGGCTGTTATTTAAAAACAAACCATGTGAACTAAAGAACCAATTTATCCCCAGGATAACCATTCGATCCAATCGACAAAAACAATGGTTTACGAGATCCTTATAACGACTAGAAAATAAAAAGCGCCTTTATCCCCACGCTAAAGTTCAGGCAAGCTCAGTAGCGTGGGAGAAATATTACGCTGCTGAAGCTGCATACTTAATCGGAATTAGCGATGCCAAGCAAGCCTTTTTTCACTATGACCTGCCAAACATTTTACTTACTAATCCAAGAAAATTCTGGCAGGTGATAAACCCCAAAGACGCACGTATCAATAATATTACTAACGAGCTGTGGGAATCGGTGACAGATTTAACTTGTGCTAATATGTTACATTTTCTTCAGTCTTCACTAATGAAATGGACACACTTCCTCCCCCGCCATCCATAAATATACAATGCAACATGTCAGCGATCATATTCACAGTACCCGGGCTCTTCTCTGTGATAGAAAATATTCAGTTGTCTTCATTATCTGGCATCGATGACATTAACTCTAAACTACTAAAAAATACGAAACACATTTCTGCATAGTTTCTCTATTTATTATTTTCACAGTTGCTTTCCACAAGCACCATGCCAGACGAGTCGAAGATGGGGAAGGTTACTCCAGTCTACAAATCGGGGAACAAAAATTCTCCCCTAAATTACCACCCCATCTCATTGATAAGTGTTCCCTGAAAGATCATGGAGCATGTAATCTACTCTCATATTATGAACTTTCTAGACGCTAACAACTTCTTTCACCCTTCACAGCACGGGTTCCGCAGGGGCCGTTCTTGCGAGACCCAGCTTGCACTATTTCTTCATGACGTTCATGCTAATCTTGACCGTAACATACAAACAGAGGCTATATTCTTGGATTACGCGAAAGCGTTTGACAAAATAGCTCATCAACGCTTATTGCTAAAACTTTCTTGTTTGGATTCGCACCCTGATATCCTAAAATTGCTTGAGCAATTTTTAACTAACCGCTCACAGTATGTCTCATTTAATAACCACGATTCAAACATTACACTCGTCACATCAGGTGTACCACAGGGGTGCGTCCTTGGCCCCCTTCTTTTCTTAATTTACATTAACGACTTACCCTTGCATGTATCCTGCTATATCCGCATGTTTGCCGATGCCTTCGTTATTTACCGCGCAGTCAATACCTTCATTGGCCAAATAACTCTTCAATCCGACCTTAACCGAGTACATGAATGGCGTAATGTTTGGCTGATGACACTCAACTCTAATAAATGAAACTTGTCTCATTTACCCGTCGTCATCACCCTCTTCGCTTTTCTTATCGGATTGGTGACGTCACCGTGGAATCAGTGGAATCCTACAAATACCGAGGTATCGCCTTGACTAATGATCTAACCTGGAATGCGCATGACACTAATGTTATTTCATCGGCTAACAAGACATTGGCATTTCTAAGACATCACCTTCGCCTCGCTCCATTGCATGTAAAAATGTTAGCCTATAGAACATTGGTAAGAACGAAACTCGAATACGCATCTGCCATCTGGGATCCGCATCAAGCATATCTCGCCAATGCCCTCGAGGCAGTTCAAAATCACGCCACCAGGTATATTCAATCCACATACTCTTACAACGTCAGCATATCATATTTAAAAAAAGAATCTTCCTTATCGCTTCTATCCCTTCGTCGTCGCATTGCCACCCTTTCCCTCTTCCACAAGTTCTACTATTCGACACTCAATTGACCACCATACATTGTTCCCCCAGCGAGCCAGTCACGGCGCCTTGACCCTCCCCAGCAGGTAGCACAACCATATTCACGCACAAATACATTTTCAACCTCATTTTTCTACCGAGCATTTAAAGACGGCAATGGCCTTCCTCATCAAATTTCCGCCATCACCTCCTCTTCAGAATTTGTTCAAGATGTAACAACTTTTTATTTACAGAACTGAATGCATTACAACAATTGTTTGTATATGTTGTATTCCCACCCCTTATGTAATACCCCTACTACGGGTTCTTTAAAGAAATGAAATGAAATCGGAAATTGACAACGCAATAGAAACTTCTGTGTTTTCTCTGCTTCTGTCATTCAATAATTATGTTGCTCGATTAAAGCACAAGTTTTATAGTCGTTTCATTGACAGAATTCTAAGAACTCCGGAGGCTAGACCTCCAGTCGAAGTTCTAGTTTTCCAGACTCCCCAATCTGCCAAAAATTGTAAGATCTGACAAAAAGCTCAAGTTCAGTCGTCATTTCAGGCGGTGTATGGTGTTGCTAGTAGAATAGATCCAACGGAAATGTTTATAAATGCATAGAAAAACTGTAACTGAAGTGTCAATCTACAGACTTCAGTATTTCCATAGAAGTCACCCAGAAAATCCTCCCCCCCCCCCCCCCAATTTATCTGAATGCGGAATCGCTGCCGTGGTTCCTTCTGCCGAAGAAGCGGGGAAACTCTTCAAGCGTTTCATGTAAGGACTGCAGACAGGCCGAAAACTCGGCTTTACCGATTTTCGTTTAGTCCCAATTTAACACGCACACTCGAAAATTGACCGGCGTAGTCCTGCGAAGCGTTCTTCGCCAGCTTCAGCAGTGCCTGCCCTGCCCTGCCCTGCTAGACTGCCTGCCTGTGCCGCGGGACTGGCGGTGCCTGCCAACTTGAGCCGCTGGGTTGACGTTCACGATGCCGCAGTGGTCGCTGCATTGCCGTCCTTCCAGCTTCGTCATCCGACTTTCACACCTGATTCTCGCGTACTACCTGCGCTCGAGCCAGCTGCCACGGATCCTAGCGTCACGGCAGCGAAACAACGCGTGGTGTTTGCCTCCATACAAAAAATGATCCCAGAGCAAGGTGCACGCCAACCGGCTCCCGAGGCTAACAAAGGTCTTGCAAGACTGCAGCTTCGCCTAGAAGCCGCGCTCTTGCTGACCCTCGGCATGTCCGCAGCGAGCGCCTGCGCGGAGTCATAGAGAGAGCCAGTTGAGGCGACTCTCATAGCCAGCTACCGGCAAAAGTGAATGAATGAGTGTTTTACTCGTCCCAGTAAATTAGGGAATGAACACCGGACATAAAAGCTGCTAAAATACAGCTTGATGAGCCCAGTAAACAAATACAGGTATCTACTATACAGGGACGGCAGGCGGACACAATTTATGTCAGCGGGCAATTACAAAATAACATTTCGAAAGGACACAAGATATACTATGAAACATTGAAGAATGCAAGATCTACAACAAAAGTGAACACAAGAAATGCAAACTGTTGATGCATAAGGAAACAGAATTATTTGACACACTTAATAAAATATGACCACCTACAGGAAGCGGAAAAGAGTATGAACATCATCGAAGACATCATGCACACTTAACGTTGCAAGCAATAAATATTGTAGGCTCTGTTCACCGTAGTTTGTTCTTACACGTGGAACTGCCCATTTATTCGATTGTCTCGTAGAAATGCATGCCCGCCATTATAGAGAGAGCATTAAGATGTTCAGGGATACTTGGAAGAGAAAAGCAGATAGAATATAGTGTATTGAAAAAGAATATTGACATGGAGATGGTTGTTCAAGTGAGAAATAAGCGCAAGAAAAGAACTTCTCACACGAGAAGAAAAAAAACAAGCAATGCCTTCACGACTGCTTAGTTTCAGTGACGGCACGTGTTACGTATATATATATATATATATATATATATATATATATGAAAGCGATCCAGGGGGCGTGATCTTTATTAATCCCATCATAAGAAGCCAACAACAACAACCTTTCTGTCTAGGATTCTTGTGCTAAATATATCATGAAGTCACGCAGAAACATCGCAGGTAGAACAGGTAAAGGTCAAAGACCGTTGCGGAAAAAGTGAAACTAATACTTCAGAAGTGCAAGCTCACTTGTACAACGTTGATCTCTGTTCTTTGTAGGTAAAAAAGGCAAGCGTGGAAAAAGTCTTTCCGCTGCTCCCGAGAATGTTCGAAACACGAGCCTCACAACCACGCGCGCAGAGCCTAAAGCTCCTTAAAGATCGTAAAGTAGCACCACGCTTTGAACAATGCCGCCCCCTCCTCGCGCGTTCTTGTCGAAGCCGACGTCGCTTCGCCATTACCCTAATGGCATCACGTGGCCAGCTTTGCTTGTTTACAGTCGTCCCTCAGTGCCATTTCCGCTTGAGAAGCGTCCACGCAGTGGCGAGGAGCATATGTTGGCGCCGTTGCTCTTCTGTGTTGTTTTGGTTTGCGAACGCCTTGAACTTTTGTGGCAAGTGCGACGTCGCTTCACGGCATTTTTATTACCGTAACCGGGTGCAGAGATGCAGCGGTGGAGTAGACGTAGAACACCCGCCTCGCGTGCAAGAGGTCCGTGCTTCGAATCCCGGTGCCGGCAATTTTCCACCGGATTAAAAAAAAAAATCCGCGTGTTGATAAAATTGCATAAACAGGCATGGAGTGTAGCCTGATCCCGGTGACCAGAACCGGTAACGCACTCCCTCACAAAAGCAGGATTGGCCAGGCTGGTGCAGTACTAGGCCACGACCTCCTATATGAACACAACAATCAAACCCCGGCCCTCAGTCCCCAGCAGCTGCGAAGCAACTGACCACGGCGGCGGTCAGACCTCCGACGCAGCAGAGGGTGCTAAGAATCCCTGGCTCCGGACAGGCCGCCATTGGAATATGAACCTGGCAACCTTTAACGCTAGAACGTTATCTAGTGAGGCCAGTCTACCAGTGCTATTGGAAAATTAAAGGGCAGTAAATGGGACATAATATGGCTCAGTGCAGTTAGGAGGCCAAAAGAAGCATATACAGTGCTAAAAAGCGGGCATGTCCTGTGCTACCGGGGCTTAGCGGAGAGACGAGAACTAGTAGTGGGATTCCTGATTAATAAGAATATACCTGGTAACACACAGGAATTCTATAGCATTAACGAGAGCGTGGCAGGTCTTGTTGTGAAACTTAATAAGAGGCACAAAATGAAGGTTGTACAGGTCTACGCCGTATGCGTAGACCTGTACATATGCGTATAATGAAAACCTTCTTCCGCAAGCGGGATAGCAGAAAGTGGACGTGGAGGAGCCCGAACGGGGAGACTAGAAATGAAATAGACTTCATACTCTGCGCTAACCCTGGCATCACACAAGATGTGGATGTGCTCAGCAAGGTGCGCTGCAGTGACTACAGGATGGTAAGAACTCAAATTAGCCTAGACCTGAGGAGGGAACGGAAGAAACTGGTACATAAGAAGCCGATCAGTGAGTTAGCGGTAAGAAGGAAAATAGAGGAATTCCGCATCAAGCTACGTAACAGGTATTCGGCTTTAACTCAGGAAGAGTACCTTAGTGTTGAAGCAATGAACGACAATCTTGTGGGCATCATTAAGGAGTGTGCAATGGATGTCGGTGGTAACTCCGTTAGACAGGATACGGGTAAACTATCGCAGGAGACAAAAGATCTGATCAAGAAACGCCAATGTATGAAAGCCTTTAGCCCTAAAGCTAGAATAGAACTGGCAGAACTTTCGAAGTTAATCAACAAGCGTAAGACAGCTGACATAAGGAAATATAATATGGTTAGAATTGAACATGCCCTCAGGAACGGAGAAAGCCTACAAGCAGTGAAGAAGAAACTAGGCATTGGCAAGAATCAGATGTATGCGTTAAGAGACAAAGCTGGCAATATCATTACTATAATGGATGAGATAGTTCAAGTGGCTGAGGAGTTCTACAGAGATTTATACAGCACCAGTGGCACCCACGATGATAATGGAAGAGAAAATAGTCTAGAGGAATTCGAAATCGCATAGGTAACGCCGGAAGAAGTAAAGAAAGCCTTGGGAGATATGCAAATGAAGAAGGCAGCCGGGGAGGATCAGGTAACAGCAGATTTGTTGAAGGATGGTGGACAGATTGTTCTAGAGAAACTCGCCACCCTGTATACGCAATGCCTCATGACCTCGAGCGTACCGGAATCTTGGAAGAATGCTAACATTATCCTAATCCACAAGAAAGGGGCCGCGAAGAGTTTAAAAATTATGGACCGATTACTAAGGTAATCGCAAACAGAATCAGGGACACCTTAGACTCCTGTCAAGCAAAGGACTAGGCAGGATTCCGTAAAGGCTACTGAAGAATAGACCATATTCACATTATCAGTCAGGTGATAGAGAAATGTGCGGAATATAACCAACCCTTATATATAGCTTTCATTGATTACGAGAAAGCGTTTGATTCTGTCTAAACCTCAGCAGTCATGGAGGCATTACGGAACCAGGGTGTAGACGAGCTGTATGTAAAGATACTGAGAGATATGTATAGCGGCTCCACAGCCGCCGCTGTCCTCCATAATGAAAGCAACAAAATCCCAATAAAGAAAGGCGTCAGGCAGGGAGAAACGATCTCTGCAATGCTATTCACAGCGTGTTTACAAGAGGTATTCAGATACCTGGATTGGGAAGAATTGGGGATAAAAGTTAAATGAGAATAGCTAAGTAATTTGCGATTCGCTGATGATATTGCCTTGCTTAGTAACTCAGGGGACCAATTGCAATGCATGCTGACTGACCTGGAGAGGCAAAGCAGAAGAGTAGGTCAAAAAATTAATCTGCAGAAAACTAAAGTAATGTTTAACAGTCTCGGAAGAGAACAGCAATTTACAATAGGTAGCGAGGTACTTGAAGTGGTAAGGGAATACGTCTACTTAGGGCAAGTAGTGACGGCGGATCCGGATCATGAGACAGAAATAATCAGAAGAATAAGAATGGGCTGGGCTGCGTGTGGCAGGGATTCTCAGATCATGAACAGCAGGTTGCCATTATACCTCAAGAGAAAAGTGTATAATAGCTGTGTCTTACCAGTACTCACGTACGGGGCAGAAACCTGGAGGCTTACGAAAAGGGTTCTACTCAAATTGAGTACGACGCAACGAGCTATGGAAAGAAGAATGATAGGTGTAACGTTAAGGGATAAGAAAAGAGCAGATTGGGTGAGGGAACAAACGCGAATTAATGACATCTTAGTTGAAATCAAGAAAAAGAAATGGGGGCATGGGCAGGACATGTAATGAAGAGGTAAGATAACCGATGGTCATTAAGGGTTACGGACTGGATTCCAAGAGAAGGGAAGCGTAGCAGGGGGTGGCAGAAAGTTAGGTGGGCGGATGAGAATAAGAAGTTTGCAGGGACGACATGGCCACAATTAGTACATGGGCGGGGTTGTTGGAGAAGTATGGGAGAGGCTTTTGCCCTGCAGTGGGCGTGACCAGGCTGCTGCTGCTGCTGCTGATGATGATGATGAACCTGGTGCGCCTTCGTATGCTAAAATAATTTCAGCAAAGACAAGCTCTTCTCGATACCATCCGGTAAGCGCTATGGGTTAGGAAGAAAGACATGGTTTCATCGAATTTGGAGGGATAACTTTGGACCAACATTCTCGACATGGCTATAAGAGATATTTGTGAGTCTCTCACAGTATGGTCCTACGCGACGTGTACTTTGTTTATACAAGCAGTACGGTCGTACTTGGCGCGCTTAATCATTTTGTACGACAACAGGTTGACTTCGCGGGCACGCGAGGCTGCGTGCTAAAAGGTCAATACCAAACCTTTAGGATTCAGCGCATTACTTTAGACAAAATTTGACGCTCGAACGCGAAAGCTTATCCGCGGAAAGCAACTCTCTGCGTTAGGTGGTTACTAACTAGCCTTCTATAGAGCGAATAGCTTTGTTTGCCTCTTCGTGTTCGTCATTGCTGGTCTCCCGGTGGATTTGCGATAGAAAACAAAATCTGTGCGTGCTCTCCCGAAACCGAGTTCGTCGCCGAACAACAGCATTATAAGTATCGAGAGGTACGGGTTAATTAGTGTCAGCTTTAAAGTGTGCCTAGGTTAAGGTGCGTTGGTGGAGCAATCGCAGAGAAAACGTGCAGTCGTCCGCTCGTTCACTGGCTGGTTTAGTCCTCGTTTACTTACTCGCTCGTTCAACTATTAGCTCCTTCGACCACTATGTCTTTGAGACACACGTAATGAGACAACAAATGTGCGCCTCGATTGAACGACTGCATCATTTAACTTACCGCCATTTCGGCCGCGTCATAGCGCGGCAATTCTTCGTGCGGTTATCACTTCACTAAAGTTATATCTCGCAAATGGTATTCCGGAGTGAGCGCAACCGTCCGCAATGCATGCATCTTAGTGCAACTCGGTTGGGGACAAGTAAGTCACTTCGTAGACGAACAAGCTAACGCACGACGAATGGTTATTCGTGATGAGTCACTAATGTGAAAAAATAATGCACTTGTTTGAGTTTGAGTGAAGCGCTGTTACCGCATTACCGCTTCGCGAACGAATAATACAAAACTGATTTCATTTTCAATATACGCGAAATTCCGACTCGACGATCGGCCGCGCGTATTTCCGTCGAATTTGAGGCACGAGAAACATAATAGCACCATCACCCACCTCTGAGCCTTTGCGCGTGCTTAGAAGATTGGCAAGCACGCACGTTGGCAGCACTGCAGCTTGCAATACTCTTTCGAACTTTCAGAGCAGCGATCGTTCTTATCCTCTGTCGGCCTTTGTACGTCACAGCTGATACGCGGCGCGAATTCACATGGTAAGGACGGCGCGGATTATGTAGGTTGCCGAGGGCTTGCTGGAAGTCAGAATGTTGGCATTCGATCGTAAATGTGTTATGTAGAAACATTTGCAATAGAATTTTGCGACACTCGACAAATTTTTCGTACCTGATTGTAGCGCGCGCGACACATTCGGAGTCGTGATGGCACAATGTTAGCGCTCGTTCAGATACTTTCTTGAAAAATAATTATCAAAGCAGGAAAAAGATAGCTGCCGTCACTGAATTTCTATAAACGTCCCTATAGAAATTCTATGGTGTACACGAAGCTCTTCAGAGCTAGAAAGCTAACGCGAACGCCTAAAGCGCACCGCCTTCTTATGCGTTGTACTGTTTGGGATCGGGCATGAAATAGATGGAAGCTGGCCTATGCCGTCGTCCAACTTATCCACGCTGAGGACGTTGTTAAAAGGAGAGACTTGTTCTCATCGAGAACGAGAAATATGTGATTTGTTTACAGTATCTACATGAGAACGTTACAGTTCATCAGTCTAACATGACTGAAAAGAAATGTACATTAAGGAGCCGCCAACGGTCCCTTAAAGACACTCTGTCCTCCGTAGATCCTTAGGTGAGGGAAAAAGGGACATTCAACCTGCAACCGATTCGTAGCGTTCAAAGTCATCGTAGCCGAACCGCCTTTGCGGGGGACAGTTTACACACTCACATCCACACAGCTTTCACTGACCACACCAAGGTGAGAGGGTTTTCGCAGACACGGGTCGTGCCCCGAGCAGGCGCCTCTTCATCCCAGTGTTGACTCCGCAGACAATGGCCGCCGCGTCTGTCCATTACTTCTACGCTCCGTGAGACGGCCGCCAGACATCTTCTCCCAGCAGTTCCACCGCTCCTAACAAGCCGTGGCGGCCACGGCGAATCCACTAACAATGCTTGGTCCGCCGATCGCGTTTAGTCATAGCGGCACCGAGGGGGTGTTGGCGCAGCATATCGTCATCCCTACAAAACGAGTCGCCGTAGCAGGTGGGGAAGGTTTACAAGGTCGCTTCTGGGAAGCTCGCCACCTTCGCAGCTGCAGCTGGCTGGGAAAATTTTGTAGGTCGGTACCCCTGCAGGCCGTTCGTAACAGCTCCTCCATGACCCGGAAAATCTCGACTGGCCAGTGCTGATAACCGCTGGGCAGGAAGAGAATGGCTGGTGGCAAGGGAGGGATGACTTGGCTTTCAGCGACCAGCTGTGAAATGATGATACCGCCCCAAACATCCAACAAGGACAGGCAACTGCAAAACGAACCTCACAACACAGCTCTGCGCCGAGATGACTTATCTCGGATCTGACTTTAGACCCGCTAGGCTTCAAAGAAAACATACGTGCAGAAACAAAAAATGCTGCAATTCGCTACTACAATTTGCAAGAAATTTCAGCCTTACAAATTGGGAAATCACGGAGCAAATCCGGCTATATCAGAGGGGATTTTCTTGGCTTAACAAAATTAACAATAACAACCTCAAAATTCAGGTGGGGTCTCTAAACGTAGAATTCAAAATAGCCTGCTCCAACCATACGCACTGCTATGCAACTTTTCCTTATATCTCACGGAGAAGTTGTACTCTTGGAAAGCGAGGCTCCATTGGAGCAAGCGGCAATTTTGTGTCACATTTGATTGAGCCACGTCAGAAGACTGGTCGATCTCGAAGATGAACCTCGCTCCGTACAAGTAAGACGACAACTTGTGCGTTGCCCAAACTAAACAAGCGCATTCCTCCTCTGAAGCGCTGTAGGCTTCCTCTCTTACAGTTAGTTTACGGCTGGCATAGAGGACAGGATGTTCCTCGTTATTACCACCGACCTGTCTAAGTACCACGCCCATACCCCTGTTGCTTGCGTCACACTGAACTATGAATTCCTTTGCGTAGTCTGGCGCGCGAAGCACAGCACGAGAAACCAATAGCGTTTTCATACTTTGGAAAGCATTGTCTTTGTCCTTATCCCAGTGCAGGCTTTTCGGTGCTCTCTTTCGAAGGGCGTCCATTAAAGAAGTTGCCATTTGCGAGTAATTCGGAATGCACCTTTGATAGTACCCCATAACTTCCAAAAGATGAACAAATGTCTGTTTTCGTGCGCGGCTGTGAAAATTTTCCAATCGTGTGTATTTGTGGCTCGGCCAGCCGTCTCGTGCCTTGGGCTGCAACATGGCCCCGATAAGTAACTTGCGAACAGCCAAATCTACACTTTCCCGCTTTCATCGTCAAGCCAGCTTCTCTCAACCGTGAGAACACCTGTTTGAGGTGCGATACGTGCTGTTCCAAGCTGTCCGAAAGAATTGCTACATCATCAAGATATGGCAAGGCGAGCTCTTGCAAGTCTTCTAGGACAATATCTATTAACTTAGAGAAGCTAAACGGCGCGTCCTTCAGCCCGAAGCTGAGGGAGAGGGCGAAAAGTGCCTACAGGTGAGATAAATGCGGCCTAGTGGCTGGCACTTTTTGAAAGGGGAACTTGCCAGTATCCCTGCACGAGACCTATAGTTGAAATGTATTGAGCAGCGCTAACTTTTTCAATTTGTTCCTGACTCTTGGGTATCGGGTACAGCTGATCCCTAGTGATGGCATTTAACTTCCTGTAGTCAACCCACGGATGAGGGTCCTTGTTAGGGGTTTCTACCAGTATTAGCAGTGACGAGTAGTCCCTGTCAGCAGGCTCAATAACTCCTAACGCTAGCATGCGCTGTATATCAACATACCTCCATAAATTCTCTCTGTCGTGGAGACACCCCGTAAGGCTTTGATCTTACGGGTTCGGTTGATGTCAGCTCTATTTCATGCGCTATTATTTCGGTTCTACCTGGCCGATAGCTGAATCTGTCGAGATATTCCCCTAACACCCCTTTTAGCTCATCTAGCTGCTCGGGTCTAAGAGCGTGCGAGCTTACCGAATGTTTCACTACTTTTTCTAGGCTGATTTCAGAGCTGGAGGGCGCCTTATACTCATCAAACTTGGTACTGCTCTTTGATGGTACAGTCAACGACTCCGCTCCGCTCTACGCATGGCTTCATAAAATTGCAGTGGTATATCCTCACCTCCTTCCTGTGACCGGGCATTTTCAGAGCATAGTTAGTATCTGAAAATTTTTTGCAACACTTTAACGGGCCCGTCCCAGTGAACTGCAAGATTGTTCTTTCTTGAAGGTTTGAGGATCATTACCTGGTCTCCGGCGTTATAAGTAGGAAGCCTCCCCGCAGGGGCGTCTGCGTCAGCAGGCGTTTGGTGTGCTGCGACACCACGTACCCAAGCACACAAGGGTTGGACTCTCCCGCGTCTAACCGTGCGCGGCTTAGCCGTGTCCGGGGAAAAGGCGATCCTGGGGGTTGAGCAAATGCCGGGTGTTTGGACCTTTTCGGCCCCTCGGCGACGGCAACACACGCCTTTGGCCTCGGCTTCACGTAGACAACGCCCCCGGACTGACCCACCCGGGGGAAATCAGTAGTTGCCTTTTCCTGTCTCTTTCTCCCTCCAACCTTCGTCTTTCTCTCAATTTTCATCTTTCCTGTCTCCTCCTAGTTTCCGCTTACTTCCCATTTTTCCAGGCAGCAAGGGTTAACCTTGTGTGACTAGCCAACCTAGGTTATTTCATATTCGGTTATAGTAATTACGTACAGCTGGCGTTTGCAGGACCTGTTTTTACAGTTCCTGTAGCGTCCCATTGTAGGGCTCCACGGTGGGTAGCTGGCGTTATTGTCGAAAACTACACATTCCTCTATGGATAATTCCTTCCCTCAACTGCCTGATCGCCCTCAGAAAAGAGGGCGCACCGATGAAGTTTTCCAGTTTTTTGACCGGCAAAAAGAATCCTTTCCGCGTTTCCATGCCATTCATTCTGCAAAATCAGGTAAACCAGTACGAACAATAGCACCCTTCCTTGTTTCCAAATCATTGGCTGAAGTTTTTGGTCTAGGTTATAAGGCGTCGAGGATGGCAAGCGGGGATCTCCTCTTGGAGCTCCGCGATCAGAAACAATATGAAAAATTGTCAAAACTAGTGTCCCGAGTCCATCGAAGCCGGTTATACCAAACTTTGTGTTCGGCCATACGTTCCCAATCCTCTCAGATGCTTTAAGTGCCAACGTTTCGGCCACAGTTTACAGAACTGTCGAGGCCGGCTGACTTCTGCCAAGTGCAGTGACAAAGAACATTCCTCCGAAACATGCCAGAACACTCCACATTGTGTCAACTGTGATGGCGAGCATGCCGCATACTCGCGGTCGTGCCCGACTTGGAAAAGAGAAAAAGAAATTGTGACAATCAAAGTCAAGGAAAACATAAGTTTCAAGGAGGCACGCAGGCGGGTTTCATACCTGCCCAAGAAAAGTTTTGCCGATGTGACGCGTTAGGGGGCAGCGACACAACGGCCTCCGGCGGCTGTCCGACCCACAAGCAGTGAGTCGGCAGCTACGCCATCCGCCCCCACGGCGGTTGCAGCTAGCGCTGCTCCGTCAACCCAGAATGAGGGACCATCGACCCCAAAGGTGGCAGCCGCCGAGGCTGCCCCAACCTCCCCGGGCCCTTCCAGCGCTGGCAACAGCTGGCGCAGCCAAATCCCTCAGGAAATCCCATCGACCTCCGGGCTGGTGGGCGCAGGGGTCTTGCCCTCCGAGGCGGAACCCTCTCTAGTAACTTCCCGCTCGCAAGAGCACGTGTCTGGCGCCTCACAAGAGGCAATGGGCACTGCACCTATCCTCAAGGCGCACCAAGCGCCTAAAGGGCGGCGAGGTTCTCTCGAACGCTCCAAGAAGGGTCAAATCCCCGTTACAGGGCCTGGAAAGAGTTCTGTAAACTAAGGCATCACTTCCGTTTCCGTACACACAGCACCAATTTACTTTAAATATGGATACACAAATGATTCGATGGAACGTCAGAGGTCTTCTTAGAAGCATTGATGACATACAAGAACTCATCCACAAACACAATCCAAAAGTGCTGTGTTTACAGGAAATACACCTAAAATCAAAACACACAAACTTTTTCTGACAGTATATAACATTTAGCAAAGATTGCGATGATGCTGTCGCATCATCGGGCGGTGTAGCCGTTGTTATCCACAAAAGCATTGCGTGTCAACTTTTACAGCTACAAACGCCTCTTGAAGTAGTGGCGGTTCGAGCTGTTCTCCTAAACAAACTCATTTCCATTAGCTAGCTCTACATACCCCATCATTACAAATTAAACAAACATGATATTCAGTCCTATATAGATCAATTGCCAGAACCTTATGTTGTTCTTGGCGATTTCAATGCGCACAGCTCCCTTTGGGGTGACTCTCGTATAGATGCGCGCGGTCGTCTTGTTGAACAGTTCCTTTTTCCTTCTGGTGCGTGCCTTCTGAATAAGAAGAAACCCACATATTATTGTCTTGTAAACAGGACCCTTTCCTCAATTGATCTCAGCATAGTCTCCCCGTCTATACTGCCCGAACTCGAATGGGAAGTTATGAACAATCCTTACGGGAGCGACCACTTCCCCATACTGCTGAGAACATATAAAGGAAACGAATATCTACCACAGGCTCCTAGGTGGAAGATCCATACAGCCGACTGGGAGAAATTCCGAACTCTCACTAGTATCTCATGGAATGACATGTCTTCTTTAGCAATTGATGCTGCTGTGGAGTATTTTACAGCGTTCATAATAAATGCCGCATCAAAATGCATATCCGAAGTAAGTGGCTTGGCATGCAAACGACGTGTACCGCGGTGGAACAACGAATGTACGATCGCCCATAGGAAACAGAACAAAGCGTGGGGATCGTTACGCGCCTTCCCCACTGCAGAGAATCTTAACTTCAAAAAAGTAAAGTCTCAAGCCAGGAGAACGCGCCGACAGACCAGAAGAGAGAGTTGGCTGAAGTTTTGTCGGGTATCAACTCTTATACAGATGAGGCGAAAGTCTAGAACAGGGTTAACAGGATAAAAGGACGACAAACATATTCACTCCCCCTCGTAAACACAGAAGGCGGACACCCTGCTTGAACAGGCAGACTCACTTGGGGAGCACTTTCAGAGCGTGTCAACTTCCACCAATTATTCAAAACCCTTTCTCAAATATAAACAAATAGAAGAATGCAAGCAACTCATAAGAAAGTGTCGGCAGAATGAACCGTTCAACCGTCCTTTTATTATTGCAGAGTTGAGAGCTGCCTTGAGCGCATGCAAGAGCTCTGCACCAGGATCTGATAGAATCATGTATGAAATGCCGAAAAACACAATGACACGCAAATTACACTACTTACACTTTTCAACACTATCTGGGACGAAGGGTACCTTCCGTCCGCATTGTGATACAACGGGCTCGAAACATCGCCGGAATCATCTTAGGGACCATGGACTGAGGGTTCCTCCCACACTGCTCTCGCCATTCAGATATAATTAATAAAAATGTTTCACTCTCTCTCTTACGACCGCATGGAAAGAAGCCATTGTGGTCCCTGTTTTAAAACAAGGGAAAGACCCTTCCTCAGTGGCAAGTTACCGCCCAATAGCCCTCACAAGTTGCATTTGTAAGGTATTTGAAAAAATGATAAATCGGCGACTCATCCATTTCCTTGAACAGAACAAGATGCTTGATCCCTATCAGTGTGGCTTCAGCGAAGGGCGCTCCACAACCGACCATCTAGTACGTATTTAAGGAAATATCCGTGACGCATTTGTACACAGTTTTCGTTATCCATATTCCTCGATATGCATAAGGCGTACGATACAACATGGCGCTACGGAAGCTTGAGAGATTTGCCAGAAATGGGCATTCATGGTAATATGCTAAACGTAATAAAAAGCTATTTGTTAAATCATACCTTATGGGTAAAAGTCGGCAATGTGCTGTCACGTCCTTTTACGCAAGAAACTGGTGTACCCCAGGGAGGCGTGCTCAGATGCACACCCTTTATTGTTATGATGACAACACTTCCTGCTTCCTTACCACCGGCCATTTTGTAGTCCGTCTATGTTAACGACATTCAAATAGGTTTCGAATCCTGTAACCTCGCAGTCTGCTTGAGACAGGTACAGCATGGTTTGAACAAGGTGTCAGGCTGAGCAGAGAAAAATGAATTTAAAATCAATTCTCATAAGAGTTCTTGCGTTTTGTTTACACGAAAGAGAGGCCTGGTTCCGGATCCTTGCTTAGAACTGTGTGGACAACAGATACCTGTAAACAAAGAGCACAAATTTCTAGGTGTCATACTTTACAATAGACTCACTTTCGTCCCACACATTAAACATCTTAAAGAAAAATGTCTAAAAACAATGAACCTAATGAAACTTCTATCCCAGACTGCGTCGGGTAGTGAAAGGAAATGCCTAATGAATCTATATAAGAGCCTGATCCGGTCACGAATAGATTATGGTGCCGTGGTATATAACTCTGCCGCGCCGAGCGCGCTAAAGATGCTAGACCTCGTTCACCATCTAGGTATCCGCTTAGCCACGAGCGCTTTCAGAACAAGCCCGATTGAAAGCTTATATGGCGAATCGAATGAATGGTCACTCCACCTGCAGAGATCATACATCAGCTTTACATATTTCCGTAAAGTGCGCTCTAATCTTGAACATCCATGTTTTGGTAGCGTTACCGATATGACGTGCGCAACACTTTTCAGCAATCGCCCCTCCATAAGACAGCCTTTCTCGCTGCGTGTGAATGAGCTTAGCGATGAAATGCATGTCCCACTCCTCGAGCATCGCTTAATGCACCTAACCAAGCTCTTACCTCCTTGGGAGTGGCAGGTGATAGAATGTGACATATCCTTTATAAAAAGTTACAAAGCACGCTCCAGAGACCGAAATACGAATGCATTTACTAGAACTTCAGTACAAGCACTCCTGCGCAGAGTTCTACACAGGCGCTTCGAAGTCAAATGCCGGGGTATCCTATGCAGCCGTCGGCCCATCGTTTTCGGAATCCGATGTACTGCATCCGGAAGCAAGTATCCTTACGGCCGAGGCCTACGCATTACTCTCTGCTGCGAAGCATATAAGAAAATCAAAACGTCCAAAAGCAGCCATCTATACAGACTCTCTAAGCGTCGTGAAGGCCTTAATGTCACTCAGCAAACATAAAAATCCCGTATTTAGTGAACTATATTCAGTCTTGTGTAAAGCGTACTCATCTAACCAGAATATCATAACGTGCTGGGTCCCTGGCCATAAAGGAATCGAAGGTAACGTTCTGGCGGACACGGTGGCCACGTCAATCACAATGCAAGCAGTTAACCGTGCTGCAGATGTACCTGTCACAGATTTGAGGCCTTTCTTACGAAAGCGACTACGAAACCACTGGCAGTGCATGTGGGACGCGCGAACAAATAAACTTCACGTTCTAAAGCCATAGGTTTTTGGCCTCCCCAACAAGATCTCGGCGAACAGATGTCCTATTCTGTCGCCTCAGAATAGGACACACATTTGGCACCCATAAGTTTCTGCTTACTGGAAGTGTACCTCCAACCTGTGGTAGATGCCGCGAGAGGTTGACCGTCCTCCATGTGCTCCTGGAGTGTCGGGAAGGGGAAACGGAGAGAATGAAACATTTTCCGCTTGCATACCATTATTACATCCCTCTACACCCGGCTATGTTTCTTGGTAAGGAACCACTTTTTAACACCAAGGCAGTCCTCAACTTTTTAAATGACGTTGTCCTACATGTAATAAGCCCATTAAACTCGTAGCGCATCCTCTTTCCAGAGGATGCCGCTGTGTCTCAAGGGCTCTAACGAGGCCGTGGTGCTCTCGTGAATTTTAGAATCTTATACATCTTTATATGGTAACATTATTTCGCAATGCACTTAATGCTCATAGTACACGTCTTTTGTCATTGCCATAATCTTATTACACATAGACTTTATGAACATTAGAGCGACCATTTTTTAAAGACCCTTTACAGCCACGTCACATCAACTTCATAGAAGTCATAACTCCACTGCAAACTCATCAACAATGGCTTGGCGCTCTTTCGCCATGCCTGGCCCTTGCGCCAATAAACACCATACATTCATTCATTCAAGTAGGAAGCTTCGCATTATTGTCGTAATAGAACTTGGCGTTCGTTTGAGCTACTCCAATGTTCTTTTCGACTAGTTCTTGGGTGGTACTTAGCCGTTCCAGCAGATTTAGCACGTATTCTACCACTGTTGGACTTTTTCCTCCCACGTGTCTCTTAACATTCTCAGTGGAGAACGCAGTGTCCTCCCATACACTATTTCCGCTGGCGAGATCCCTGTAGCCTCATGAGGAACCATTGGCAAAGCAAATAAAGCGGCCGGAAGACTATTCTCCCTGTCCTCCTTGTGCTCGTAACAAAGCGCCCGCAAAACTCGCTTAAGCGCGGAATGCCACCTCTTTACACTATTTGACTGAGGGTGATAGACGGAACAGTGTATCAAATTTAGCCCGCACTTTTGTAAGGATCTGGAAGTCAGTGCGCTGGTGAATACTGACCCTTGATCCACCTGAATTTCGGCTGGAAACCAAACTCGTGCGAACACTGTCAAAAGCGCGTCTACTACTTCGGTGGAGCTGAGCTCTTCCACAGGGATTCCTTCTGGAAACTTTGTAGCCGGACACAGCATGGTAAACAAGTACCTGTAACCCAACCTTGTCTTTGGTAGAGGCCCTACCGGGTCTATCACAAGTCGTATGAAAGGTTCTGTTATTAAGCGCATTATCTTTAGTGGAGCTTTCCTCGTTTCTCCTGGCTTACCCGAGCGCTGGCAGGCGTCGCATGATCTCACAAAGTTTTCTACGTCTTTGAAACAACCAGGCCAGTGCTATTCCATAAGCAATCTGTCGTTTGATTTGTTTATGCCTAGGTCACCAGACAACCAATTTCCATGACAGAGACTCAAAATGTCCTCCCTGTACTTAGTAGGTACCACTAACTGATCTAGAATCCTACCCTTTCGATCTCTGTAGTGCTGATACAACAATCCTTCTCTCTGTCGTATCGTCACGTTGCGCCTAGCAATGTCTTCTTTAGCTGTGTGATGTAGTTTAGCTAAGCTGTCATCCTTCTTTTGCTCGGCTGCCAGTGACTCTCTGTCTACACGTAAGAGCTGATCAAAGTTCTTTGAGGCCGGTGATAGTAACGACCCTGTCTAGCTTGCAGGTGCCTCAGCTGGCTCTGCCTGCAAGCGTGAACTTTGACACCCTAGTGATGCGCTCTCATTGAGCAGGTCAGCTGGCAGGGTTTCCTCAACCGTCCTTTCGTCCCTCGAGCCTAGCTCGGATTCCGTTACTGAAGTAACCTCTTTTGATACTTCCGCTGGAAGCAGCTTTTGCATTTTCAGCCGAAAGCGACGCGATTTTACGAGCTTGGCGTCGCGTCAACGCCTATACTACGCCCTCTCCAAGTTTAAGCCCTTTGTTACGTAGTAACTGATCCGAACGATTCGAAAAAATGTAAGGGTACTGCAGAGGCAAGAATTTGGAAACTGCAGCCTCGGTCACTAGCTCCCCGAACGGTCCACTGATGTTGACTTTGGTCATGGGCACACGCACGCTGTGTTCTGCTACAACCTGTTTAATCCTTGCTACTTCTGCAATGAAGTCATCTACCGTCACGTAAGAAGGATGGACAATGTCCATCGTGGCGGCACTGTCTCGCCACACCCGGCATGGTTTGCCATTAACTTGAAGGTCGTGAAGGTATGGGCTCAAAAGTTCCATATTCTCATTTTTTTTTTCGTCCCCGTAGGAGAAAACTACGCTAGACTTCCCGCAGGTTTTAGCAATATGTCCTAGTTTGTGGAACTCATAGCAGCGGATGGGTCTAAAAGATGCGAATTTTCTTTTCTGCTCTTTTTGTACGGTTTACCCGTTAGACTTCTCGCACTTTTCTGCAGTCATTTCATCCACGTCTACAGGTTCCGGTCGTCTAGTCTGCGAACCCTTTTTGAACGGAAATGGTTTCCGCGGTCAATTTCGACGATCTCAATTTAATGAGAGCAGCATTCCGGGTAAGTTGGTAATCCATTACTTAAATAATATTGCGCAACACTAAAAAAAACGACATGGACGTGAGAGAAGACGACACACCAAGCGCAAGCTTAGTATTCATCGTCATCTCAATTTCTGTGCACGGCGTTCAGCTTTCTACGCGTTGCGTACTCTTCGGCTAATTCAGCCGCCCTTTCCACAGTGTTTACATTTCCTCTGTACGTCACCCACAGCTTCACAGATGTTGGGAGGGTTTTCTAAACTGCTCTGGACACATGCATTCAATGATCCTGTCTCTGCTCTCGTACGCTTCCGCGCTTTTCAGCCACTCGACTAAGTTGACCTTTAAACCGTATGCAAACTCCGGATACCCCTCACTATCCTTCTTGCCTGTGCTTCTCAACCTTTGCCGAAAAGCTTCGGCTCAAAGGCGGTATTTCTTATGAAGACTAGCCTTAACTTTCCCGTAATCATATACATCCTGTGCACTGAGTCTGGCTATTACTTCCGCAGCCTCAGACGGCCACATACACAGCAACCGCTGTGGCCATGTGCTCGTACCGAAGTTCATCATCTCGCAAGTCGATTCACAATTTTCTAGGAACAAGCCTACGTTGTTGCCGACCTCAAATGGCTTTAACAGCCTGTCCATGCGGTATGATTCTGCCTCACTTGATCGTTCCAGAGCCCCTTCACTTCCTTGAGACAACTCCAAACCTTTGCTTTCAAGTTCAAGTTGCATTTTTCTTAACTCGCGATCTTTCTCGTGTTCCTCTCTCTCTATGTGCCGTTCTTCTCTGTCCCGTACTTCTCTGCCCCGTTATTCTCTCCATCTGTCCCATTTCTCTCTTTCCTTAGGAAGTTCTAACCCCATTTCAATGTCTTCCTCACTGGCCTGTTCGGAAATGAGCTGCAATAATTCCGATTTTAGCATTTCCTTGCGTACCTCTAGGCCCAGTTCCTCACCAACAATCAACACTTTATCTCTCACCAGTGTCCTTAGCTCCATGATTGCTGCTTTACTGCCTTGGTCCTGCTCGCTAAACGTACCTAGGAAAACACAACCTAGCTAAGGATCAACAATCTAGCTTCCCTACTGCTCTAAACAGAACAACCACAAAATGAAGCCTAGAGAGTCAAAGCAATAACCAAGCACTCACCGCAGACACAGCGCCACGTCGCAAAATCCGTCTCAGCGCTGTCAGCCAGTTGTCATGGTTGCGGACAAGCATGAAATAGATGCTAGGTGGCCCATGCTGTCGTCCAACTTATCCACGCTGAGGACGTTGTTGAAGGGAGATACTTGTTCTAATCGAGAACGAGGAATATGTGATTTATTTACAGTATTTACGTGAGAACGCACCAGTTCATCAGTCTAACATGACTGAAAGAGAATGCACACTGAAGAGCCGCCAACGGCTCCTTAAATACACTCTGTCCTCCCTAGATCCCTAGGTGAGGGAAAAACAGCCGTTCAACCTGCTGCCGATTTGGAGCGTTCAAAGTCATCATAGCCGACCCGCCTTTGAGGGGGAGGGTTTACATGCTCACTTCCGCACAGGTTTCACTGACCGCACCAAGTTGAGAGCGTTTTTGGCAGACACGGGTCTTGCCCCGAGTAGGCGCCTCTTGATCCCAGTGTTGACTCCGCAGACAATGGCCGCCGCGTCTGTCCATGACTTCTAAGCCCCAAGAGAAGGCCGCCAGACACCTTCTCCTAGGAGTTCCACCGCTTCTAACTAGCCGTGGCGGCCTCGGCAAATCCACTAACATTAATTGATCCGCCAACCGCGTTTAGTCATAGCGGCGCTGAGGGGTTGTTGACACGGCACATTGTCGTCCCTACAAAACGAGTCACCGCAGCAGGTGGGGAAGGATTCCAAGGTCGCTTCTGGGAAGCTCGCCACCTCCGCAGTTGCAGCTGGCTGGGAAAATTTTTTAGATCGGTAGCCTTGCAGGACGTTTGTAACAGTGTGCATTCACTCTGCGAAAGGTCGTTGGCTACGCTCGAGCGGTGTAGGCGGCGCCACGGTTGGGGAGGGAGCGTGAAAGACAGGATAAACGAGGAGAAATGAAGGCGGAGGAGGAGAGTGTCGCAACTTTGCGAAGTTTAGGGGTTTTAGCAAAGCCACGATGTGCGCGCCGTCTGCCGTGCTTGGCGCGTAGCTCCCTTATTAAGTGGTCGTTCACGCAAAGTTCTGCTCGACATTTACCGCAAGATACACCTCTGGAGCACTTGACGAAGGGATTCTGATGTTTCGTATACGGCTATTTCGGCTTCTTTCCGAGGAACTTCGAGGGACTAATTCAGAGTAAATTCGAGGGATTCGAGGGAAAGTTTGTTCGGGGAAAAAAAGTTACGGCAGAAACTCCACTGGAGTTGGCCGCCTCGGTCGCGCACCGGCTATGGTGGTGAGCTGCTAAGCACAAGGACGCGGGATCAAAGGCCCGCCATGGCTGCCGCATTTAGATGGGCGCGAAATGCAAAAACGCCCCAGTCCCGGGCACTGGGGGCACGTTAATGATCTTCTGATGGTCTAATTAACCCGGAGTGCAACACTACGGCGTGCCTCTTTCCACAATTCCTACGTGCACGAGAATCCTATATCATCACGTGCCTACATTACCTCTCTCATTGATCATTGCCGTAAGGTTGGAATAATTCAATGCCACACCAGACCCTGTCAAGAATCATTTATTCCCAGGACCTCTCAGGAACGGAACCACATTCGCGGCGCAGTGGTCGCCCCCCCCCCAACCAAGGACTACTCAAGGTTTCATTCGGTATTATCAGACATCATTACTCGCGGATACAATTAACTAATCAATTTTGCTGTAATAGGTAACCACCTTCTGCTGCTTTGTTATTTACTTATGTATATGTTTATTACCCTCTCCCCTCTGTAATACTTCGGTCTTGAGGGCACAATAAAATAAAAATAAAATAAAATCGTGGTTTGGGCTTGTGAAACTCAAGAATTCAATTCAAATTTGGCAGGAATTGCCTAAGTATGCGTAAGCATTGCGTCACTTGGTCTTTTCCAGGCAGCCCAGTGTCCTTATCAATCTTAGGAAACCTGAGCAGTCCAGTATAAAGCGCCAATCCTTGACGGTTGTTACCAAGCTTATGGGACTAGATCCTACCCTCATGAAACTTATCGGTTATCTAGCATATCGGACTCGATCCCACCCTTATCAACACTTATCGGTCTTTGTCAATCTTATCAAAGTTCCTCTGAGCATTATAAGCCCTTATCGCTCTCAACTTACCCATCCGCGTCGAAGCAGTATCCACAATCACGAAACTCTTTGACGGCTGTTACAGACGGGCACAAGTTCAGCGCCGCTGACTGCGCCTGGCTTCCGCGTGAGCCGCCGCAGAGAACACGACGGCGACGTAACAACGAGCAAAGAATGTTTACTTACGTGCATTTACTCGTACATCGTACATCGCTACGCAGAGGCAGCTCTACAAGCTTCCTCACAAAGACCGACACTCACTAAAAAAGAAGAAGAAAGAAATACTCGTGGACATTTTCTGTAGAAATGAAGCGAAGGCTACGGGCACGTATCTGCTGCACTTTCTTTTCTTTATTGCCTGATTTTGGTACAAGAGACCACAATCACCATAACGAAAACCAAAGTAGAATATACATTTGCTGAGTGCGCACGTATTCAACCAGCATCGTGCTGCCTCAGTCTAATCAACATTGGCGCAAATCCACCAACGGCTCTACTCTTGGGAGCCACTCGCATGGTTCCTCTGTCACTTTATGAAGAGCGACAAACGAGTGCATGTGTTCCCAGAAATACATTCGTGCAGGCCGCACATCTTTATCAACATGGTATCCTGCCATTCTCGCGCGCCAACTACAGTGGAGGCCTAAGAGCATAATTAGATCAAAAGGCGCCCCATCCTCATTATCTATGCTTAAGTAGTAAATGCCATACGGGTCTAGTAGAAATTCTTTCTTTAGTGTCCTCTGCAATACATCCCAGAAAAACACGCCTTCCCAACAGTTAAAAAAACATGATATATTGTCTCTGCATGCTTGCAAATTAAGCAGTGCGTTCCCCTCGGTAAAAATACTCCCTTTCTCTCCAAAAACTTCTTAACTGGTAATGTTCCTGTGTGTAATTCCAAAAAGGTTTTTGTTCCTGGTGGGACCTGTATTTCCTTTACTCTTTTTAAAACAGCGCTGCTTGGGCCTCCACCGTATGCGGACCTGTACAATGGCACTGGGAAAAGAACGTCGCACAAAGCACAAAATAGCTTCTTGTTGTTCACACCGGACAGGTAATCATTCGAGAAGCGCCGCATTGAAAGAAATCGGACACCCGATACAACTTCTTTGTAAAAATCTCGAATCCCTCCCGAAAACTCTACAATTGAAACCGCATACTCTGGCAGCCGTCTACTCAGCCTCATTTGGCATACCGTGCGCAAGAAAGGGTCGGTTGCGTCCCTAAAGAACAAAAACCGGTTTACCAGCTGCCGTACAAAGAGGTGGCCCAATCCCAGCCCCCGAGACGTTCTCGGACAGTCGAAGCGGGCGGTCGCATCGCCCCTCGCTCCGACGACTACGGCTCGCCCGCCACTACTCGCGCGCGCACGTCTCCGCCTTCGACCGGCCTCATGAGCGAAGCCCTTTTCAGGGCTCGCCCGGCAGCTGGCACGACCTACTGAGCCACGCTACCGCACGGAGGCCCCATATCTTATGGGTGACCCTCCGAAGAAGCAGCAGAGGAAGAGGCCGAAGAAGCCATCTCCTGGCTTCGACGACTCGGACTTCCGACGAGCCCTGCAGCACCACCCGCGTAGACGGCAGCCGCGCACCGGCAGATCGCCTCCTGCCTTGCGATGGAAGCGCGGGCTGAAGGCACGTACGCTGCGTGCACTGTCGGCCGACTCGGCGAGCTCCACGCCGTCATGCCCACCTTCGCAGGGGAATGCGACGCCATCCGCGCGCGTTCCAATACACCTGGATACTTCCGCGCGTTTCCTTTTGATGCGCCGAAGACTGCTCCCAGCGGCCACCACGCCGCACAGTCCGCCTCAACGGACACCACCTCAGAGGCCCCCACTTCGGCTGCCTCCACCGACGACAATGCCAGCTGCCCGTCGACCGGCGACACCGACGAGAGTGCCGGCACCTTCTTCTTGATTGCATGATTGGTACCGACACTACGTCCTCCCGCACGGACGCGACCACCTCGCCCGAGGCAAGTCCTGTCCGGCCGGATTTTCCATCATTGTCGTCGCCGACGGCCTGCTCGTCGCCCCCGCTCACCAACACCGAGACCACCGCACCTGCGGCGGACGAGGGATCGCTCCCGGCGGCGGTGGCCGCTCCCGTCGATGACGACCCAGCTGACGGCCCCTCGTCCAACAAGAGCCGGCCGAGAGCGCCTACCCGTGCCCCAGTACCTGAGCGAACAGGGGAGCTCAACCCGCGGAACTCCCCGCAGCTGCTCGAGGCAGCCAAAAACGCCCAACCCTGTCAGCCCACAGCGTTACAGCCGGAGAAGCCCGCAAGAAGGAGACGCCGTTTTCGACGGTTCGTCGACTTCGAGCCGCATTCCCCACCCGCTGACGGCGGTGTCGCTCACGATACCTCAGTCACGGTTCTATACCGTCCCACCGGGAGCAAAGCAACCTTCCTGGCACTCTCGCGGGATAGTATCGCGTCCCAACTCTCCTGTGTTCCATGTGTGAGATGCGTTCGCGTGAACTTTCGTCGCAATGTGGTGGCTGCGGATGTGACGCGCGGTGCCGACTTGGCGCCCCTCCTCGCACCGCCACGTCACTGGATTGCGACTCCAGTGACGTGGCGGTGCGCTCGAAGGCACTGCACAGCAACTCCTGTGTGGGTGTCATTTATGGGGTCGACCCATCCTTCGACGCCCGCACAGTGAAAGAAAACATCGAAGCCCCCGTCGCGGTGGTGTCATGTTCACGGAGTGGCGCTAGCGTCACTGTTACCTTCGTCGGGAGCGTCGTACCCACAAACGTGCAACTCTTCAAGCAGCTCCGCGCCGTTCGTGCCCATCTGCCTCGACCACTACAATGTGACCGCTGCGGCGTTTTCGGCCACGCCGGCGCCACCTGCTTCCGCGACGCCCGCTGCCTTCGCTGCGGTGAGTCGCACGCCACAGGAGACTGCCTCGCCGAAAAGCCACGCTGCGTAAATTGCGGTGGCCGTCACCCCTCAACCGAACCGAGCTGCCTGAGTGGCAGCGCGAGAGAAGGGCGGCCGTGTTGCTGTCTTCGTCTCAGCGGCCCCTATCGCGCAAAAAAGCGCTTGAACTAGCCGGCGCCGCACCAACCGAGCCGCGTACGGCCGCCCCGTCTACGTCTGCTAGCTCCCCGCAGGGCCGATCGTACAGTGAAGCCCTGCGCGGCCGCAACACCCAGACAGCCGCAGCTGAGCCGTCATGCGGCCCTCCAACCGCTGCGAACAGCGACCCCAGAGACGCGCTAATAGCCGCTCTCGCTGCTGCACTCCGGGCCCTGCTCGTCCAGTGCCCAGCCATCGACGGCAACGTTCGTCAAATGTGTGACGCGGCTCTCGCCGCGCAGGAAGCACTGCTCCGTCACGACTAGGCGCGTCACCGCGCCTCATAGGCGAAGGCCACCGACTTGGCCGCGCACGGCGTTCTAGCCGCCGCCGCTGCCCCTCTTTCACCCCTCTATCTATTCCCCTTCCCCCCTGTGCAGCGCGGTTGAGGTGCCCTCAACTGAGAGGCAGTTACTGCGCTGCACTTTACCCCAATTTTCTCCTTCCATAAACAAGAATCTCTATCTCTCCCAGCCCCCGTCTTTTACCCGCCGGAACAAGTTGGTCCGACTACAGCACTCCCATTCCTATGCCCAGACGAAGATGCTGAAAATCCTGTGTAGCTTCTGAACATTTCACCGCTGTACTTGCATCACCGCGCCAAGTAGTCCGGCAGCATTTGACAGTGCTTTTGGTTGCTCAGAACAGACGCTGAATCGACGCAGCTTCCACATGGAACGGTTTCGCGTTTGCCCAGACGCGGGCAAAGCTGCAAAATAAGTAAAATTTTACACTCGGAGGTGTGTCATGTCTTTTTTAACTGTTACTAAGATATTTTCTCTTCCACAGTCTAAAGTGGACTAAAACACCGGAACCTTTTCCGAAGCACTCTTTGCCTCCGTAGCTTTCCCTTCATTGCCACAGAAAGTGGTCCGCGAGTATAGTTTGTGATGAAGGCTGAAGTCCGTTGGCGTGGGCGTCTTTTATAGAGCCTTTGGCTCGCTCAGGAGGAAGAGAGAGAACGCGCTCCACGCTTGCGGCCGCCGCTCTGTCTGTACAGTCACCAGCAAAAGTTTGCGGGATCGGCGATGCGTGGCGGAGCGATGAAAAAATGCATTGCTGCGCCATCTGCCGTCGCATGGCTTCATTACAACCTGGTGACGAAGCTACCGCCAGGCGCGCTTTGAACATGCGTGTCCTATAATGTCACGGGTGGGGGCAATGCAAAAAAAAAAAAAAAAAAACCTGCCTTGAGTAACTACTTAAGAGGAAAAAAACAAAATCAGGAAAGAAACAATTTATGATAACTCAAAGGGAGGCTCATTACTTTTCGAAGCGAGATCATGATGCCTTAGAACACGCACGTATAAAGCGAACTATAAGACGGAAGGAGAGGCATGTGCTTGCTGCGATAAAGCTAGCGAAACGGTGGAGCTTGTTTTAATAGGATATGAAGACATCTGCCCAGTGGTCAATTTAGGCACCACTGGCCTGTTTGAAGCCCTTGAGTTAAGCGAGAGCAGGGGAAAAGTAAACATATTCACAATAGAGTTTAGTAAGAGGCGATTGGGAAGATTGGGGGAAGAAAAGTAGCGAAACGACAAAAACGGAGACGTACGAAAGCAAAGTACACAATAGGGGATCAGAAAATTTGGATGTGGGAGTTCATAGGTTTTTTTTTTTTAACCAAGGTAGGACATTTTGCAGTATAATAGCAAGAGCTTGGTGGCGCAACCCACCGCCTCGTTCCAAAGGGACGCTCATAACATCAATTCCATTCCTGTATTCGCTATCGGGCATGTCTCGTCGCTAGCTTCTCCGTGATGCGCTTGTGACACTTGCGGGCGTCACAGAAGCGCCGCGTCACCATCGCCGTGCGTCTGCTGCGATGGATGACGGAGCACCTTATTTGCAGCACACGACGTCGTCTCCATAAATGTTATCTTCCAAGAGGCTTTGGCAGTCGAGCATTAAGATACAATTTTTATTTGAGCTCGGCTAATGCCAACTGAGATTACATTTATTATGAACGTAACTGCTCCGTGTTCCACTTTTGTTGCGCAGATGCTCATGGTAGTGGCCCGCAGATAATTGCGTCGAAATTTTTGTTGCCGTGTTCTCTTAGTACCGGGTACAGTATTTCTTTTCGCGCACCCTGCGCTCACAAAGACCACCACCACTGCCGGAAATGTATGTTGTAATCACACTACACTGCAGAACAGAGACGTCGCGTAGAGTACATGGCGGCGTCGGGCATAAAATGTGAAGCGATAGCCTCCATAAAATTTATTTAAGGCAATGGTGAGACATTGTAGCCTAGGCCCGATTTTGAAGATGAGGCCGTACCAATGCATTTGCACACGTAAAAAACAAGCACAGAATAAAACTAGGCAAGAAGTTTTGTATAGAAATTGAGGCCCTTTGCTCAAATATATAGCATAGGTTGCCTACTTTTTCACATGGCTTTTATTGTCCAGTGAAGTGGCCTTCTGAAGCGATGACTGCGGCGATCCGCTGCAGCATCGACGCGTGCAGAGATTTCACAGTTGCAGGCTCTTCTCTCCAAGCGTCGCATGTTTGATGAATTTCGATCCAAAGAGCATAGGCGTTGGCGATGAGGAGCATACGGGCAGCGAGGCACCTTTTCATAATGGCCCACAAATTCTCAATTGTGTTGAGGTCGGTGCCATTCGGAGGCTAAAGATTAAAGAAAGTTGAACCGTATCACGAAGCGCGATGTTTATTCATTTCCACGCATCGACGACGCATTCGATTGTCCACAATATGCCAAGTTTTTTTCTTCGTTGGATCTTAAATCATTGTATTGGCAAATCGAAGTTGCCGAACAGGATCGTGAAAAGACAGCGTTTCTAACACCTGACGAGCTTTATGAGTTCAAAGGTCTCCCCTTCGCTGTCTGTTCTGCGCCTGCCACCTTTCAGCGGATGATGGATACCGTGCTTGCTGAACTTAAATGGCGAACCAGCCTCGTATACTTGGACGACGTCGTCGTGTTCTCGAGCTCGTTGGAGGAACATCTCGCACGACTCGAAAGTGTCCTGGCTGCGATCCCTACAGCCAGCCTCACCATCAAGCCTGAAAAATGCCGCTTGGATTTCCCAAGAGCTCAAATTTCTTGGCCATGTCATTGGTCCTACATGCTTCCGACCAGACTCCGACAACAGGTGCTACGTCACGTGAACACTTGACGCCATGTTACCTCTGGCTGATAATAGCCCGACCAGCGAACACGTGGAAGAGTTTGTACAAAGAGCCAAAGAAGCACGCCAGCTTGCTCGGCATCGTATCTGGAGCTAGCAGGATACTGACACCCTTCGTTACAACCAGGGTCGATGCGGCTTACATTACAATACTGGTGCCTGCGTGTGGGTCTCGACGCCCATCCGTCGCCGTGGTCTCTCGGAAAAGTTGCTCCGCCGGTACTTTGGTCCCTACAAGCCCACACGCCGCCTCAGTGACGTGACCTACGGAGTCGTCACCTGCAGTTCTGACCCCGTTCGCTCTGTCGTCGTCCTCGCGCTGAAGTTGTTCATGTAGTGCGCATGAAACCATACTATGCGCGTAGTGAACGTCAAGATGCACCTGAGGAGCTCCATTTCTTGTCGTCGCTGAAATAACTTTTTGACGCGACCGAGACGGTCTCTTTTCACATGGGGGGGGGGGGGCAATTGACAGAATGATGTGATGTGGGGCTCCTGCACCGCGAGACGGCGCGCAAACGTTGGTGCTATGAATGACGATGAAGCGCGTAATGTGCACGCTCTTTTTGGCCGTCATTAAAGAGAAGCGTCTATTTGGAAGACTCCTCCCTCTATCTACTGTACAATATATATTCTGTGTCTATCTTCTGTCCCGTCTTGGAATTGCGCTCAGCAGTATACAGTTGTTAAGCATCAACGAACTAGCCAAGCAATAAATTATACATATATATATATATATATATATATATATATATATATATGTATGTATAGCATGTACAAAAAATAACAGGACCTCACTGACGTTTCGGCCAGGATCCGGCCTTTATCAAGAGTGCGATCGCAAGCACAGAGTTCAATTTCTACATTTTTCTCCGTAAAGAAAGAAAGAGGTGAGAGAGAGCAAACAAAAACGTGAATAACGACTTTACACAGTTGCGCGTGTACAGACAGTGGCCCACAAAGTAGTTTATCACCCTAAGCACGCGTACATTTAGTGGCGTCATGAATACCAACATGTGCATTGGCTCACGCCAAAGTCAACGAAGACAACCGTGAATGCAAACTTGTGCGAACATACAGTGGTGCCATAGCAAAAGAGCATAGTTGCGAGTATATGCAGTGGCATTATGAATTAAAAAAAGAACGAAGGAAAGCAAATCACGTAGGCAGTTTGTCAATAACCTAGGCGTCAGCAGGTGCACGTACAGTGATGTAGGCAAAGGAGCAAAGACGAAAGCCATAGCCAATGGAATTTAGGGAGCGGTGACATGCGAGGGATCGCAGCTGCAACGAGGGTGTTTTTGATTTCCACTGCAACCTTTTTGCGACCTTTAGTATAGTGAATACACCCCCACCTCGTTATGGGACACCTGTACTGTGACCTCCACAAACCTTTGAGTTGAACGAGCTGCGTTCCATTGCCGTTTTCGCACATCTGCTATGCTTTGTGCCTGCGGGCAAGCTGTTTTTTATAGAAAGTGCATGCATGTTTGCAGAATAAACAAAAATGTAGAAGGGTTTGCCTGCTTTTTTCGCGCTCTCCGTGCTTCTCCTTTCTCTGCTATATTCAGATACTTTCGAGCGAACGTGCGCAAGCAGTGGCGGAAGAGCTTCGCGAAAAGAAAATGGCGGAAAAATCTGCTCGATCGGCTGCCATGCATCAAAACAGGGTGTTAATTACTGCAGTGATTTTCGAGGATACGATGATTACTCGAAATATAAAGTGTACAATGTGGGAGTGCGACCATTATGCGAGCGCGATGATTACGCGGGTAAATACGATATACGGTTCAATGATAAGGCGACCTAATGGAAATCACCTGGTTATAAACTTCATTGGGTGTCGGAACATTTGACATCTTGTCTGTTGCTCGCAGCTTGGAAGGTTACAGGACCCGCAGCCATCGCGCTTTTCACTGCAGTCGAGAAAATAAGGCTCGCTCATTGTTTGCTGCTGATACTGTCATTCAACCGGCGCCGCGTAGAATAGGACTAGCACAATACTCTGCCCAACACGTCGCACCTCACCGCGTGGGGAAGCAAGTTTGCAGATACCGTCGTACGAGCCTGGAAAACAGAAGGAGGCTAGGGCAAGTTTTGCGCGCACTTCAAGAACGCTTCCACGGCCACCTGTGAACAAAAGTGTGCACCGAGGAAATTTCTAAAATCTCACTTTATTTGCAGTTCTCCATGGTACAATGACACAATAGCCTAAACTGCTGGCTAGCTGGCATGCACTCATTATGTACTGTGCACGGCTCTTTATTTTTTTTCTCCCAGCAAACACAATTATGTGAGCTCTCGTTGGATTACATTGATGGCATGGTTGCAGATACGTGCGCTTCAAAGAATGTAGAGGAGGCGCGACGACAACACTGAGCCAAGCACTGACTATAGAGAAAGAATCCAATTGCGTTTTGCTGCTTAGTAATGTTAACTGGCTACACATTTGACAAATGTTGGAACTGACGTGAAACAGCTTGATATTCTTTTGTACAGATTGCGCCACCAGAAAACAAACGGTTGTGAGATTTATCATTTATTGAAAATATTTTGTTTCAAGCACTGCTGAGTAAAACTCGTGAGTGCTGGTAATTACAAGACGTCGTATGGCTCCACTAATGTGCAGCGCTCGTTGTGAATTAGCGTGTACATGAAAATGAATATCAATTTGCATGGACCTGGCCCGCAGAAAATTAGCTAAATTTGCTGCTTCCTTGTAGATTCATTAATCAATATAAAGCAATTTCCTCTTCATAGAATGGCATAGAAGGGCTTGCTGCTTGATTCTTGAAAACGTTAGGGTTTCAGCTTGAACAGTTTTGCATATTCTTTGGTAATACGTGACGAACTAGAGCCATAAATTGCCACTTTGGATTAATAGTAACTCATGAACTGTTCATCCGAGCACAAAACAACTTGACACAAAGGGTAAGTGCACCGTAGCCTAGAAACTGCTAAATAAAAATGTTCTTCGTGGAAAAGGAAAAAAGAAAGATATTTACTCACAAATTTTCATTGCTTTGCCCGTTTTTATGAGCGCCTATGTAAGTTTCTCATTGCTTTACACGCAGCACATAATAAAAGTCATGCGTAACATTTCATTTAAAGGTACAGCAAATTGGATTTTTTCTGTTGAAGAACAGTTTTGCCCTAAACGTAGTAGAAAGGAGGCCAGTAGAGCAAAAACGTTGTTTTTGTTCACACTGTTTTGATTGCCGTCAGGTAATGCTTTAGGCTAGGCGATAATACTAGGTGTCATTGGAAAGCAAAGAAAGTAAGCTTTCTAGTACAATGCTATTCACGTCCGTCCAATGACCGTAGAAAGCACAGTTCGGCCCCGTCAGTCTGGTGCGTGCTGCGGTACCGCCAACTGTATGCGATTACCTGCTATATGCACATATTGTATAAAAGTTTTCGTCTGCTCGTCGTTTGCGCCAGGAGTCCGTCTCTCGTCTTCTACCCCGACTCGCAATAGCACTCAGTGACCCAAGTTCGTTCAATGATTGGTTTCGAGGTCTGTTACCTCTGAACTGCAGCTCGATGTGCTACCCACTAGACCACTGACACAGCCCAGTGAACCAGGAACGTGGGATAGTGGTTAGATACGAACACACGCACAATCACGTATAGACAGCCTTCGAAAAGTGCGTCATGTACTCGAAGAATGCTAACAGATTAAAACGATCAAAAATAAATTTACAATGCTCCGCATGCTTTCATTACCACAGTACGTCGGATGTGCATAATTTTTGCCCCTAGCGTGTTTCATACTTTCTCAAATTATAAACTTTGTGAGCACACTAGTTATTTTTCAGATAACCGGGAAAACAGGAATATAACACTTTTGGGCATTTATGGTCTAACTAACAAATCCGTTGTAAACATATAATGGCGTATTAAATCGGTATAGGAGATACGATCCGCTCTGGTCTAACCAGTTGTGAGACCGCTAAAAGTTGAGGAATGCTGGTTTTATTTGCGCCATTAGAGTAACAAATGTATTGAAAGATTGCCTTTGAAACAATTATGGGTTTTAGTTGCAGTCTGTTGAACTTGAGGATGAGATATGGCTCTCTATTTTCTGTCTCTGTACGTACGAAAGTCTGACGGTAGAATATGAAGTTTCAGTTTGTTCGAATTGTCGCCTGGTAGGTTGAAATTACGTGTGACTGTTTTCGGAAGTATCTTTGACACGTCTGTATTATGCCCGTTAATCCTAACCCTCTTTCACTTACCTGTTTTGCCTAGGCACTGTTTGTGTCTAATTGAAAATGGCAGCTATAAGTTACGTTGGAACTAGTGCATGAGGAGGTAGGAGCATCTGTATTCAAAAATACGCTATAATTCCGGCTCTGTATCCTACAGGATATCATCCAAGCCCAAATCTCACAATGGAGGCAAGGAGGGAGTCATGGTGAGGACGTTTTATTTAACTTTTAAACTATTTATTTTCGTGCACATAATCATTTACGTTCCATTTAGGCTAAGTAATTTAAAAAGTATTTGCGCGTTTTGCACCTAGCAGGATAAAAGGTTGTTATGTTGCGGCCATGCGAGCGCCTCACTTTCGCGTACACTAAAACGCCTTTAATGTTTCTGCTGTAACGGTACCTTTGTATCTACGGGACCATGATAATAACAAGCAACGGGCACCTTAGGAAAGCGTTCCCGAAGTAAGAAGAATGCTTATTTAGATCGTTTGACAGATACCTGTGTGGAGATGGTTTCAACTGGACCAGAGGTTAACCGTGGAGTTTGTACCATGAGAATAAATTGAAACTGTGGGAGAAAATAACTTATGAGAATGCCTGTTTGGCTTACAAGTGCGACGTATCGCGTTGTAGCAAATTTCAAATATCACGGAGTAGTATGTTGTGTACAATTTTAAGTATGTTTCAAGCCTACCATCAGATTTCACCTACGATTGAATCGCGACAGCACCTACTTGCATTGACATCAAGCCAGCCGCTGTGCTTACAAGTCTGAGGTTAAGCTAAATAAACTGTATGGTTTAACGGCACGTTATAAGTTACAGGGTTCAATGGAAACATGTCTGGTCGGGAAAATTCATGACGGGAAATATCTAGCGTCGACCAACCGTTGAAAAAGAAAAAAAAGAAGTTTCGGCCCCACTACGGGAAACTTGTTCGCAAAGGGAATGAAGTGGAAGTTGCTTGTTTACGCTTCATGGTTTGACGTAAGGATCGGGTGTATATCGGGGGCAGGTTCATTTACTTGCGGCTCAGCGTGTGTGACGTCGTCTGGATATGAAGGGATTCCAGGTAAAGCCTTGCCATCCCTTTCCTTGCTTTTCCAATTATCTTCGCGCTATCCTAGTCGATGTCATGGCCCGTGAACTTTACGTGTTTAGAAAGTGAGTTTGTTGCCATGTGCTTGCTGTTGACGTCATAGTTTTGCCGTTTCAGTCTTTTTTCCGAAATTGCCCGCTTCACCGATGCACACGTGTTCGCAACTAGCGCAAGGAATCCTGTCCCCGGGCTCTTTTGCGACCTTGCTTTTAACCGTCACCATTGCGTGCCGAAGCTGTACGACGTCAACTTCGAACTTCGTCAATTTCGACGTCAACGTGTGCGACGTCAACGTCGTACGACCGTAAGAGTTGGGACAGGCTTTCGCCTACGCCGGGGACGTATAAAATCGGAATCTTATTCTCTTGTCGCTGGGGCTACTGGGACGCTGGGTGAGCTACGCAATTTTTCATAGTTTTCATAAACGAACTGTGGTAGTCCGAAGGCGATAAGCCATAACGTGTGGTAGCTAGATCAGCCGCTCGGTCCTCAGGGATTAAGGAGAGCTTTTCTGCACGGCGTACAAGTGAGGTGGCCATTGACTTCTCGTAACAGGTCGTGTGTACGGAACTGAGGTTGAGGTACACACCAGTGTACGTGTCCTTTCTGAATATGCTGAACGACATTATATTACCGTCGAGTTTTACTACGGTGTCTAGAAAGACGGCCATCGGATACTTCCTCTGTCGTGAATTGTATAGCCGGTGGCAAGCTAATGAAACGAAAAAAAAAAATGCGCTCAAAGCCGTTTTCATAATCCCGAAGCAATCTTCTACGTACCGGAGGAATATCCTTGGACGTGGTGTGCAGATAGAGAGGGCGTGAGGCACTTGTGACTCCACTGTCAAGTTCGCTGCGGCGACTGAAATTATTTATCAAATTATGGGATTTAATGTGCCAAAAGACGTGGAATCGGTGATGGGTAAACTCAAAACAAAATACACTATACTGATGGGCGACTTCAATGCCAAGGTAGGCAAGAAGCAGGCTGGAGACAACTCAGTGGGGGAATATGGCACAGGCTCTAGGAGTAGCAGGGGAGAGTTATTAGTAGAATTTGCAGAATAGAACAATATGCCGATAATGAATACCTTCTTCCGCGAGTGCGTTACCCGAAAGTGGACGTGGAGGAGCCCAAATGGCGAGACTAGAAATGAAATAGACTTCATACTCTGCGCTAACCCTGGCATCATACAAGACGTGGACGTGCTCGGCAAGGTGCGCTGCAGTGACCATAGGATGGTAAGAACTCGAATTAGCCTAGGCTTGAGGAGGGAACGGAAAAACTGGTACATAAGAAGCCAGTTAATGAGTTAGCGGTAAGAGGGAAACTAGAGGAATTCCGGATCAAGCTACAGAACAGGCATTCGGCTTTAACTCAGGAAGAGGACCTTAGTGTTGAAGCAAGGAACGACAATCTTATGGGCATCATTGAGAGTGTACAAGAGAAGTCGGTGGGAACTCCGTAAGACAGGATACCAGTAAGCTATCGCAGGAGACGAAAGATCTGATCAAGAAACGCCAATGTATGAAAGCCTCTAACCCTACAGCTAGAATAGAACTGGCAGAACTGTCTAAGTTAATGGACGAGCGTAAGACAGCTGACATAAGGAAGTATAATATAGATAGAATTGAACATGCTCTCAGGAACGGAGGAAGCCTAAAAGCAGTGAAGTAGAAACAAGGAATAGGCAAGAATCAGATGTATGCGTTAAGAGACAAAGCCGGCAATATCATTACTAATATGGATGAGATAGTTCAAGTGGCTGAGGAGTTCAATAGAGATTTATACATTACCAGTGGCAGCCATGACGATAATGGAAGAGACAACAGTCTAGATGAATTCGAAATCCCACAGGTAACGCCGGAAGAAGTAAAGAAAACCTTGGGAGCTATGCAAAGGGGGAAGGCAGCTGGGGAGCATCAGGTAACAGCATATTTGTTGAAGGATGGTGGGCAGATTGTTCTAGAGAAACTGGCCACCCTGTATACGCAATCCCTCATGACCTCGAGCGTACCGGAATCTTGGAAGAACGCTAACATAACCCTAATCCACAAAAAAAGGGGACGCCAATGACTTGAAAAATTAGAGCCCAATCAGCTTACTGTCCATTGCCTACAAAGTATTTACTAAGGTAATCGCAAATAGAATAAAGAATACCTTGGACTTCTGTCAATCAAAGGACCAGGCAGGATTCCATAAAGGCTACTCTACAATAGACCATATTCACACTATCAGTCAGGTGAGAGAGAAATGTGCGGAATATAACCAACCCTTAATATAGCTTTCATTGATTACGAAAAAGCGTTTGATTCAGTCGAAACCTCAGCAGTCATGGAGGCATTACGGAATCAGGGTGTAGATGAGCCATATGTAAAAATACTGAAAGATATTTATAGCGGCTCCACAGCCACTGTAGTCCTCCATAAAGAAAGCAACAAAATCCCAATAAAGAAAGGCGTCAGACAGGGAGATACGATCTCTCCAATGCTATTCATAGCCTGTTTACAGCAGGTATTCAGAGACCTGGAGTGGGAAGAATTGGGGATAAAAGTTGATGGAGAATACCTTAGCAACTTGCGATTCGCTTATGATATCGCCTTGCTTAGTAACTCAGGAGACCAATTGCAATGCATGCTCACTGACCTGGCGAGGCAGAGCAGAAGGGTGGGTCTGAAAATTAATCTGCAGAAAACTGAAGTAATGTTTATCAGAAGAATAAGAATGGGATGGGGTGCGTTTGGCAGGCATTCTCAAATCATCAACAGCAGGTTGCCACTATCCCCTCAATAGAAAAGTCTATAACAGCTGTGTCTTACCAGTACTCACTTATGGGGAAGAAACCTGGAGGCTTACAAAAAGGGTTCTGCTTAAATTGAGGACGACGGAACGAGCTATGGAAAGAACAATGATGGGTGTAACGTTAAGGGATAAGAAAAGAGAAGATTGGGTGAGGGAACAAACGCGGGTTTATGACATCTTAATTCAAATTAACAAAAATAAATGGGCATGGGCAGGACATGTAATGAGGAAGGAAGATAACCGATGGTCATTAAGGGTTACGGACTGGATTCCAAGGGAAGCGTAGCAGGAGGCGGTAGAAAGGTGGGCGGATGACATTAAGAAGTTTGCAGAAACAACACGACCACAATTAGTACATAACCGGGGTAGTTGGAGAAGTATGGGAGAGGCCTTTGCCCTGCAGTTGGCGTAACCAGGCTGATGATGATGATCATGACGTGCGAAGACTACTTTCTGATTATGAGGCACGCCGTAGTGGAGGACTCCGGAAATTGCGACCACCTGGGTTTCTTTAACATGCACCTAAATCTAAGTACAGGGCTGTTTTCGCATTTCACTCCCATCGAAATGCGGCTGCCGTGACCTGGATTCGATCCCGCGAGCTCCAGCTCCGGTGACTGAAATCGAAGAACCCATTGCCGTTCCATAGACCAGCTTAAATATCTTCTTGAACATGAAATAGTTATTGCCGAGACAGAACTGCAGTAGTTTGCTGATGTCTTTAGCGTTGATTGGTGTTCTTTCCGGTAGAGTTGGGTGCGATTTGAGAGCACATGTGGAAACCTTGACGGCGAGCTCTGTTCGTGCACTGGTGAAAAGCGATTTTACATCGAACGACACCAGGATTTTGTCGTCATCAAGAACAGTGTTGCGAACTTTTCCACTGAATTCGTACGAGTTCTGTATGTGAAGTCACACTTTTTCCGACCAGAAGGGAGATAATGTGGTGCAGGTAATTTGACAGCTTGTGCAGAGGCGAGCGGGTGAAGTCGACGATTGCGTGCATCGGGATGCCGGATTTGTGGATCTTTAGTAATCCATACAGAGCGGGCGCGGAACGGTTGTTGCACAGAAGGAAAGTATAAAGGTACTTCGGCTGTGAAAGAACAAAGCGGTACATGTCACGTAATAGTTTCTGCAAGTCTTTTTCAAGCTTTGAAGTAGGATCATAGTTCCGGGACGTGTACGCTACTTCTTGCTCGAGCAAACTTTGCATCTTATTTTCATGGTCCCGTTTGTCTAAGACGACCGTGCCGTTTTCCTTGTCTGCGGGGAGTACTACGATGTCCCCATTGTCACACAGTGGTTTTAGAGCCTTTTGTTCTTCGGGCAGCAGAGGATCCGGTTTTCGATGTCGTTGGAGGGCGGCGAGCACGCTGAGGACACGGGCACGCGCTTCGTCGCGGCGGGCCGGCTCGATACTCATGAACGCATTTTGCACGGCGCGCAGTGTGTTTTTTTTTCAGTGTATCTGCATACCTCTACCGTCCAAGAAAACTTTCGTGTCATTGTTAGCTTGGTAAGGAAAAACGTGGGCCGACCCCGAGGTAATTTTAACGCGGGACCAACCCGCGGCGGAGGTGCAGTTCGCCACATACACAGCTTCGCTGGTCGTCCTTCTTCACAGAGTGGAAGGGCACTGAGTTTATTTTTTTGGATCGGGCTCAGGAACCAAGTTGTAGTTGAGACTGGGACTCAACACAGACAGTTCGGCGTCGTCGAGTTTATGTGTAGAAAGCTTGTGCAGCGAGCTGCGGTTAGTAGCCTTGGAAGGATCGTGACGATGAGGATCCTTACGATGAGGAGTATCATTTGAAACTTGGTTTTTTTTTTCGTTGGCGTACGCGTAAACCGGCATGAAATTTGGCGTGCAGCGGCAGGCTTTTATAATCGTCGGGACACTTGCATTCAAATCAGCGGCGTGCAAAGAAAGTCTCCTTTTCAAGTGAGCGAATCCTGTCTCTGCAGTCCGTGATCCTGGCTTGCAGGAGAATTAACGCGTTCAGCTTTGGAAATGATGTGGAGTACAAAGTCCCTTCCTACGGTCCTGCTCAGTGGTAATCAGGAATCACGCCCGTTGCCTTGCAGTTTTGGTTGAATTGAATATGTCCGTTAAATGCTGAAGTGCAGGTTACTAGTGAAATGAAGCGGCGGATCTCGGTGATGGTAGGTTGGACATAACCGTCACGGAGAGCAATGAAATCCAGGGTCTGACGGAAGCCGGTCTGGTCGGGAAAATCCATGGCGGGAAATACCGAGCGCCGACCAATTGTTGAAAAAGCAGAAAGACGTTTGGGCCCCACTACGGGAGCCTTCTTCACGATCTTCGCGTCGATTGTATACGAGGCTTCCGTAGTGGAGCCGAAACGTCCTTCTTTCCTTCTTCAACGATTTTCGGCACTCCATATTTCCCGCAACGTGCCGTTATGGTGATTATTATATAGAAATAGTTTATTATAGTATTTCTCAGTAGTCCAAAGTGAGCTACTGAGAAATGCCAATGTTGATTAAGGGCTCCGGAATAATTGTGGCCAACTGGGGTTTTTTGCCCAAAGCATGGCACACGGACATTGCAGCACCTTAGGAATGCGGCCAGAAATCGCACCCTCGTCCTCAGCTGAGCAACGCCGTATTCCCCACAGTCCCTGGCTGATTTTTTTACGGCAGCCATTAACCACACCTCTGCAATTAAAAAATGCCTCGCATATATTTATTCATCTTTTTGCACCGCCGCAGGTCGCTTCATAGCGACCGCACCAAGCCGTCACGAAGCATCACGCTGTCGCTGCAGACTGGACATTGTAAAACGTGTCCTGACGGCTGATATTTGCGCATTGAGTGCGATGGGGATGTAAGCCATTGTTCAGCCACACAGAATAGCTGGCCAGGGACATTGAACGGCTTACCAGAGAAGTCGCAGAAGCCGCAGATATTAAGGAAATAAGAGATGATTGCGTCAGGTTCCCATTTGTATCCTTGTTAGAAGAAGAAATCCTGCTTATTTCTCGAAGGTGCCTTTACGTGACAATAAACTGCTGGGTTGTTCAGTTAGTGCTATTTTTTATTTTGTTATGCGATGACATAGACATTGATGACTTGCAATAAAACCCTCAATTGTTAGTAACACCATGTTCCAGTCTTTCTGTCACCGTGTGTGTTCCGTTTGCTTTATAGTGTACATATGTGTGAACTTCTGGTGAAATTGAAGTCATAGCGCTGGATTGACAGGAACATGAAAGACGGCAGGACGTGCGCTATCGCGATCACATGCATGTCAATCCAGCGATGTACGACTTCAAGTGATGCAACGAACCAACTAGCCCTAAAATGTGCACTTTTGGGGAAATATGAATTTTAATGTGATTAGCTTTCTTCAGGAACTTGACCCAGTTTGCGGTGCTTGCTGCTGGAGCCTGTCTGGCCGAGCAGAAAAATGGTGCACTAGGTGTGTGCCTGAACAAACGACTTCGGCATTGCATACGTGTGATGCGGGCGGGTGCCAGCCGCCCCAAAATGGACGGCCCAAACGTGACACGAGCGGTGTGCAGTCCTCGTTTACTTGATAGAGCCACGCCCGAAACTCCGCGTCGAGCGTGGCCGCCTGCAGTGGGTATTTGTCACGACGAAGTGGGACTGTAGGGACACAGCGAGATGCAAGCGCTGTCGTTCGGTACTACGGATGGCAGCGAGACTGCCACTTGGTGTGTCGGCTGATGAAGGTTTCGTGATTCGCAGATGTCATGCGGACACAATCATAACAACGCATAAAGCACATATACCAATTACGCACTTATCAAATGAAATATTGCTAATGACATCAACGTGGGCGATCATCTCCCAAGGATAGATGCATCAGCAATGTTTTTGTACAGTGGGCTTGTAAAAGAAATTGGAGTTGATTTTCATTTGGCAGGGCAGTGTTCCATCGTGTAACAGATCCAACTGGTCTATGGCAAACAGCATTCATTCACCAATTTGTGCAACTAAGGTATAAAAAGCATGAAATCAGAGATAATTCTCTCAAACTTTTTCTAATCTTTCAAAGTCATAAGTCGTTGAATTTGCCACATTTTTTCAACATTTTTTTCACACAGAACTAAAGAAATGCGCTGAATAAAGTAATCTTGGTCTTTATGTATGGAGCAAATTTTCTATTTCATATATACATGTTGATCAAATAAAAAAGACGGTAGCTACCTCGTGCCTGACCTCATACGCTTGCGTCAAGGAAAAGCACTCGCCTTTTTTTCGACGCTCGCCTTCGTCTCGAAGGTGTACAGCGAGGTGCCATCAAAGCCGACCGCCGTCATGCTGTCCCGGTGCTCACGCTCGTTGGGCAGCTTGGCGACGCAGTATGCGTAGAACGGTTGAGCGCGGTTGCCTTGGCACGACTCGCCGAACGGGACAGGTTCGGCCACCGCTTCTCGCATGACGTAGCCCATGAAGACCAGCGTCGAGGAGAGCGCCACTTCCAACTCCTTCTCGCCTCTCAGGACAAACTCCAGGAACTTGAACATGTGCTCCTGCGGACAAAAGAAAAATATGCGTGTCTGGCACATGAATGTGTTCACGCTTTCTTCCTGGTTACTTCCCCGAGATCCACGAAACTAATACTAATGGCAGATTGCTTTCTATGAGGATTATTCGCAGTTTTCCACAAAAAGAAAAGAAGCACAGAAAGAATGTTAAATGTGGCCGCTGCTAAAATTCGAAAGTGTTCAAAATTTTTGTGAAGACAATACTGGAAACATAAGTATAGCGTTTATCATAAAGGCAACATACACGCTCGCTAAACGTTAAACAAATATTTTAGTAATAAAATATCACAATACCTATTGAAAATATATTTTCTACAAGAAAAGTTAGTTTAGATATCTGCTAACAATGGAGATCGACACCGGTATGTGAGGTATCTACAAGAGAACGTTTTAAGGAAAGGCCAAAATGAAACAATGCGGGCACCATTTGTCTTTGAACGACCGCGGATTTCTGAGGACATTTGGCCGAATGTCATCCTCTACTGTGCAATTATTCGAAAACTCTTTAACCTCATTGACACATGCACTTGTTTGTCTTTATCGGGCGACACGTTTCACCGCGCTAACAAATGTTATAGCACAGCGCAGGACGGGCCTGCATCTGTCGGAAGTTTCTGGAATGTTATCGATGGTTCTATCCACTGTGTGTGACTGAACCTTGGGCGCGATCGGAGATCTTTTGTTCGATACGTGTTCTGTTCGGTTGCTGGAACGTCACTAAGTGGCAGTATGCAAAATTTGTGACAACGGCGCGGAGAGAGCAGCCAATCAGGAAGCGGTGACCTCCCCGGAAGTTTACTTCCTTTGGTTTGTCGTCTGCTTGCAGACAGTATACTACAAAACGAAATGTTTTCGTCTTCCAAATGAATGAAATCTCTATCTAAAATGTTTCTTTTTCTATAGCTCAAACACGTTTTCAAATAGTAGTACGTGTGACTACTGCAATTTATAACTATTGGTTTCTTTTTGTCGTCCCTAGGTGGTGTCACGCACAGCGAGAAGAAAAAGGAAACAACAGGAAGAGTGGCGCACTTTTCAAGAGGTAGTGACAACATTCCAGTGGCTCGCTGGCACTGATGATGCGGCCGATTTCATTGTACAACCAACGAATTATCTGTTTCGAGAAACAAAAACGACGCCGGAATTCACTTTCTGCCATTTCTTCAAACGCGTTTTGCACCACCACCCGCTCTCCTCCTACTCTAGAAACGCCAGCACAACATCCCAAGTTCCCAACGCAAGCGCCATTTTTTCGAAATAAACTATGGATTGGATCCAAACGTGCCATGCCGCAGCCGCCGGTTGGAGGCAATCCAATCCATTAGACGCGCCACGCGAAGCCGTATGATCGCTCCAAACATCCCAGCTCCCGTCGGGTTCGGCGCCAAGGATACGAAATGCTCGGTGGGAGAAGGATTGACAGAAGCGTGTCGTCACTTTGACGTCACCAAAAACCTGACCGCGACCCGCGGCTGGCGACGTCGGTGCGGAGTAGGCCAATCACGCGCGCCGGTAACCGAACGAACGCGCCGGACAACCATCTCCGATCGCACGCCTTGTGTAGTCTGATTGCTTGTGTGGGCGACGCGAATAATGTAGAACTTTGTGGAAGGCACGCGGGTCCCAGCGATTACTCTGGAACATTCGACGACCGTTGTATAAAACCCGACGCGCTTGACCCGCTGATCAGATTTTCGACGATCGCCAAGTGTGTTCGCTGCTATCGTTGTATTTTGAGTGTAGCCTGCTACTGAGGGCCCGAGTACGCCCAATAAATGCCTCGCCATCATTTGGGCAACAGCAAAATTCCGCCCTTACCTATATGACAGGCAATTCAAAGCGGTCAGCGACCATATCGCGTTATGTTGGCTAGCTAACCTAAAGGTCCCTTATGGACGGCTGGTGCAGTGGAGTCTCAGACTGCAAGAATATGACGTCACGGCAATCTAAAAGCTCGGAGAAAAACACTCTGACGCCGACTGCTTATCACGTGCCCCCATCGACCCCAGCCGCAAGACGACGAGGACGACGACCCCTTCCTTGGAATAATAAGGCCGGAAGACTTAACCAAACAGCAACGAGCAGACCCGGAGCTAAAATGCCTCGTCGACTATTTGGAAGGAAACACCGACGCTAGGGCATTTAGGCGCGGATTGTCTTCGTTCACGCTACAAAACAATCTGCTCGTGAAGAAGAACTTATCACCAGTCTGCGCCAACTGCCTTCTTGTTGCTCTGTCAGAAGTACTGCGTCCAGAAGTACTGCACGCCCTAAATGACGATCCAACCACTGGGCACCTCGGATTCTTCCGGACGCTATCGAGAATACAGGAAAAGTATTACTGGCCGCGTGTGACCGCCGACGTCGCCGGTTACGTCAAGACATGCCGAGAGTGTCAGCTACGCAAGAAAGCACCGACAAGGCCAGCAGGATTATTACAGCCGATCGAACCTCCTTGCCGGCGATTTCAGCAGATCGGGATGGATTTGTTGGGACCCTTTCCGACGTCAACATCCGGAAGTAATTGGATCGTCGTGGCGACGGACTATCTTATCTGCTTTGCCTAAATTAAAGCTCCACTGAAAGGCAGCGCAGCCGAAGTGGTGAAATCTTTTGTCGAAAACATTCTGCTGCGACATGATGCCCCAGAAGTACTCATCATCAACAGAGGAACTGCCTTTACAGCGAAGCTCACCTAAGCCATTCTGCAATGCAGCCAGACATGCCACAAGAGAACTGCCTACCACCCGCAGAAAGATGGTCTCATGGAGCGCTTGCATAAGACCCTCGACGACATGCTAGCAATGGGCTTCGACGTCGAACAAAAGACCTGGGATACCGTTCTGCCGTACGTAACCTTCGCTTACAACACGGTGGTGCAAGAAACAACACGGATCACCCCGTTCAAGCTGATTTACTGCAGGAACCCGACAAGGACGCTCGACGCCATGCTGCAGCACGTCAACGACGAGGAGAATCTGGACGTCATTATCTATCTCCTGCGCGCCGAAGAAGCCCGACAGTTCGCCCGCCTACGGTTGAAGAACCAGCAGCGTACCGGCAGCCGACACCACAAACTCCGCCCGGCAACCTTGTTTGGGTTTGGAAGCCGATACGCCGACGAGGACTGCGTGAGAAACTATTGAGACGCTATTCAGACCCTACAAGGTCATCGGACGTATTGGGGCACTGGACTACGGGGTCGTGCCGACGGCATTTCGCATTCACAGCGACGCCGCGCACGATGTCGAGTGGTCCGCGTGGTGCGTCTTAAATCATTTTACGCACGCTGAGGAACTTCATTATTTTGTTTCTTTGCCACGGGTGCTTTTGTTTATTAATTTCGTTTATTTCCAGCATCGGGTCGATGCTTTTCAGGAGAGGGGTATTGACACGTGTACTTGTCTTTATCGGGCGGCACGCCTAACAAATGTTATCGCACAGCGCAGGACGCGCTTGCATGTATCGGAAGTTTCTGGAATGTAATCGATGGTTCCATCCTCTGTCTGTGAGTGACAGAACCTTGTGCAATCTGATTGCATCTGTGCGGGACGCGAATAATGTCGAATTCTGCGGAAGGCACGCGGATCCTTGAGATTACTCTGGAACATTCGACGACCGTTGTATAAAAGCCGATGCGCTCGGCCCGCTGATCAGATTTACAACGATCGCCGAGTGTATTCGCTGCTATCGTTGTTCTTGGAGTGTAGCCTGATATTCTGGCAACAAGTTCGCCCAATAGAACGTTTCATTATTTACAGCTTTGCTGCCGTCTTCACCGTCAACGATATACGTGACAATAGTATTACGATATCATCGAGCGATGCTCAAGGGACGAGCCCCCGTGAGAACGACGCCGAAGTGGGTCAGTGCCCTTGGCCGAGCAAGTCTCGGCCTGGCGATCTGGCGCGTCGAGTATTAAAACCGTTCTGCGAATAAGTAGCATTTTGCAAGCAGAAGTGCTAGTGTTTTGTAGGCTGTATTTTTGTCGTCATTCTGCAAGGACTTGCTGCTGACCGTTAGCTGCGATTTTTTCTATTTTCTTTTGAACGGTACGCTGCACGCAACAAGGATAACATCGAACAGAAAGCGGCCACTATTGATTGTTTAATAAAAGGGAGTTGTAAGAACAGTGAATATTGTTCGCGCTTGCGTCAAGATAATTCACACATCATAAAGTTTTTCTTTCAGTTCCTGTTTCAGGCACCGAACGAACCTTATCTTTACAGAATATAGACACGGACGTGTCACAGAGTCTTCCATGCTTTTGCGCAGAAATCCGGCACGTGAACCTTGGTTTTAGTGTAGGAGCTCCATTGGTAAAAGAACATCAAATCACATCTTTGTAGCGGCACCAAAATGTCGCGGAGACAGCCGAATCACTCAGAACGGTATAATATATGCTAAGCCTAAGGAATATTTTTAATAACCATCGTTTTCTGAAAGAACGAAAGATTGAGAGCCGTTATGTTCGAAAACTCTACCTGTGACAGAATGGCTAAAGTATGAGAAATTGTTCAGAAAGTGACGTCAGACTGCCGTTTAGGCACTGCAGATTCGGTGCGAAATTCAAGAACGTTTGGCGTTCTCTTTTTCCAATAATTAGTCGATGTTCTCTCAGCACATTATTTGTCTACAACATTATTGCAGAGAAAAAGGCTCTTCTGAGCATCTTCAATGCACGGCAGTGGGCAACTATCTTTCATCGTGGTCTTGTCTAACCGCCGAAAATCTACACAGAAGCCTATGCAACCGCCTTTCTTTGTGACAAGTGCTGCGGGAACCGCTCATGTGCTCTCTGGTGGTTTAATAACGCCTTGACCGAGATTGTCGTCGGTCTCGAATGACGCGCTGTTCCGTAGCGAATACGCGATAGGTATGTTTGCGCAGCGGCGAGTGGGAGCCAGTGTGGTGCTCCACTGAGGAAGTTTGTGCGACGCCGAAAGAAGTTCTGCAAAAGGGTGCGAGGTGCTCGTCGATGAATGGGTTGAGCATATACGTAGACATTGTGTAAGGAGGGGAAAGGGCACTCAGGTTAATTAATTATGGGGTTTCACGTGCCCAAACCACGATCTGATCATAAGGCGCGCTGTAGTAAGGGACTCCGGAGATTTGGCCCGCATGGGGTTCTTCAACGTGCACGTTAATCTAAGTACACGGGTGTTTTATGATTTCGCCCCCGTCGAAATGCGGGCGCCGTGGCCGGGATTCTATCCTGGGACCTCATGCTTAGCAGCGCAACAACATAGCCCCTAAGCAACCACGGCGGGTGAAGGGCGCACAAGTCGAGGGCGCTCAAGTTGATAACCGAGGTTGGAATGCAGTTAAGGATGGAAATGTCTCCTTTGAACGAGGCTATAAGCGGCGCACAACGAGGGGCCACCAAGTATGGTGCATTAGTGGAAGTCGGAATATCGGAGTGTCAAGTGCTCCTGAGCAGCGCCGGTAAATCGTTCTGTTTAAGCACAACACGCACACACCATCATCGAAAATAACTATTGGATGGCTTAACAGTGAGCCTTCTTTGTTACCTAAAACCGCATAGCTGATTAATTTGTTGCGAACTAGCAGGCGCTCATTTGAAAACTTCTAATTATTGAAGGAAGTGTATCTCATATCATCGTTTGAAGTAAATGGACAATGCTCAGGCGAATACAATTTCGCGCGTTAAGCCGCAAAATACGTCAGCTATAGAGACATGAATATATCACAGTCACCCAAAAAGTTAGTTACCGTTATTTACACAGAAAGCAATTTTCTCCGTTCATTAGTTTACACAGCAGCCGTAAGCGCTGATACAGAGTGTGGGGTCTAATCAGTTACGATCATGCCATGCGCTACAAGCCACACCTGCACATTGTTTGGAAATGTTTTTTTTTTCGTAGCCAGGTCCTTCTGTTTCTTTTTTCTCGTTTCTGTTCTCTCCAATAGAAACAATGGGCAACCTACTGCAATAATCACGGCTAAGCGAAGCAGCAGTCACCATGTCTTAAGTGTAAAACAGACACCAGGAGTTTTATGAACGCAGAAGTAGGGGGAGAGCTCAGCCTCGTCGCGGAAGCCGAACTGCGTCTCGCGATCTTCTAGATTCCCCCGCTCTTTATATACTGAAGGAAACGTGCAAACGAAAATGCCCTCATTCGCCAATGCTTATGCACATCGGCAACTGCTGATCGAACGGATGGCCCCGCTGCTGCTGGGCACGTTCACCGTGGCGAACAGTACAAGTTTTTGTTAATCCTGGCGTCGCCGGCGTAACGTTTTGGATTTGGCTGACCACTGCCTTGCACGCTCGGAATGCCTGACTATACCTGTGCTTTAACAGTGACTCAACACAGGGGAAGCGTGCTTGCACTTCTCCGAAAATCTAGCAGTGCACAAGTACTTCGCCTCCGCGACCAGGGGGTCCCTTAATACATCGGTGATCTTCATCAGAAGCTCGCGTGGGCCCACATTCAGGTCCGAGGTTTCTCCAGATATTGTGGCCACTTTAGCGTCATGACCCGCTGTACCTTGCGTATGTCAACGAAAATTATTCTTCGCATCCACTGCCCGCTTCCCTTCCATAAAACAGCGCAAAAAGACATTAGATTGGAAGAAAATAATCAAAGACAGCTGTAGCGGAGACGCAGAGGCCTCAGTGCATCCGCCGTGGTGTACAGTCTATAGCGAGACTTCGCAGCGGCTCTTGACGTTCATTTAGGTTGCGAATCACGTCCATGGACAAGATAAAACACTATTTCTAGTGAAAAAGAAGGAATTATGACTGTAAGATAAAGTACGTTGCGCGGAGGCATACAAAAAATTCGCCGACGTTTACTGTACTCCTTAATACGAACGCTTAGCGCAGCTTTATATGTGTTTCTATTTCGCAGTATATTGGCTGGCGCGGACATTGTCTTGTGCAGCTACCTTGCTAATCGGGATATCGCGAGATGCGGCGCGTGGGCGACGCGTGGGAGCGATTCAGAGCAGCAGCCGCAAGCAGATCTCCGCTCATACAGCGCTTTGATTCCATACACAAGAGAGAGAGAGAGAGAAAAACATTTATTCGGACCATCGAGGTGGTTGCTCTTGAGGTCGAGCGGGTGGTGTCCTCATTCCAGGACTCCACTGGCCATGGCTGCTCGACGTACTTGCTGGACGAGAGCTTCTTGTCCCGCCAGGGTATCGCCGGTCAGCTGTACCTCCCACCGCTCAAATGACGTGCTAGGAGTCTTTAAGTGTTGAGGTTTGCCCTCGCACCCCCACGAGATGTGAAAGAGTGTAGGGCGTGTGTCGCCGCACGAGGGGCAGATGCCGCGATATGTATGTGGGAACATTTTACTGTATCTGTGTAGGTTTGGAAATGTGTTGGTCTGTATAAGTCGGAGAGCTACGGCATCTTCAGTGCTGAACTTTTTGTGAGGCGGAAGATAAATCCTGCGGTTGAGTCGCTGGATCTCGAGTCGGTCGCAGTGATTGGATGGCAGGGGCATGAAGGTAAAGGGTGGGGATTGATCATACGATTGGTCTTGCCCCGCTCGGTTGATTAGCGCTCGAGCTAGGGCGTTCGCCCTTTCGTTCCCCTCCAGGCCCGCGTGAACCGGCGTCCACGTGATTTGATGGTATTCTTGCAGCCTCGGGCCTAGAATCTGAGCCGCCAGCAGCGGTGTTCGTCCGTTCGTAAAGTTACGGCAGGCCTGTTGCGAGTCGGTAACGACATGGACTTCCCTGCCTTCCCCGTCTTCTTGCTTTATTACCAGCGCCGCGGCTATGGTCTCAGCCGCAGCTGGGGTCTCTGCCCTTACGCAGGTCGCGAGGGTCAAGGAGTTGTCTCTCCCGTTCACGGCGGCTGCCGCGAAGAGGCCCCCTACAGGGTACGCCGCCACGTCCACGTACGTTACGTACGGGTCACCCTTGAATTGTCGGCGCTTTCTGTCGACGCGAGCCTTGCGTCGTCCTTCATGGAGTTCATGACTCATGTGCTTCGGTATCGGGTTCGCCTTGATCTTGCCTCTGACCTCTGGCGGGAGTGATCGTTGCCCATCGAGGGCACGGAGCTCCGTTGCCGTTCCGGTCCGGTGGAGGATGGCTATGCCCGCCGCCGTGTTCTGTAGTCTGGCCTTTTGCGAAGCCATAACCGCGTCCGACAGCTCAGCGAAGGTGTTGTGGATCCCGAGGGCCGCTAACTTCTCGTTTGAGGTGGTGACAGGGAGACCAAAAAACATGTTAACACACCTAACGGTGTAAATCAGTTTGTCACCAGACGGACACCCTAAGCGTGCTGTCACCTACACGCTACTATTGGCGCGCAAGTATAGCACCCTATAGGAAGGGTGTCCAGGAAAATAAACTTAGGGTGTAAGGGTGCTAGTCCACATTAACATCCACCTACTGGGTGTTGGAAGGGTGTGCACCCTTCTGTTTCTGGTGTGCATGGAATGCAGATTCGGCCGTACACGCGTTCAGTTACCATATACTATGTGCAGCGATTCACGCGTAACTCTCGTGTGGGCCAGAAGGTTCAAGTTCGGCTACCAAACCCACCGTCCGACAGCCGGACTGGAAGCTTCGATGGGCATACACGACCCCTATACGTGTGGATCACATTAAACATTAGTAATTGATGTTGTGTACTGCAAAATCTCTCTTCGCTGCTCAAATACAACCTAGCAAATTTGATACTTTTGAGCATGTATGTTAACAGCAACGATTATTACGATTTCCAGATAACATGCGACACAGACTGGCAAGACAGATGTTGCATTTTGAAAAAAAAAATGTAGATATATTTATTGCATGCTACAATACAGAGTACAAAATATACACAAATCACATGAAGCACATCGGTAAGTACAAGAACATTTACATTTCCCACAAACCTATTTAAATATACATTTATTGATCAAATCTGTCCTTATTAGAGGAGAAACTATACATAGCAGCACTGAATGATCCTGAGTGGACCTCGCAGTGTTTTGGGCCACTTAGAAGGAGAAATTTTGAGTAGTAAACTGCAATGAACGAAAATTCAAGTTTTGATGCCTGGAAAAATATGGGATATTGCAAAACTCAATTAGGGAAATAAATGAAATGCAGAGCAAGCACATGACAAGACACACACCAGTTATATTATACACCAATGTCATGGCAAAGCCTTATGAAAAGCTCCTTTGGAAAGTCGACGTAAGGCATAACTGGCCAACATTTTTGATAGAGTGAAACAATACTTTCCAAGCATAAACGTGCTTTTAATAAGGTCCAAGCCTGGAGCATTATTCCAAATTTTCGCTTTCCAAAAAGATTACTTGAGCAAGAAAATTATCTAGAATATTGTAGTGCCTAAATCGTTCATTTTTCTTATGTGGAACGGGAGTTCGCTGGGATAAAAGTGCTGTGCAGCAGACTTTCTAATTCCAATTCCAGTTTCCATAAATTTTTTTTGTAACACGAAGGCAGTTGTCTGTTACACGATATGTTGTTCAAAAATGGATTCTTTTCTTACTATAGAACGAAAGACTGAATATTCCACATTCACTACTGTTTGGTGCGAAGTGCAGTATTATTGGAAGCGTGATAAAAAAAACACTGCTCACTAAAGTATATTGCTGAGAACAGAAGTTGGATGAAGTGTCTTAAAATACATTGTAAATTTCTAAATTATTTGCACTTAGGTGCGGCAATGCAAGATTACGGTTTGCTGTAGCATGTGAGTATGCCAATGAGCAAATATGGTTTATTGTAGCAGCCATACTTTGTTTAGTAAAACACTGGCACAGGCAGTCATGCATAAGTTGAAATTAAATATCACACTGTTAACACTTGCCAGCAAGAAATGGTTATATCTAACAGTATAAATATTCTTAACATTGTATATTCATCATGATCACCAGCCTGCTTACGCCCACTGCAGGGCTAAGGCCTCTCCCATACTTCTCCAACTACCCCGGTCATGCGCTAATTGTAGCCATTGTGTCCCTGCAAACTTCTTAATCTCATCCGCCCACCTAACTTTCTGCCGCCCCCTGCTACGCTTCCCTTCCCTTGGAATCTAGTCCGTAACCCTTAATGACCTTCGGTTATCTTCCCTCCTCATTACATGTCCTGCCCATGCCCATTTCTTTTTCGTGATTTCAACTAAGATGTCATTAACTCGCGTTTGTTCCCTCATCCAATCTGCTCTTTTCTTATCCCTTAACGTTACATCCATCATTCTTCTTTCCATAGCTCATTGCGTCGTCCTCAATTTAAGTAGAACCCTTTTCGTAAGCCTCCAGGTTTCTGCCCCGTAGGTGTGCACTGGTAAGACACAGTTATTATACACTTTTCTCTTGAGGGATAATGGCAACCTGCTGTTCATGATCTGAGAATGCCTGCCAAACGCACCCCAGCCCATTCTTATTCTTCTGATTATTTCCGTCTCATGATCCGGATCCGCCGTCACTACCTGCCCTAAGTATATGTATTCCCTTACCACTTCCAGTGCCTCGCTGCCTATCGTAAATTGCTGTTCTCTTCCGAGGCTGTTAAACATTGCTTTAGTTTTCTGCAGATTAATTTTTAGACCCGCTCTTCTGCTTTGCCTCTCCAGGTCAGTGAGCATGCATTGCAAATTGTCCCCTGAGTTACTAAGCAAGACATTATCATCAGCGAATCGCAAGTTACTAACGTATTCTCCATTAACTCACATCCCCAATTCTTCCCAATTCAGGTCTCTGAATACCTCCTGTAAACACGCTGTGAATAGCATTGGAGAGATCGTATCTCCCTGTCTGACGCCTTTCTTTATTAGGATTGATTTATTGTGTATATTGCTTGATTCAAAACTAGAAAATGCAAATACGGTACACACTTGAGCTGCAAAAATGCAATTGGTGCAGCAAATGGCGTTGAGGTTTCATAAAGAAAAAACTACTGCTCATGGCTAACTGCGAAGTGCAGGGACTCCATGCTCTGAACATCTTGACCAATAAATGCAGCGCATGGCTATATTGAACTCTTGCATCCTGCATTAGCTCATTAAGAGCATAATCATGAGAGCTCAGTCTGTGCAATCACGCATGTACACTGCGGAAAAATTGATAAGGCAAGAAACTCTTGAAAACAACAACCTTAATTAGTGCGACCGGGCACAATGCACAGCTTATGTAACTGGGCCACACAAATTAAAGGTAGGAGAAATTTATATTTTGTAAATTTAGAATTGTATCTTGCCGGGAACACTAAACCACTGTCATTGGGAATACAGAATGGCACTTAAAGCAACAAAACCAAATAAATATGCAGTAGCCTTGTCACCACAGATAGTAAGAGTGAATAAAATATAAAGACAATACCAACCTCTCTCAAGAGCAGACATTTCTCCAGGAGCGTGTATGTGACCTTAGTATAAAATTGACATTATGAAATCTGTGATATATATGTGCATGAAACTTATAAGCACTGCAGCCGACAACCTTACGGGACATATCGCATTAATATACACAAGATATGAAAAAAAAATTAACATATCATTATTACACTAGGAGACAAAGAGTGCCGTTTTGCAGAGAGAATGCACATAAAATGGAAAAAAACCCAACTGGAATTACTCACCTGCCCTGCAATACATGCATCCATCCCAACAACCTCCAACTCTCCAATGCAGTGTATCAGGCCCTTTCTGTATCCTTAAATTGATTCTTGTGTATTGCTTATTTACTAATTCAGTAAGAATTGGCATTTCGGCGCACTTTCCTGAAAAATTTAGCATGCGTTGTGGTATATTTTCCTTCGAGCACGCCCATTCTTTCAATGAGTTAGCTTGGCAATACGCTGACAAGTAGTATTCCCTTATTTAAACCTATGACCCTTCCTCATGCTCCCAATTTCGACTTAATGCGCTAAACAGTGATGTCGCTCCTACGCAGTTTATGTTGGTCTCCGACCTTATACATATACATGGTGCCTCCTTGCTGCATCCTCTCAATTGGAATTTATTGTCTCCTAAAACCGTCTTCTTTACTGCCCAACACACATTACACGTTTCGCCCTCACTGTGGAGGGGGGATTATATATAAGCGTTCAAATATTCAATGGACTGCAGAGCCACAACCATTCCTTATCCTGTCTTGCCACTAGCCGCATGAGTGGCGATGGTTGCACATTGGCTCTCTCGCTTCAAACTACGTTTTGTCACCTGGAAAATGACTACAAGGAATGCATTTGATTGAGCAAGTGCTCCTGTGCATCTGTTCTTTTTCACTTGTGTTATAATGGCTAGATTCAACACGGTCATGACCGAAAACTGTCAAGCACCAACCAATACTTTGTGTAGTTTCAAAATCACGAAACATTTATGGTTCAAGACTTGTCCCAAATTATGCACGAGACAGACTTTCACGATGCAAACGAGCAAAGGTTGTGCTTAGAGACAATGATAGCTCTGCTATTTGCTGCAAATCTGTGTGAAATGAAATATGCTTAAAATTTTCATGAGCAATTAGCTCAGTACAAGAAATAGGCGTATTGCCTGCTGAAACGCTTTTTAACGTTCACGACAGGACTTGGTTTCTTGTAATTTCTCGAATTCGCCTTTATCCTAGATTGAAATCCAACGCCTTGTGATTTTGATACTGCATTCAAATTAAAAAGAGCTCACATTTTGAGGTTGTGAGAATTATATGGGAATAAATTAAAGGTAGGAGAGTTTGATGCAATGAGCAAATAACAAGCTCATTGCAGAAGGTAAACAAATATTCCTTTCCTGCAAATAAATTGGTAGCAGGAAGGTCATATGAAATTAGCTCTGAAAGCACATTACAGAATATGGTGCTGCAATGCCCCAATCTATGAATATTCTCGCACAAAGGAAAATCCTCATAAAAGGCCATCAAGAAATTGCAAGTGCATACTTTGGATCAGCAGTCATACCTGTAGTGTGCACTGTAGCATCGACAAAATTTAAAACCCCACACAACTGCACATGGTATAAAGCTTAGTCCACCGAGGAGCCTCACAGTTTTAAATTAAAACTTGACTCATTATATTAAACTACAAGCCTATATCTACTTACAATGTTCTCTTCAGAACTGCATCGAACACGACATCAACCATCTGTCTGAAGGCAAACGCAAGTGGCTTGCTCTTGATTGAGTGCACTAAGGCTGGGAATTGTGAAACTGCTGCTATCATCTGGATGACCTGCGAGAAACTACGCTTTAGGTTCAAGATAAACGAATGCTATTAGAACAAAAGGCAAGACCACTGGCAATGAGCTTTGTTTTGGCTTGCACGAGAAAAGCCATAATATGGACTTTGGGCTGGTTACTGAAAAAGAAGCAAGCCTCCTTCCAGATATTGCATTCATGCATTGAAATTTTCACACGCCTGCATGTTTGTATGCTCATATGCTACTGTAATCACTGCCGGCATGCCTTGGATAGTTTATTATTTCAATATCCTTGCAAATTCTTGGCAAATAGCACCAGTGAGTAAAAAAAACTCAGCGGTAATTTGGCGGAAAATTCGAGAGAAATCCGTTAGCATTACATTGGAACACTTATGAAACACTATGGAACAATATGAAACTGCTGTGACGGTACAGTGTCGCGCATCACTTGCGGTCGCTTTTCATTAGGCAGGCCGCGTACATTGCGCTGCACCGAACCACGGCCGGACTGAATGCAGCAGCGCCCGCTCTCTCTTTGCGGCCTGCACAATGGGCGTAGTTGCCGCCTGCGGCCGCAGCTTGCAGGCGGCGCTGCCGCCCTGCCCCTCCTCCAAGGTATTTAAATACTTATACAGAAAGAGCATTGACTCACAATGGCGGAACAGAACTAGGAAGCTAGGCAGTAAGTATGCTAGACACGAGGGCGGAGTAAGACAGAACATTAAACGACAGGTAAAAATTGGATAAATTCAATGCAAATGACGCATAGTGTTGAACTATGTCGATACTGGAAACAGCAGATCAGGAAGGAAGCGTTTTATGATAACTCAAGAGGCAGTGCCCTACTCTTTGAAGCTAGGTCAGGATGTCTTAGCACGCGCAGCTATAAAAAGAAATTTAACGAAGAAGACACATGTACTGTGTTTGGGAAATCATCATCATCATCATTTATTAACCCTTAAGGACCCTTAACAGGGCATTACATAAGGGGGGGACAGTATTGAAATAACATACAAAGGAGCGAATGCTATATAACAATGAATCAACTAGGTTACAAGTACAGAGTGCGCACACACACAAGAAAGATACAGTAAAGAGCAGTGGAAAACAAGGCAAAAAAGGTAAAACACATCCTTCCATAGAAGGATGGGATGGAACAAGTAATTACGAATAAGCTAACAAACAAAGATATACTTTGTAATAAAAGATTGACACCCAAACGGACATTGAAATACAAGACAAAGTATACAAAGCATAATGTAAATCAGTTGCACAACGCCTGTATCGCAAAATGGTGTGAGAAAACAAAAATGCGCAGTTCAAATTATTTAACAGAAAGCTCAGTTAAGGACTGCCTGAATTTTTCTGGATTTCTCTCAATAGCAAGTGCATCGGGAAGGCAATTCCAGTCTTCAATGGCTGCGGGAAGAAACGATTTCTTTAATGCAACAGTCGAACCATGAAGGCGTTGGACGCTGTTGGAGTTGAACAGGCGGCGAGAAGTTCGAGCGGGTGGCAGTAACAGTGTACCATGCAGGTTAGAAAAGTTGTGATATAGCTTATGGAACAGGCTGAGACGTGAGATTCTGCGTCTTACTGCTAAAGGGGGCAGTTCAAGAGTTGATTTAATGTGGGTTACACTGACGTGTGTATTATATCTTGATGAAATAAATCGGGCAGCATGATTTTGGACCGACTCGAGAGAGGTAATTAAATAATCTTGGTAAGGGCTCCACATGGGAAAGGCATATTCGAGTTTGCTCCTAACGAAGGTTTCGTAGGCTATTTTTCCGATTTCCAGCGGGGGGGGGGGGGGGGGGGGACCGACGTAGTGTTCTTTTTAAGTAACCTAGCGACTTTGAGGTATCAGTTACAACATTCGAGATATGCTCTGACCATGTCAGTTTACTGTTAATGAGGACGCCTAGATATCGGTAAGAGCTAGCATGTGATAAAGCTGTCGAATTAAGGGAATACTGAAAAATCAGATTAGTTTTTTTCACGTGATACAACCATGCATTTGCACTTTGAGGTATTAGGCTCCATCAACCAGCGCGAGCACCACGTTTGGATTAGGCTTAGGTCGCGTTGTAGTAATGGTTGATCACTACTGTTTGAGATTCGACGATATACAATGCAATCATCAGCAAAGAGACGAATAGACGACGTTATTCTAGATGGCAAGTCATTTATGAAGATAAGTAAGAGAAGCGGGCCAAGAACTGATCCCTGAGGGACGCCGGATACTACTTGTGCTGCTGTTGAAAGCTTACCGCTAATGACTGAACTGAGACCGTGCTGTTAGAAAGCTTTTGATCCATGACAAGGTAAGCGGGTCAAGTTTAAGACAACTGAGTTTGGCCATGACACGACGATGAGCAACACGATCAAATGCCTTTGAAAAATCGATGTAAATGACGTCGGTCTGAAAAGACGAATCCAAGTTCAAGTGAATGTCTGTAGTGAATTCGAATAATTGTGTTTCACATGATAACCCGGTGCTAAAGCCGTGCTCCTTGAGGAAAAAGAAAGAATTATTATCTAGATGACTGGCGACGTGGGAATATATGATGTGTTCGATTAGTTTGCATGCAACGCATGTCAGCGATACGGTCGATACTTTGACGGGTCAGAGCGGTTGCCCTTTTTGAAAACCGGGGTTACTTTCGCAGTCTTCAAGTCGTGCGGAATCTCACCTTCCAAAAGGGACTGCGCAAAAACTATCTGCAAGATGCGACTCAACATGTCCTTAGTACTTTTAAGGAACTTTGCAGGAATATTGTCGGGTCCCGGAGCACTCGAAATTTTTAATTTGTTAATGAGGCACGAAATACCTTCAGCTGTTATAACAACTAGCGGCATTGCACCAAAATTTGGTCTAGGCAGCGCCGGTACATCATGAACAGGTTCGGAGGTGAAAACAGACGAGAAATAGGAGTTCATGACATTAGCCCACTGATCAAGTGGAACGTCAGAGCCGTCTGGATAAACAAGCGCAACGTTATGGGATTGATTCTCTTATTTTAAGATGCTCCAAAATTTATTAGGGTTAACACTAATGATATTTTTTAGATCCTCATGATGAAATTTGTGTTTCAAGTGCCTCAAAAGACGGGCATATTCGCGCAGGCAATCCGAGTATTTCTTCCATTTAGATGCTGAGTACGATTTCTGAGCGACACGACACAATCTTTTTTTCTTGCGCGATAGTCTTTTTAGCGAGTTAGAATACCACGGCTGGCCTGCATCGCCTCGAAAGCGAATCAGAGGGGCGGGTTTGTCAATTAAATGTTGAATTGGCTGTTTGAACAGCAACCAGTTATCGTTAACTGATCGGGAAGAAGCAGATTGACGAAAACATTCATAGAAAGATTCTAGTTCGGAGTTAATCGCAGAAAAGTTGGCCTTGTTGTAGCCCCTGATATATTTATTTATTGGCTTTTTTTAATGAAAAAAGATAGGTGGAAAGTTACGGCTTTGTGATCACTTAGTTCCATTGGAAGGGACACTGATGAAATTAAGTCAGAGTTTGAAACCAAAACAAGATCCAGTATGTTAGAGCCGCGAGTGGAGAGTCTGAGTAAGGTTGAATAATAGGGTTAACTGAAGGAAGTCTTTGGATAATCGTGAGGATGCGGTTGAGTTCTTCCAGTCGATGTCAGGGAAGTTGAAATCACCACAAAGGATGTAATTGGCCTTGGGGAACGGGGAAGTAAAATGAACTAGAACCGAGTGTAAGTCATTAGTGAAGGTGTGGTCACAGTCCGGAGGGAGATAACATGCTATAAGTATGTTTGTACATGTTTTGAGGGACAGTTTAACGCAGACAATCTTTAGACAGCAGTTAATCGCAACGGAACATGAGGATATATTGGATCGAACGAAGATCAATACACCACCGCCCCTGCGTGAAGTCCTATCGTATCTATAAGTAGTAAATGAGGTGGCATCCTGCACTAGTTCGTCGGTTTTTATGTCCGGAGTTAGCCATGATTCTGTAAAGACGGCAAAGTCGGTTTCACTATCCTGAAGAAGAGCTTCCACGATAACCTTTTTTGGTAAGTAACTACGGACGTTCGAAAGCACACCCTGCATAAGGTGATAAGTTGCTTCAAAGACAGGAGTGGGAGAGTCAAGGGCGAAGGATGAAAACAGGTGAGTGCAAGCACGTGTTGGTGGCTAGGATTTGAATTCGATAACACAGACAGTCTCAGCATTGTAAACAAAACGCTTATTGAATATGATATGTTTATCGAACCTTATCTTAAAAGGAAGGCTTTTCTCCTGCGCGTAAAGGTAAAGTTTTTTCCTAGCCAGGCGCACACGTGCAGAATAATCTTCGCGTATAGCAAACGATGTGCCTTTTAACTTCTCGCCACAGGAGAGAATTTGGGATTTGTCTTTAAACCATGCAAACTTCACGATAATAGGGCGGTTCTTCTTTTCTTGGAATTGACCTAGTCTATGGGCCCGTTCAATGTTATTAGTATCGACTGATACGTCCAGTTTGTCACGGCAGAATGAAATAATCTGGTCCGCAGACTGCTACCGAGACTCGCCAACCACGTCACGGAGACCTAAAAAGACGAAGTTACAACGCCGAAGTCTATTCTCCGAGTGGTCGCATTTTTAACGCGATAGCGTTAAGGAGCTCGTGTCGCAGAAAAGCCGGTGTCATCGGCGTCGGCGTCCGCGGCGTTGGCCGTGAGCGATAAATCACGGCAGGCACTTCATAAATAAAAAGCAACTTCCAAGATGGGCTGGGTGGGAATCGAAACAGGGTCTCCGGAGTGTGAGACGGAGACGCTACCACTCAGCCACGAGTTCGACGCTTGAAAGCGGTACAAACGCGCTTCTAGTGAACGCGGTGTTGCCTTAAAAACGTGCCGTAGAAACTTATACTGCGGTGTATATCGGTAATTATGAGCATGTAACTTACAGAAGTCGCATTTACACGAGTAGCGAAGTAAGTTTCCGCTACATTTCTTCTGCGCTTACCGCACACGCAGAGCCATCTTGCGGCAAACACAGAAGACCCGCTCCTCTCAATGTACGGCACTGCCCCGACAGGTGGCGCGCCATGCGCGCATTGGGGCTGTGCGCGGACCGGTGCCAGGCGCGTCGCGGCTCCGACTCCCTCTCCCCTGACCGCCGTGCTCCCACGCGGGTTGCAGAATCAAGCGCCGTTCCTTTCTTTAGATCACCATCTATCTATCTCTCTGCCCGTGCCGATCACGACGTTTGGCTGGCGTAGATCGTTTCCCCCTCCGAGACACCGAGTTCTTTGGTTCGTTCCGTTTGCTCAGGCGCACGTTTCGTTGCCGCGCCGAACGCTGCGTTGCTCGACGCTCTCTGTGTGATAGGTGGCCGCAAAGTCCGATGCGGGGCGCCTCGTAAGTGATCCCTGCGCCGTAGCGCATTGTCTTACACCCTTTGGCGGGTCGATGGGAACGCTGTCGCGTTCCACTCTTGAAGGCGAAGCTTAAGCGTCCTCCAATTTTTTAGTTAACGCTTGCACTTCCGAGGAAAGCTTGGAAATAACAGAACCAGCCCCAGTGCCATGGATTGAATGGCAAGCTTTATATGCTTCAACGGTTTGCTCCAACTTGTCGACGCGGGCGGCAAGGCGTCCAACTAAGCTATCTGTATTTGACTGCGCAGCACGTTTAACACGAGTGCACTCAGGACGGAATTCTGGGTCATTTTGAGGCGCGAAATAGCGTTATAGATTGTTTCGAGGGTGGGAGCAGCGTTAACGTCACCGTGATCAGGACCGGGGTTTACTTCAATGTCTCCAGATAACATAAGCAATAAGCACACCAACATGAGCATTAATAGCAACTGAACACAATAGCTCGCCAAATACGCCAACGGTCAAGCATGTGGGGGGGCACGACTCCGCAAACAAGAAGCGATCGCTAGATCAACAGCAAGATGCATGTGGCAGGTAAATGACCTGCACGAAAAAGGGCATTTGCGTGACCGTGTTTCTTGCGGTGAGGTGCCCCAAAGTGGCGTCCGGTGAGAGCGGTATTTGTAGATACGGGTTTGCTCCCACGCTGACTGTTCCTTGTGGCCAGGTGAAAGAGCGGTTCACGGCTGTCGTTGGCGGTAGCAGTAAAACTGCGCAGTGAAGATTTTCGCCAACTTGAAGTTCTTGTGGCAGCTCGTAGATGCCGTCCTCGATGAAGACACCGGCAGCATCAGCAAGGGCTGAGGCCGCAGTGGCCTAAAGAAGGGCAGCCTGCACGAAAAAGAGCATTTGCGTGACCGTGTTCCTTGCGGTGATGTGCCCCAAACTGGCGTCCGGCGAGGGCGGTATTTGTAGATACGGGTTTGCTCCCGCACTGATTGTTCCTTGTGGCCAGGCGAAAGAGGGGTTGACGGCTGTCGTTGGCGGTAGCAGTAAAACTGCGCAGTGAAGATTTTCGCCAACTTGAAGTTCTTGTGGCAGCTCGTAGATGCCGTCCTCGATGAAGACACCGGCAGCATCAGCAAGGGCTGAGGCCGCAGTGGCCTAAAGAAGGGCAGCCTGCACGAAAAAGGGCATTTGCGTGACCGTGTTCCTTGCGGTGAGGTGCCCCAAACTGGCGTCCGGCGAGGGCGGTATTTGTAGATACGGGTTTCCTCCCGCGCTGATTGTTCCTTGTGGCCAGGCGAAAGAGGGGTTGACGGCTGTCGTTGGCGGTAGCAGTAAAACTGCGCAGTGAAGATTTTCGCCAGCTTGAAGTTCTTGCGGCAGCTCGTAGATGCCGTCCTCGATGAAGACACCGGCAGCATCAGCAAGGGCTGAGGCCGCAGTGGCCCAAAGAAGGGCAGCGTGCACGAAAAAGGGCATTTGCGTGACCGTGTTCCTTGCGGTGAGGTGACAATAGAACACCTTGTACTAAAATATGATGGTATCCATCGTGATGTGGATGCGGGCACAGTCACGCTTCCTGAGACCTTAGGGTTTAGAGATAACAATAGTCATGTGAATAAATATGCGGTGGAAATTATCAAAAAGCGATTGGAAGATTGGTGCCTCAAAAGCAGGGAACTGACATAAGGTTCAAAGTGTAGGAAGACGTATTTAAAGAACATGGAGAATTTTAATAACTTACCACACAGTTAAACAACAATAAAAAGCTTAGCAAGGTGGCAACTGCCATCACCCCGTTTCAAAGGGGACGCTCCTACCTTCCATCCATCGATCTATCCATCCTCCAGTGCCGCCCACGCTTTGGAATGGATGCGCGCGTTTGCTGCGGCGTCGAGTTTGAGAGGTTTTCGTGCTCGTTGCAATTGTCCAGCAGGAGTGAACAGGCGTGTATAAATGTTTCATGCTTGTCTTTTGCCTTCCAATATCAGAAAATCAACCCACTGCCGCCTGCTGTAGTGGCAACGTGTGAAATAGCAGCACAACCACCCCGCGACACATTTCTGGCGAGTTTTATGTATTTTTAAATCTCAGTAACTGAAGAACTTAACTGAAAAATCTGTCGCAGTCGGCCGCCGATTAAAAATGCCTTTTTGCGCTGTGCACAGTAAATATATATATATATATATATATACACACACACACATACACACATATATATATATATATATATATATATATATATATATATATATATGTGTGTGTGTGTGTGTGTGTGCGTGCGCGTTGAAAGTTCGTAATAAAGAAAGTTAAACTTTGACGCTTTGACGTTGCACTAGTTAAATAATGGAGATCCAAATGGCCACATTTTATTTACAGTAAAAAACTATCACCACAGTGCACGTAAATGGAACCAGGCACTACATGCCAGCTCAATTAAAATAATGTAATTATGAAACATCAGTGGTATATTAACGCTTTTAAATGTTAAACACTAAGTTACCGATTCACGCATTTGCCGTGAAAGTAAGTGCGAATGGTGAAGCACGCTTTTCTAACACAATAGTAGTACTTTGCTACTGGATCCATCACACAAGCAGCAGTAACTCTAGCTTAACATACATTAGAGCCGGAAATGTTTCCTTGAAGGCTTGTGAATATAAGTACATGACTTGTCGCTTTTGTAGTGATCGCTTTTGTGCAATTAATGAGGAGTATTATTACGGATTTCTCAGCAATTAAGCAGACTGACCTTCTGGCATGGCAATTGTCCACCCCTTCTGGGCATCTGAGCAGGGCTGACTTTTCAAGCTACGGCTCGATTATTGTATGAAGCACCTTTGTCCGGGGCAACTGCTCCACTGCCTTTTCAGAGAAATTCAGAAGTTCGTCCAGAAGGGCTAACAACTCCGGCTTTGGATTAAAGTCCATTTCTGTCTTGGCTCTCCAGCAGCTTGAAATTTGGATCACTCAAATTACTAGTCGTGACAAGCAGAGTACAGGCATCGCCCCCAAAATCAGCCGTTAGCTTTGCTATATACCCTCCTACATATACAAGGCCTAAGCATGTCACGGAGTAAGTTCGAGAAGCTGAATCCTAGATCACACTCTTGTGGTCTTCTAGTAGAGCTGGTGACAATGTGGCAGCCACTTCCTGAGCGCCAACTTCAAATACCTTGACTCCTTTTGGAGGTGAGACTTTCTTTCCCGATATGATCAAGTGCAGCTGTTACGGCTCTTGCATCGAGCATATCATTGCCACCAGCCATCGATCTCAGCCTGGCAAAAAGTGCCTCAATTGGATTACAGTTAAACTTTTTTTGAGCACGTAGTTCACGCAGTTCTCCAGGAAGTATTGCACTGTCTCCGCAGTTGACTTTGGCGTGAATAGCACAGTTTGGAATGTCTCACTCGTGAAAGCATCCTTTCCTGAGGCCATGGAAACTTCCTGGATGTTATTTATGTAGCTCGAAAATTCTTTTTCAAGCCATAGCAAACGAACATAATCTCCTTTAGAAATCGGCAACTTTTGACCAGTTCTTGTGGAAGTTGCATCCTGAATATTAAATCACTTTTTTACCACTTTCGTGAAGTGAATCGAAGAGCTTGCCTTCTTTAAAATGAAGAGAGCATGTTCACTGGACAAGTGTTCTTGAAAGTGCTCCAGCGCGGCAATTACTTGGGACGAGAATATCTGCACTGCACGCAACACGTTCTTCTCCAGATTTGAGGGATACACATGCTTTCTGGTCAAATTCCTTGCCAATTTGACGGTCATGTTTTTGGTACTTAGAGTTTTTGCACGAACCTACTGCTGATGACACCTTCGCCGTTCGTAAGCAAACGCTACAGAAACTGGCTGTGAAGATTCTTGAGCACGTGGCATGAGTAGAAATCGGGAAAATAATTCGCTTTTTATCAAGGGGTGTTCAACTACTGTCTAGAGGCACCCGTTACCCATGTGCTTGAACACAGTCGTGATCGCAGAGTGATCGTCGGTCACAATGCGGACAATAATGAATCCGCATGACTCCACAGCTGCTACCACCTCCTTCGTCCATACAAGCAAGTTCCTTCCACTTAGCTGTCGGGTGAAATAGCAAGCGCATGGTATTTTGTAGTTGGTTGTGGTACCATAAAACACAAAACACAAGGCTCTGTTTGATAGAGTCGCCTGTGAGGTGGATGGCAGGTTGTCGTTCGGTCTGTCTTTGAAGCTAAAGACTGAGTCAGCTCTTCTGTCAAAGACATAAAGGCTTTATAGCAACCTCGTCTACTATTATAGATGCCACCGCTGCTTGTTGCCGAGCATCAAACCTTCATGAATCAGCCTTTCTTGCATCGCAGAGGTCATCCCGGATGACGTTGGGGTTGGAACCATGTATCGCCGGAGTGTGCACTTGGCTGGTAGTGTTAAAAAGCTGGAATTTGACGCTGTCATAAAGGCATAAATGCTTTATAGCAACCTCGTCTACTAATAGAGAGGCCACCGCTGCTTGTTGTCGAGCATAAAACCTTCATGAATCAGCCTTTCTTGCACCGCAGAGCTCATCCCGGATGACGCTGGGGTTGGAACCATGTATCGCCGGTGTGCGCTTGGCTGGTAGTGTTAAAAAGTTGAAATTTGACGCGTGGTCATAGCATTTTGGCAACAGAAATCGCCATATCACGCTCTCTCGAATGATTTCCTTCAGATAGCATGGCCTCTGCAGTCCATAACATTCGACCTGATGTAGGAGATATGCTGCCTTCTTGTCGCCATCCTGCGGATTCGCCACTATCTTCTTAAGTGAAGCATTCTCGCCACGAGCTGGAAAACCGCTAATGAACTATGCCTCAAACCATTCCAGGCTTGTGAAGAACGGTATATTCATTTCATGTTTCTGGTCAGCGTTGTTGAAGTCTTGTTACCATACTGGGTACCCTCTCGGTACTCACAGCGAGCTGGGTACCCGCTCGCTGTGATGCTGGCGTCATGCGATAGACTACTGAAAATACTTAAACAAGATAAATAACCATGCACAAAGAATCAAAGGCAGAAAGATTGTGCTTCCGAGGTTTCAGTGATTTCGTATGTGCACGGGCTTTAACGCAGACTTAAGAAGATGGCTGGGAGTTAAGAAGTAAAAGGGGTGTTTTCGCTTAAAACCAAAAGAGGTATTGTGTGTTCTAGGGTAAAAATTTAAGTTCGAAAGTAAGGATGATGCAAAGAAGCAATGTAGTATTGAACATCCGAGTAACTAATTTGTCGATTGTGCTAAGAACGTTGCATATCAGATTCCTAGGACGTGTGGTCATGTGTACGTAGGGCAGACTGCAAGATGCATTAACACGAGACCAATGGAACACTTCTCAAGACTGAAAGGTCGCCCTAGTACGCATTTGGCAATGCATAGTCAAGAGCATGCTTTCTCACCTTGTCTTATAAGCACCGACATATTGTTTAGGCATAGAAATCAAACCGCGAGAGAAATTGTGGAAGCTCACTGCATTGCAAAACTAAAGCAAAAGTGCTTCAGTAATCCTTTTGTTTCATTGTTAAAGAAAATTCGCTCCTGTCTTCATATCTTTAACGTATTTTTATCTTAAATGCTTGTTTTATGTGCCTTGCTGTTATTATGGTGACCGGGTAGCGCTGATCCTCGGCATCTTATCACAAGTGTTGTTATATGCGCTATTGGCGTGTTCTGTTGACTCGATCGCGCAGATCTGTAAGATTTAACAGGCGCTTCTTCGAAAATGAGACCAGTCGTTAGAAAGCGCTCGAACTTGCGTTGCTCCTTTTCTTTGTCCATGTTTGTTTGCGCAAAAAAGGTTTTTTTTATGAATCTGTTGAAGCTAGTCCGACTTGCAGTTATGCTTCAGTTCATTCTTAGTTTTTCGGGCCCCCTTTCCGCTTGTGAGAACTATGGCTTAAACAACCAAGCAGTTCTGGTGCCCATTATCGCGGTCTGTGAATGCAGAGCAAAAGTGTTAAGCTGGTTCCTGAAACTTGGAAAATGCCCTAATGAGGTTTGCTGGTCATCGGATGGTTGCCCCCGTCTGCAGGACACGGGAGAAGAATAATCAAGACCTTGAGATCAGAGAGCCGGAGACAGATAAGACATTTCAAAGAATGTCTAAAGGTGGCCTATTCGTCTCCTTCCGATGGTATTTTCAATGTTAAGGCTTCTCGGGACTGGTGCAGACAGGCGAAAGAAGGGAAGAAGCAAGCGGAGCCGGCCAGATGAAGGAACAGAGCGCTGACTTCCAAGTGGTTTATTGGCAAGTTGCACGAAATATATAGCTTTAGAATGCAATACCAACTCGCCCAATTCTCTACCCTAGTGTCCAACAGTCAACAATTCGTTTTCTTTTCTACTTATCCCTTTTATTTGGAATGTCAGTTCTTCGGAAGCCAGGAAATTTGGGGCAGATGCAAAAAAGGAAAATATGATACTATCCCAGTTCAAACCTCTTTTTTATTTTTGAGAAGCCTATACATTGCCTCGTTAGGTGCACCAAGCCATCGATTGTAATTTTTATTTGTAGCCAACTTAAACAGGTAGCTAATATGCTATGCGACTTAAGAGGAAGCTTTGTCGCGGGTGCTCTTATCTAAATACATGTAAAAGTAGAATTCGGTTTCCTCGGCAAACATTGAGCGAAATTAGGCGAGGTTTACTGAATTTAAAATAAAAAGTTAATGTCTAGTGACTGTTGGGTTTGAATTTTTGATTTAGGTCGTCCATGTTTTATTAAAAATAGGCAAAAATGGAAAATTTTAAGAAAACAAAACTATAAAGTTCGGAACGTTGGTAGCTCAGCAAGAAGAAGAAGAGGAAACTTTAAAGAATAGTCCGGCAGCTCTTGCTGTGGTGACGGCTTGAAGTCGTTGGATCCAAGCGGCATCTTCGGCTTGCCGGACGGCCCAGAGCTGGTCTGCCAGCTCTGAACTTTTGATAGCCGCCTCCCAGCGGCGGCGACGCCTACGGAGCCTCCCCGGCGTCTCCCGCATCCGGGGCGGCGTCGGGAAGGGGCGAGCTCGATCCTTCCTGTACTCTGGCAACGGACGCGATTATGTACACGTCGCGAACGGAGCTGGTTTGATTACCGTAGTTTCCGGCACATTCCCAGAGCATGTGTCGCAGCGTTGCTCTCTGTCCGCATGTTTTACACGCGTCTGTTGGATATAAACGTGGATGGCAGTGGTGTAAGATGGGGGGGGGGGGGGTCTAGGGTGGGCGTGCGTCTGGAGCAAGCGTAAAGTTACGGCCTTGTTCTTGTTCAATTTATCGTGTGGTGGCGGGAATGTGCATCTTTCGAGTCTTTATTGTTGGGTGAGGTCTCTGAACGGGGTTGGGCGATCGCCCTACGCCCAGTGTGTTTCTTGGTGCTGTGTTTCTGTTGTAGTGTCCCGATCCGGCAGATCCGATGCCCCGCTCTCGGGGGCGGAGGCGGCCACATAATCAGCGGCGGCTCGGCGTGTGAGACCTCGAGCCGTGGCGTGGGCCGCCTCTTTGCCCGCGATCGGAACATCGGTGTGTGCCGGGGTCCAGAGGAGGAAGACCGTAGAATTTTGGGGTTGCGAGGGCGATGACGAGTCGCCGTCGTCGGAAATTTGGAGCATGCGGGCCGCTTCCCGCGAGACACGACCGCGCGCGAAGCCGCGGATTTTTCCTGCGAGTCGCTGATCACGATCGCAGCGTTCAGCACCACGACGAGTGCTAGGGTTATCGCGGCTTCTTCGGCTGCCTCCGTGTGTACTGTGGTTACCGTGGCGCTCGCGAGGCACTTACCCGTGCGGTCTACAACCGCTATCGCGTGTGCGCTTCTCCCTCCTCCATATCGCGCGGCGTCTACGTACACCGCCACGGTGCTGTTACCAAACTTCTTCTGAAGGTCGCTTGCTCGTTTGTTGCGTCTCCCGGCGTGGTGCGTCGGGTGCATGTTCTTGGGAAGCGGCGGCGGGATGATTAGGCGGTTGCGAACAGAGGCGGGAACCGTCGTCTTTTCTCCATGCTGTGTGTGCTACGCGATGCCGAGCGATTCGAGGATGTATCGACCTGCCTTTGATGTCGATAATCGTTCATCCAGATCGTGACGAGGAACGGCCACGTGATCCCGGAGGTCGACAAAATCCGGGTGCTCGGCATGATCATAGACAAGCGACGGGGCAACGGCGAGACTATTTCCCGCCTTACAGCCAAGATTACCAACGCAATACGTCTCATCAGACGGGTCGCCAACCGCAAGGCCGGGATGAAGAAGGAAAGGTTGATTTGGCTTGTGCACTCCTTCGTAATCAGCCACGTCACCTACGTTGCAGCCTTCCACAACTGGATGCAATGTGAAAGGAATAAAATCGACGCCCTGATACGCCGAGCTTACAAGGCGGCGCTCGGACTACTCGAGTGTACGAGCACCAACAAGCTCCTGAGCCTGGGGGTACACAATACCCTCGAAGAAATTGCGGAAGGGCAACGGACCGCCCAGCTGGAGCGGCTCTCTATGACCGAAGCCGGCAGGCGCATACTTCAATACTTGGGCTTCACGCCCGGAGCGAAAGCGGCGAGTAGCGACGTTTCTGTCCCGGACGGAACCCGGCGCCGGATTCGGGTGGACCTCATCCCGAGAAACATGAACCCGGAGTACAACAAGGAGAGAAGAGCGGCGAGGGCCAAGGCCCTCATCGACTTTCACGCCAAGGACGAGCACGCAAGGTTCGTGGATGCGGCAGAATACCAGGGAGACTGCGCGGCGTTCGTAGCTACCGTCATCGAGGCGTCGTCCGGCGCGACGAGGGCAGCGGCGAGCTTACGGGTCCGCGAGGCGTGTCAGGCGGAGGAGGTGGCCATTGCCCTGGCCATTGCCGACCACGGGTGCCAGACGGTGTTGTGCGATTCCCGAAGTGCAGTGCGGAATTATGCAAAGGGCAAAGTGTGTGGTGAGGCTGTGCGCGTTCTGTGCTCGGCTGACCTGCAACGACAGAATCGGTGTGTTAGAATCAAGTGGTTCCCGGCGCACGCGGGCAACGATGCGTCCGAGAAGCACGATAACCACAACGATACGGCACACGCAGTGGCGCGAGCGCTAACCAACCGCGCCGCCGCAACCGACCGTCCAACGTGGTGTAGTGCCAAGGACCGCATTACGACGTTCAACGAACTTACCCAGTTCCACCGCCTGGCTCGAAGGACTTTCCCACCCCCGCACCCGGGGCTGAGCCGAGCGGAGGCGGTACTGTTCAGACAATTGCAAACTGGTTCTTTACCCACCCCAGTATTAATGACTCATCTATACCGTAAATTATATGTGAGTGATGTGTGCCGCGTGTGCCAGCGGGAGAGGGCCACCCTGACGCACATCCTATGGGATTGCACCAAGTTCCCCAATGAGGCTTCGACAAGTACAACGATTCCTCCGCGACTCGCGGCTGCGGCGGAATGCTACGACCACGAAAGCCAAACCTGGGCCGTCCAGCAGGTCTCGGCGGCTCTTGAAAGACAAAGGCCGAGCGAAACCGACGGAACGTTGCCCCACAGGGCGACCAACCGCGGGAGTAACACGCGCTGGAGTTGAGTAGAGACCACCCGCTGAGAAGACGTCAGGGCCCGCGTCACGGCGCCATTTAGTCATGGTGTCGTTCTGCAGGCGACTACATGAAGTTGTCTCTCTCTCTCTCTCTCTCGTATTGCGCAGCGTCGTGCGCCTCGATTGACTCGTTAAGTGAGTTGTGAACTCCGAGCTCTAGAAACTTGTCGGTGCTCGCTTTGAGTGGAACCCCGACCGCCCTCTTGAAAGCCTTTCGGATCATGCATTCGACTTTGTTTTTTTCGGACCCGATCCACTTCAGGTACGGGGCAACATACGTTATGCGGCTTATCGCGTACGCCTGCACGAGACGGATCGCGCACTCTTCACGCATACCATTGCGTCTGTTCGTGATGCGACGCAAGAGTCGGATCGTGTCATCTACAGAACGACGAAGTATTCCCACCGTCTCTCCGTTATGGCCGTTTGCCTGCAGGTGTAACCCTAAGATTCTAATTTTCTCTACGTGCGGTACGGGAGTACCATCTGCCAATGTAATGCCTATTTTGGAATATTCCCGTTCCTCTTCGCGCGGTGTTTTGCAACCTCTCCTCGTGGGTTTGTAGAGTAAGAGTTCGGACTTGGAAGCCGATCACTCGAGGCCCGTTCCACGCAAGTAATTCTGAACCGCATCTACTCCTGCCTGTAGCGTTCGCTCCACGTGACCGTCACATATGCTCCCCCGGGAACCCACAGGGTGATGTCATCCGCGTAGAGACTGTGATGTAATCCTTCTATTTCTGTTAATTTCTTGGGTAGACCGAGTAGAACTAAATTAAAGAGTAATGGTGATATGACGGATCCTTGCGGCGTGCCGCATGGACCCGTCTCAAATTCCGGCGATTCCTCGTCGCCGACGACGACGCATGCGCGCCTGTCCGCGAGGAAATCTCTAACGTAATTATACATTCTTTGGCCTAGTCCTAATGTTCTAATGTTTTTTAAGATCGCTTCGTGTTTAACATTGTCAAAGGCCTTTTTAATATCTAAGCCTAGAATTGCCTTAGTGGAGCTGGTAGTGTCGTCTATGATCTGGCGTTTAAGCTGAAGCAATACGTCCTGTGCGGAGAGGTTGTGGCGGAACCCTAGCATGGTGTGCGGGAACGCGTCATGATCTTCGAGATAGTCGGTCACGCGGGTGACAACTGCGTGTTCCATGACTTTGCCGACGCAAGACGTAAGCGAAATCGGTCTTAGATTATTGAGCGTAACTTGCTTGCCAGGTTTAGGAATCATGATAACGCGGGCCCGTTTCCACGCTTCGGGAAAAGAACCCCCTCGCCAGCACTCACTGTCGTACAGTCTTAGGCAAAATTACCCAATTTTGGAGTAATGGAGGCCGTTAGACCTTCACGATTA